>NC_051438.1:10273169-10417810 GCF_001649575.2 Kryptolebias marmoratus
GGGGGTGGGGGGTGGGGGCACACACGAGGGGGCACAAAGGACAGGGTCATCAAGTCGGAGCTCAACTCCCGAGAGGCTGAAGATCCTGCTGAAGGAGCACAGAGACACGCAAGATGAGTGGACTAAATGAGTTTGAAAAGTGGCTTTTAAAGGAAGAGAAAAAAAAAACAGTTTAAAATGTAGACATTTCTCTGATTGCCCCTATTTTGGGGTTTTTAACATCTAAAGTGCCTTTTTTGTTTGATGTAAAATGAAACAATGCTAGAAAAGTACAATATTAAGACAAATTAAAGCTTTTAGTTCATAATATTATTGTATTTATGCATAAATCTACAGCAGTCACTATAACTTCAACTTCTTATCTGTTTAGCTTCCTCATAGGATTAGTAATCTAATCTAATCTAATCTAATCTAATCTAATCTAATCTAATCTAATCTAATCTAACTACAAAGCCTATGTGGTGAGGTAGTTTCCGATTTTCAGCAGAGTGCTGTATTTGTACATACATTCCATCCTGCCGTGTCAGCGTGTAGCCGTAGTGGGGATAGTTGACAAAAGACACGTTCACCCCCACCAGAGGGGTTCCATCTGTCGTCAACACCTGACCCCGGATAAGTGACGCCAAGCTGCAAGAGGACAGAGGAGACACAGTGAGGCAGCGAATGTCCATCTATCTACCAAGTCTCCCCCGCCAGCCACCCATCATCTGATTGGATTAATCTCGCCATCTTTCAATCACCCAATTTGCCCGTTCACTTTGTGCTCTGGTCTTCCGCCGTTCATTAATTAGAGACAATCAGCAGCCGCCAGGATCGGGATGAGTATGTGTCAATCACGTAAACAAACCGTGACAAAAATCAATGAATATGTGCACGTCTGAGGCTGCGTCATCATGAGAGGCTGCATCCAAGGGAACTGATACGCATCGGATAACCTTTAAACATTTCACTCTGATGAGTTATTTCCTTTGTCGCAGTTAATACAGTATCAGTAGACAAAATTCAGCACCATGGACAGCGCTTTCAAAGCTCAGCAGAATCAGTGGGAATCTTTGGCAAGCCTGCGTCTGGCCCCTGGATGTGTTGAGATCTCAACAAGTTATGTAAACCATAATTTCATTTAACATTTAGGTAGTTGAGTAAAAAAAGTTGGATATCTCCAATAAACAGATATACTGAATTATATTTCATATTTTATAGGAGCATCAAAAGAAAAAAAAAATTAAATTGACAGGTCTTTTCATGCTGACACACTAATTATTGCTTGTTACTTTTTGTCAAATATATTAACATAGATACAGAAAATCTAGGCATTCAGTTGTCAACAGATGAGTTTTTTCAAAAGTAGATTTCAATTCAGATGACTGATGGTTTACGTACAATACATGAATTGCTTCTGTTTTTTATTTTTTTAAATTTAATGATAGACACAAGACAGATTATAGATAACTTTCATTACTATTACAGATAACATCAAATCAAATTAGTGATTAGTGTCAGGAGAACTGGAACACCTGGTCATTACATTAATTTACACATAAAAAACATGTCTGTAGCTGCGGAGCAATTATCTAACTCCTTTCATTATGTAGAGCAGATTCTCTAAGTTTGTGTACTGTTGAACAGTTTCACTAGTGCCAGCTTCACACATGCACGCCAACTCATTCATGTGACTACCGTTACTGCCAGCTCAAAGGTGAATTAGTTGCCGATCAGCTTTGACCTCATTATTTTCACAGAACATCAACGTGTGATAAAAATGTATCAGGCCCAACTTCAGAAGTGACATTTAAAATGAGGTTTTTGGTTCCTTTCTGTTTAAGGCCTCTTTATTATTTTCCAAATATTGACTTGTAGTTCAGATTAGTTTTTCAGCAATCCATATTTAAAAACAGGACATTGCAGAAATATATTAGTGTCAAAATAGCGCATTACTTGTCTTAAAAGGATCAGGACAGGGTGCTCTTTACAGACACACTGTCATTCTGGTTTTTTTGCTTTTGTTTCATTTTTAACATGAAATCCTCTGCTATTTTACTTTCCATTATCATTTCATTAAATAGATTTAATACATACACTTAAAGATGAAACTTGTGTGTGAAGTTTTCTGTCAGTTCTGTTAAGTCATAGCCTGCTGCTACATGTCTGTCTAGTTTTTCTTTGTTTGCATGTGCTTCCTGTCATACCTGGAGTTGAACGGGCTTTCCGCAGGGATGATGTGGGTACTGTCCCGCCCCACAAGCATCTTGACACGGTCGTAGAAGGATCCGACTCTGGGCTGGGACATCGGGTTCTGCTGGATGACTTGCAGAGGGTCCCTGGAGCCTTTGCACAGTGGACTGTTCTGACAGGGACTCTGAATGCAGCAGTCTGGGTCCATGCAGTCTGTCAGTCCATCTGACAAAAGGCCAGAAAATTCAGTGAGGAGTGTAAAAAAAAACAAAACAGAAAAAAATTCCCCTCTTTCATCAACGCTTCATTTAAAATGATGACAATCGGTGCTGGTCTCACTGAAGAAAGTTAAATTTGAAAATCCCTCATGAAAGCTCCTCCCAGGAGACTTCATTCTTAATTCTGTGTCTTCTTTAATTTATTTTATCCTTTCTCAATGTTTTCTTTTTCCTTGGCATTTCTAAGTGAAGACTGCTCTTAAAACAGCTCGACCACAAATTTTCAACTGCTCCTCTTAATTTACCTCCTTCGTTGTCCTTGTTGTCTGCACAGGAGGTCTCCATGGCAACACTGCATCCAGGGCCCCTCCAGCCCGTCTGACATTCACAGTGCCAACTCTGCTGACCCATGGTGCACTGGCCGTTCCCGTTGCACAAGTTAGGACAGCCGTCTGGGCAAAAACGACAGCAAAAGAAGGAAAGGGGGAGGAGAGAAACGGAAGAGAACAGAGTAAAACTTGTTTTATAATTAATGATACACAGATGAGCTATCAAGATACTGAGTCTGAGTCAGTTAGATACTAAAAGCCCGCTGTTTTTGGTGAATGTTCAGGAATCTGTTTAAGTCAGCAGGTCAGTTTTCATGCACATCTTTCCATCATTATGTCTCTGAACCTGAGGGATGGCTGCTGATGTCTGTCTGTGTGTGGACAGAGGTGGATGGATCACTTTATTCGCCCACTGGCTAGAACCCCACCCGATCATCACTCTCTTTCTCCATCTATTTATGATTCAGTGTAGGTAATGGGATTCTGATGGCCTGAGAGTAATGCTTTCTCGTGAGAGAATGAGATTATGTTTGACAGTGTGTGTGTGTGTGTGTGTGTGTGTGTGTGTGTGTGTGTGTGTGTGGTAGCAGTGTATGAACTAATAAACCTTCACTTAAGCTTATGCAAAAACCCCTACCAGAGTCTAAGACCCTAGAGCTAAATAAGTCTGTAACTAGCATTGCAAGGGCACCCTGAACATAACTGTGACTTTGAGGCAAGGAAAGTCAGATAATTACAGGGGACAGTAATATTTTTTTCAGTGTAACATTGTCTGCCAAATTCTGACCACTTTCATGTAAGTACAAATTTTTAAATAGTATTTCATCTGCAGAGGGAATGACCCAAGAAATGATTCCAAACGTATATTTGTATATTCTATATCAGGCTATTTCCTCTAGCTATTTAATGTGGCTTAGAATAAAGGTCAGCCGCACCGATTTTAATGCGATATATTATCACTGTCTTAACACACAAATCAATATTTTTATTTCAAAGACACAAGAACCTTGAACTCTTAAAGTTCATGGTTCTATTTGACTGGATGTTCGGGACCATTTTTTTGCCCAGCAGCAGAGCCTTTTTTGAGTCTTGTTACTAACTGCATGGTTGCCAGGGAACTAGTCAAAAAAAAATCAAAAAAAAAATCAAGGAATGTGCTATGATTGGCTAAGATGGCATCCTATGTGAAGGGATAGTTGAGATTATTTTGGGTTGGGGTTGTGTGAAGCAGTTGTGTTAAGTCAGTATTCTACCTGCAGTTGTCAGAGTGAGCTTAATTTGGAGAATGGGGGAGAAATTTTTATGTTGGAGTCAAGCTTACAGCTAGATACACAAGGGCAGATTTAATTCCTTAAAAATAATTTCAATTTGAAAAATGTTATTGCTGTTCAAATAAAACTGAAGTGTCATGATTATCAGTGTTTTAGTAAGTCAAGCCCACAGTGCTCCAGAAACCTGCTGGGAGTCAGATTTTTATCTTTACGTGCTCATCTGTGACAATACTGTCATTCAAGAAGGTAATCTTGTTTCCTACTATTACCACAGAAATAACTAGGAAATTATAAGTATTATAGTTGTTACTCTCAGGTAGAGAGATCCAGATTGCAAGACTATTTGAACCATGTGAAACCGTATCATGTTTTTTTAAATAAATCTCCCAGCTGTCAGTCCTTGAGTCCTCTGTTTATTTATGAAGTAAAACAACCTAGAGCTAATGCTATGTTATAGATTTTTACTTTACATTTGAATCAAGTAGTTAAGCAGACTGGGAAGGCTTAATATGTGTCTTTTAACAACTGGTTTTACAGAACATTTTGCAAGAACCCTCAGAGCATGTCACAATACAGTCACTTTTCAGAGTAAATAACTATAAACCTCTTTTTAAATAACCGTCTGATGCTAAAGTGTTGCGCCGTATGCTGATTTATGTTCTAAAATTGGTGCACAAAATTGGGAAGCAACAAATCTAATCACTGAGTGCAATTACATATTGTAAACAGTCTAATATTGTATTAGTGCCGATGACAGCGCACAGCTGCCTACCTCAGTTTGACATGTAGAGCACGTGCAATAAAATACCCAAAATTCAAGCCTTGTGTGAACAATCTTGGTGTTTTCTTTACCCAGTCTTGGGTAAATGCAGACTTCTATTTGATGACCTCATTAAAACTGAGGATGCAGCTGCTCTGCTTGCACCATTGGTCAGACGCCTATGGGTGTACAAGTTTACTACAAAGCATTCACTTGAACTTCTGAAGTTAAATGTGGACACTTACTAAACTTTCCAAATGTTCAGATTTAGCCATATGTTAGATGTCTTGTTATTCTAAAAATGTTCATGTGGAAGCTCATACACTCCAGGCTGATGTAAAAGGAGCAAAAAAAGAGACTTGAATTCTAACTTTTATTAACTCGTGGGAGTCTTGTGCTCCTGATTAGTGTCATATTGCTCAGTGTTTTTACTTTATTCTGTCTGGTTCAGTCAGAAAAAGATACGTCTCTGTTTAAAGACTTTAACAAACTGACTTCTGCTTTCTTTACATCTCAGCAGCACAGTTGAATGCTGTCTTACCACTGAGCTGAGTTAGATTGAAACAACTCAAGCCTGACTGAGGGTAGGTCAAGAATTTAGCCATTATTTTTAGAATAAAACAAAAAAATACTCTTAGAATGTAGAATGGATGAAAAATAGAGCTGTATGATTGCAGGGAGAGATTAGATGTTTCTTTAGGTGAAAAAACGGAAAAGAAAAACTGCTTTTAAAAAAAAAGAAGGGGGAATCGAGTTGCTCCACTCGCACTATTGATAAGTCACTTATGGATGTAGGAGTTCACAAGAACACATTCGCTTGAACTGTTATCAGTTTTCTGAGGTTTAAGTTGTTTTACTGCTAGCTTGACTCGTAAGTGAGATTTTCTCTCTGATTCTTAAAACTGTCTGCTGCCTGCTGCAGGTAGGATAATATCTACTCATAGCCTCTCCACACAGACTTTCCAAACTACACCTTCAAGACAAAACAAAAATGTTTTTATATTTTGACTCAAACTTGAATGTTTTCTTACGTTTGGATTCTTTATGCCAATAAAAGACACCTTACTGCTGGGTCCAGCTCGATACTGACAGATACAGGACAGTCTTATGTGTACTGCTTCTATAGCATATTTAAAAATGTAACTCAATTAGGATTTCCAAATAATCTAAAAATTTCACTGTATTTTGTCTTTGATGGTCCAGCTTAATAACAAAAACAAGTAGTCTTGTTTATGAAAACTCAACAGGACATTTTCATACTCAGTTTAATCATTTGCCTCTAGTCAAAAACAGTAATATCCTTTACCTCCTGGCCTCGTTTGCCATTTCCTTCTAACAATCTAAATCAGCCATGTCTCACACTTACGCATGAATCTATCAAGGAGAGGGAGAAAGGAATGATGACACCCAAGGACAGTGTTTTCCACAGCATCTCAAAAAGCCACTAACAAACTTGTCACAGTGATTTCCTTTTCAATAAATGAGGGAGCGGGATGTGACACTCTTTACGTCTGCCCACAGGAGATAGAGGCAAAGACAGGGCTGACTGATAAAACAATACGTACACACGCCCAGCGCGACGCACCCCGGAGATATGACCTGACATTTCTCACTCAGCGGTGGCGCACCGACACGGAGCGAGGACAGGACAAAATAACCCGGCAAGAGATTATGAATATGAAATGCTTCTTACTGAGTCCTGCTCGGCGGATTAATGAACATATTCTCACTCAAGTTGCACCGTAGGTTCTTGCCCTCCAACAAATCGCTGCATCAATAAAGCTGTGCATTATGAATACAAATTGCGCAATCTAAACCGTGGCAGCAGCTAAATTAACAGGCATTTCAACCCGATTGGCATTTTATCATGTCTCATCCACCGGGTGATGAGGGAAAGTCAGGAAAAGGACTTATAGAAAAAAACAACAAAACAAAAACCAGAGCGCCATCTTGATTTGGACGCTGGAGAGGCAAGCAGCTTTTATAGCTCAACAAGAGGAATCAAATCAAAGGTTTTATCTTTAATTATTACCATTCCCTGCATCAGGGGAACGCTCATGATGCTGCATTAACAGTCAGGCTGGAATAGATTGTCCCCAAGTATTGAGCTCGGGGAACAAAGGCAGTTAGCAGTGATTGCCTGTTAAATGGAGTTGCCATTTAAAGCAGCCAAATACTTATGAAGCACCCGGACAGGACAATCCATAGCGGGCATTGATTGGCTAGCCTGGGCAGGCCAGAAGAAGGCTCCTCTCTCTTTAATGTCAGGACCCAGTCAATACTCCCCCCATACTAAGTAGAATAAAGTGGGATTTCAGAAACTATTAAGCCCACCCTCCTCAGTAATGTAGTTGGACTCTGATGAAATCCCCTTAAAAAGGAGACGAAATTGCCTTGGGTTATGGGTCAGCACACACGCTCTTGTTTGGTATGCAGTGTCTGTGGGCTCGGATGGTGGGGTGTATATGACTGTGTGAGGCTGAAGAGAGGAAGATAGCGAAAAAAGGCAGGCAGATACAGAGAAAGAGAACGAGAACAAAGAGGGGAGAAGAAACTAAGTCAAGACATTGTAGCAAAAAGTTCCACCGTTCCCTCTCCATCCCCTCTGCGCCCAACTCCATCTGCTCTAAAGGTCATCAAGAAAAGGTTACTGCTATAAATCCACGGTCACATCTCTTAGATGGTCTGAATCACTTCTAAAATAAATGTCCACTCATCTACTCCTCCTACTCTTAACAAGCTATCTAAGAAATTAAAGATGACTTTGTCTCACATTTATAGGCGAACTGCCACTGCGCTTCCCTCGGACTTCCTCTTTTTATTCTTCCCCTCTCCCTCTCTGTGTCTTGCTCCCTCTTTAACCCTGCAATTTACCTTTTCTCTGGGCTAGCTCTTCATAAAACAATGAGAGCTATTCCATTAAGCGTAGAGGGTGAGAGGACACTCTCAACGGTGCTCCAGGGACCTGTACTGTCAGGCAATCTGTGCCGCTTGGTGCAGCCCGACTGAGGTTCAGCTGTGAGGCTATCTAATAAGCATTCTTGCTGAGCATTTGAGGCAAGTCACTCCAGACCTGCAGTCCTCCCTGTATGCCTTGATTTCTTAACCTTAACTGTTAGTCTGTTTATCTTTGTGCTATCTGAATCTGAGTTTTTACGTGGCTTACGTTGGCCAGAACGAGTTTTAATGTAAAGATTAAAAGTCTGGATTTGTTGCTCGCTTAGACACACACACATGCACACATAATGGATTTATTAGCCACTCTACCATGGCTGTGACTGTTGCCACAAATACCCAAATGTAAATGCGCACACACACACACACACACACACACACACACACACACACACACACACACACACACACACACACACACACACTCACTTAACAGCGCTGCATTTTATTTTTTTTGACACCACATTAACGCCTTGCATCAGTGGCCTATGAAATTTACCAATTACCTCAAAAAGTTCTTCTCGACTTTGATCGTTTTCTCCTTGTGTGAAACAACTGTGTTTATGCGGGACATGACTGGAATACCTGAGTGTCGTTTCAGGTTTCACACTGGACATATTGATGGGAAAACACGCATGCACTACCACACATCCACAGCACAGCCCCTCACTCAGCACTTTTTATACCACACTGGGGGCTCTACAGTAACCCCACAACACATCGAGGCTCAATGACAGCTAAGCCCTGCTGCGGTGCACTGCAAGAAATGGGTTGGGGAGGGGAGTGCACCGCACGTAGGGAGTCGTCATTGAGGCAGGCGCCCTGGTCTACTACGAACAGATAGCACCACAGAGTCTACAGAGCCAAGCCAGGCCAAAACCCACAGATGCAGCAGCTAGTTTCTACCACCACAGGCTAAGAAACAAAACACCAGAGTCAAGATACGGTACCTGCTTTGTCAACCATGCTCCCATGGTCTGCAGTGGGAGAAAATGTGCAGAAGGTAAATATCGGGGAAGAGTAATTTCGTTTGTTTTGAAAGAAATGCAAGCAACATCATGCAGAGCTGAAATGAATAACAGGCAGGCTTGCGATAAGCTAACACTGAGAATGCCTGGCTGCGAGTGAAGTGTGCTTTGCGCCAAGCTGAAGCCTGACAACTCTTTCATCTCGGGCTGATTCTGCAGTCAAAGCTGCCCTACTTTCTGATGGGGGAAATGAGGAGATCATAAACTGTTATTCCCCCGTGCATATGGACGTGTTGGCGTGCGTGCGTCTAGGTGTGTGTTTCCTTTTGGTGTTTTGTTTGGGATGTGTTTCAGGCTGCAATCACAGTGCCTCTGGTGACAAGGAGAGGAGACTTTGTGTCTCACGGCACTGCAAAGGGAATCAAAGGGATCTGGCACTCATCCATCCAAAGTGACAGTGATGTCAATATGAGACAGTGATTGACTGACAAAAGACACGCACACATTCACTCTAGGACAACTGTGTACATGCACACACGCATACACACATACACAGACAAATAATTTGAGTTGTTTTTTGATCACAGTGAGTTGAAGAGTTTTGCCTTTCATAGCATAACTTTGGTGTTTCAAAGGCCATAAAAGAAGTAAAACTCCTGAGGTGTGGAGTTCAGAGGCAGACTAGAAACAACTAAATCCTGCTCTTTTGTAATCCTCCCACCCTGACGTACGTCTTTGAAGCTTTTTTGCTCACTGCACCCACCTTCTACGTCAGACTCCCCCCATCACTTCCCTGTGGCATTGCTTTTACCCCCACACCCCCACCTCTCATTCTCAAATTAACAGAGCAAAAAAAGAAGTTGCTGTTTGAGTCTGACTGGGAGCTGGTGTTTTTGTGCTCACCCATGTGTCGACAACGCAGACACACACCAGACACACACCAGACAGACACCTCCAGCCGGCTCTTACCAATGGTGCAGTGCTCTCCGTTCCAGCCCTGGTGGCACTGGCACTTGCCGTCCTTGCAGGTCCCGTGCTTGATGCAGAGCGGGTTGCACACGCGCTGGTCGCAGGCTGCGCCAGTCCAGCCTTCCTCGCAGCGGCAGGCTCCGCCCATACACACCCCATGGGTTCCACAGTCGACAGAGCAAACCTCTGAAAGTGGTAACACAAACTCGGGTCACAAACATTTTGAAAAGCAAAAATTTTTGATTTTTTAAATATAAAATGTTTTATTTCCCCGTTGCTAAGGGGGAAATTGTGTTTTTGCCGGTGTTTTTTTGTCTGTCAGTAAAATATCTCATGAACCAGTAGATGCATTTTAATGAAACTCTTATAAAGTAGTTACTGGATTTTTTCTTTAAATTTTTTATTGATCTAATTTAAAATAGTTTCTACAGTTAATAAAACCTCAGCAAACACAAAAAAGGTTATAACTCAGTTAATTTTATAGATATTAAAGCCAAATTTGGTGTGGTAGTATCTGTCTATAAATATGATCAATTGTTTTAACAACCCAAGTATGACTGTAGGTTGATATTTATCAGGTGGTAAATTATTTAAAATATGTCAATAAAACCTTTATTTAAGAGGATGGTGACAGGCAAACAAACGTGCAAAAAAAAAAAAAGGAGAAGTCAGTTTTAGGCTGGATTTTTTTTTAAATAGACATCTTGTGTTTCATTTCTTTTGCATCTAACAGTGGAAGAACTTCAAAAACCATCCTGTCAAGTGCAAAAATAGATCTTTTTTTTAAAGAGGCAAAACAATCTAATTTACATTACAAAAACCTCTGTTTTTTCATCCTGCACCTTTAATTATAAACAGGTGACGGTGGTTTTGTGACGACAGGGTTTATTTTCTGAGTCACTGTCTGGGAGGCTCAGATGCTGCGGGGCGGCGACGGCGCACGTAGTGAGATGTGACAGTACTGCTTGTGCGCTCAGGCACCCCGGAGTGCAGGAATCGACGCTTGTGGAGGAATCCTGCTGCGTCAGACAGTGTAGCACCTTTTTTTTCTTCTTTATTTAAAAAAAAAAAAAAGATCGGCATTACTTTTTTCATGACAAATGCTGAAGCGTTGCTCATGAGCAAGAGAGTAGACTGTCACGATGAAGACAGCCAACTCAAACTTAACTGGAGAATTAGCAGCTTCATTTTTATTAGAAATAGTTGAGCATTTAATTTAATCTTTGCTGCTGTTTTTTTTTTATTTTATTTTTAGGTTTGTTTATTTTACTCCATTCTGGGGATTTTGAGGCTCAGGCTCAAACTAAGAACCTCACTGCTTTTGACCATTTTGTCTGTGACAAATTATCCACAAAGCAAACCCACCTCTAACGTTCACATTTATTGTAAAAAAAAACCCCAACTCAGACCATTTATTTTACAGCCTCTTAGATTGGCGTCTTTGTGAATGTTGACTTGTACACAAAACACACCTCTCCAATCATCCTGTAATGGTCTTTCAACTCTACCTAAGATCCAAATAGAGTGACAAGGCTTTTACTTTTCTCTGTTTTTCCGGCAAACAACTTCACGCTGACCTGAAATCTGTCACTGCTTCTGTTAAAAAAAAACAACAACATTTGATCTGTGTGCGTGGGATTCAAGGTTTGTCAGTATTGTTCATGTGTTCCTTCTTAAATGTTTGCTCCCCCGTCCATGCACGGTTTTTGCTTGCCCACTTTGGATTTGGAGCAGTACCCTGAAAAAGATAAAACGCTATCAAAGCCATACTGTTACTTACAGTAAGAAACTTCCCACATTTTGTGCCAGCATGTTCCAATTTGGCTCCAACTTCGTAACAGTTGCTGATTCCTATTTCGAAGCATGTTTTAAATTTTTTTGGTGGATTTCTTCCAAGTCCAATTTGAAAACCAGAACAGCATGAAGCAAAATGGCCAACTAATAGTCAAATACCCTGGGACCACAAAAGAACTTGAGACAACCACTACTGAGTAGGTGTTTTCGTCTCGAACTTTGACCCTGCCTCTTCCCTCAGAGTGTTTGCCTTTTCTTGCCATCTCTCAGTGCTGTGCATTTACCCATGGAGCAGTCGGGCCCCATCCAGTTGGGGTCGCAGCTGCACAGGCCGGTGTCTGGTATGAAGGCGCCGTGGCCGTGGCACTGGTCCGGGCACTGGGCTCTGGGGAGCTCACAGTGGAGCCCTCCCCAGCCGGGCTTACAGTGGCACTCCCCGTTCACACAGATGCCGTTGTTGGAACACGTCGGGTCCAGGCAATCCACTGCATCGAGCAAGGGGCACACACACATGGAAAAGAATGAACAAATAAATTCATAGAATCTGACAGAAACTTGAAGATATCACATTAGAGCTGATTATTACTCGTGAAGTCGGAGCAATAATGTTTTCGCTTGTAGGTTAGTTAACAAAAATATATCTCATGAGCCATTGGACAAGTTTGAATGAAACTCTGAGAGAGTAATCATTAGATGAACGTCTACAACTGATTTCATACAAGATGGCTGCCACGAACATATAAGACATAAAATAGTGAAAGACATAAAAATTTTATTAATGCAGTTAAAACATTTGGTAAATAATAGGTCTGGGTTTAATTGGAGCACAAAATCTTTTTCTGTTTCAGAAAAAAACCCAGCAAAGAGCCCCACAGACATATTATTCATTGTGAGCGTTTGGCCTGGTCCATGAGTGAGCGGATGCATTTCTGCGTGTCCTCGTGCGTGCCAATACATGGGAGAGAATCTGACACTGTCAGTCTGCCAGGTTGACAGGCAGCTGTGAGTCTGAGTTGTGAGTGAAAACCAATTTGACAAATTACCTCCTCTCGGCAGAGCGCCCACCCATCCTCCCCTCTTCAGGCCTGCTGTCATTGCTCTGTCCCGGTCACATTTACTTTTTCCCTTTCCCTCCTCGTCCTGTTATGTGTGACACCCTTCTCCTCCTCTTCCTCGTCTTCGCCCCCTGCCACCCCAGGCATGACTGACCCCCCTCTCTACCTCTTTTGCACACATATTAATAAAAGCACACGTGTAACACCCCGGCCCTCCATTTCTGTTTGCCCGGCAGAAACGGCGGATCACAGTTATCGATTTTCGTGTCGCTGGCACTTCAGGTAAATTGTTTGAGGGACTCTGCTGTGATGAATATCAGATTTGAGACCAGAGAAGAAGGAGGGGGAAAATGGATGAGGAGACGGTGAGGGAAAAAAATGAGGTGGAGAGGAGAAAATGCTGACCTTGTTCTCAGGCCTTGCGTTTTGACTCCTTCTGTCATTTGATTTCTTTCTTTCCTTTTGTCTTCTCATCTCTTTATCTTCACCCTTGGCTACGCCGCCCTTCTGACTCTCTAACCCTCCCTACTCTTTTTTTCCGCTCTTCCTTTCTGATGACGGAGAATGCACCCAGCAGATCCTTCTTAACAAGATCAATAGAAGCAAATTCAGCTCTTAATAAAATCTCTGATGTGTTCAGCTGCAGTATCATACTTCATCTGTATATATGGAGGGATCGGACACTCACTCAGGATAAGATTATGCTATGATGAGCAGTCTATCTTAAGTTGGAGAGCATGAGTCTGTGAGAAGTTGAGTTTAAAACATGCATGATTTTTTAAAGACCTCTGTCTCTCGTTTTGCATATTTACTTTTTGTTTCTACGGTGTATTGCCTGTAAGAAAATAACATCACATCACCTTTTGACACATCTGATAAAAGCGTAGCATAATCTCCAGAAATACTAGGTTGCCATGGATTTATTGGCAATAAAAAAATTTGTCACTTGAACATAGCGACTGAAACATCACATATACTTCACATTTACATCTTAATAACGAAAGCTGCATAGCAGTGATACAATAATAACAATCTCATGCTGTGCAAACACTCTGTCTGGTACTTTTGTGTGTAATAGGCATCTGCATCGTCTTTCTTATCTGTGTTGTTAGAGCTATGTATTAATGGAGTTGTCCTTTGTGTTGTTGGAGCATATTTGGTATTGTGAGAGTACCAACAATGTCTACGTGTCGTTTTTTGGTACAGGTTTGCGTACTGGGTCCAGTTACATGGTGTGCACCTGTATAAGACTCAATGGTTTCTACTCATCATTCATTCCACAAACATGGACATGTTGTAAATTTGGACTTTACTTGAAGACGAGGAGAACATAAGACAAATTGCCAAGCTGAGATCTGCAACGGAAAGCGCTAGATAGATGCTGAGACCATGGCCTGATAATGATGACAGGCTTTTGGTAGAATTTTGACAAGAGGATGCTGTTGAATGCAATAAATATGCTGCAGCAACATAAAAACAAAACGCCTCACAAAAACTAAAAAACCCCGTTATGTCTCATAAATGCAGCATGCGCCATGCTAACATAGTAGTACACTGCAACCTTCCTACCCTTCACCCCAATACATATGCAGTATACATAAGAGGAACGCATCATGAACATTACATGAACATCATTTCACTCATCACAAATCGGACTTCATGTCCTCGTGCTTTGACCAACGTATAGAGATTTTTAAAATACACCAACATAAGTGTGAAACAGTGTGAGAATATCAAAAGTATCACTCTGACCTTAAATTACAGTCAGACCATAAAAGCACCAACTCTCACCCTCTGCACAGTTTTGTCCTTTGTAGCCAATGGAGCACACACAGTTTCCATCGGTGCAGGTGCCGTGGCCGCTGCAGAGTGGGTCTATGCATTGCGTGGCCGGTATGTCGCACTCCGGCCCTTTCCAGCCGCTGTAACACACACAGGAGCCTTTGTCGTACTGGCCGTTGCCGCTGCACAACACTGGGCAAGCGGCTGGACAAGAAAGGGAAACAAAGAACAGTAAAGGATAGGAAAAAAAGTGTTAGTAGGCTTTTTGTTCATTTGCAGAGCAAAGAGATAACTTCATGTATCTCCACCAAATCACACAGGAAGGAAAATAGAGTGGTTAAGAGAGTGGAGAGTGCCAATGACATAAAGAGTAATTAAAGGTAGAGGAAACTAAACTATTCATCAAAGCTGTCTATCCCAGGTGAGCACAGAGCCAGGGAGTCGTTAGCTCAAGGAGCTGCCATTCATCATCAGTCATCTTGTCTTGACCGTGTTGCTGCTGTTAATCCCCTCTACCTTCTGCATACAGCCCATAACCTCCCCAAAAGAAACAAAACAAAAAAAACCCAACAACAACACGTTTTTCTTGCCCAATTAAGCAGCCGAAACATCTTTTCCGACCAAATTTGCAAACAGTGAGCACCTTTGGAGCAGTCCATGCCGTGGAATCCCGGGAAGCAGTGGCACACACCAGAATTGCACTCTCCGTTGCCATGGCAATTGCGCGGGCACTCTTGCACTGAATCTGTGAAGAAGACGAAGTGAGACAGGGAGGAAGAGGGGAGGGTTCAGAGAGTTTGACGCCAAGCATCAAAGCGGTCCATGAAATCATCGGCACCGTTCATTCTTTAAGATACAACAAATTGAAGGCGCGCTGAGCCTCTCGGCTGCACAGACATCAAAAGCAAACACGTTCCTCTGGGTCTCCACGCATTTCTTTTTTGGTGTATTTCTTTAGTCTACTCTACGGTGGGAATGCGCTTTAATTTTTTTCTTTCAAGAAAGTAATCATTGTCCTACAAGCTCTGTCCTAAAATACAGCCATGTTTTCAGGACACTGAAAGGTTATTTTGGGTTAGGTTTTTTTGTTTCTGTGCAGAATCCAGACACATTGTTCACATTATTGATGAGGTTGCCTAGAAAATGACAGACATGGATAAAAAGTATTGGTTTTCCTCACTTGGAGAAAAAGTGGTGACGCATCACTGCTGTTTTGATTCATGCAGTGGACTGAACTGAGCTCCTTTAATGGCTCCTTGTCCCTTCAGAAAGTTTCTTGAGGTGGAAATTCAACTTGAAGTGATAGTTAATGTCTTTTAAAGTGGGGTTCTGTGAAAAGGTTTTGAACAATATGCTTATTTCATGGCAGATAAACTTGAAGGAGTTGGGAAAGCACAGGTGTATTAACAAGGGCTGCATTCCACCTCTCCAGACGTGCAACTTTCTCAAAATGGAACGCGGCCCTCATTGATGCACCTGCGCTTTCCCTACGCCATCAAGTCAAAAAGACAGCTAGTCTGAGCTAACAGCTACTGCTAGTGGGGCTGAGACAAAATTGGATTGCTGCAGTCATAAAACAACTACAGTATAATCTAAAAAATTATTGGCAGAGTAAAGGTTTATAAACATTTAGTTCAGGCAAGACAAAAACCAAAGTAGAATCCTGCCATCTTAATACAACTCCAGTGTAATAAAATCATAGTAGTTCATACAAACGTTGTTTTATAAATCTGTATACTGTGGTCAATTTCACATTACAAAAGTGTCCCAGGCTGCACTAAAACTACTTCTATTTGTCCTAGCAAACAACCATAACATTTTATTTAAGTAACCATATAAAGTGAAAGTGACAGCAGTGTATAGGATATTAAAATAACATTTGGAGTTGTTTCAAGATAATACTTTGGTCTCTGCTGGTCAGAACTAAACTCAGTTTCTTCAAACTGAGGTTGTTCACAGGGCTATCTTCAACAGATAGGATAGTAATTGTTCATAATCTTTCCACAGACCCCTGTTCAAAAAATCAGAACTTTTGTTTCAAAGCCATCCTTCTTGAGCCCCTCTGCTGACTTTTTTCACATTCTGGACTTTTCATGTCTTGCTTGTTTACGCCTTGCTTCTGCTTGGACTAGGGTCATTAATACTTTATCCAGGTATGGTTGTTTGGCACAACAGGGCAGATTTAGCTGGACTCAATGTGAGTGTGTGAGTGTGTGTGTGTGTGTGTGTGTGTGTGTGTGGGCATTATAGGACTTCAGCTGCCTTTTAGTGCCTCTTAACCCACTTACTAGAAGAGAACCGTTTGGTGGGAAGTCCCAGAGTCGATGCTAATCACAGGGATGCATTTTGGACTTTTACCCATCTCGCCCTCCTCTCCAAATGCTTTTTCCAATTTCCACTCTTCTAACACTTCTCAGCCTTTTCACGCTGCCTCCTTTTGTAACACTTCCCTTCCTCTCTGTCCGCAGCTTTTCATCCCCAAATCTGAACCCCTTGTCTCCCTCTTACCCTAATGCCACCCTCTCTCTTTCACTCCTCTCCTAAACTCCTCCTCTACCCCTCCTTCATTCCACTTCACTGCATTCTGGTTTTACCCCTGCCATTATGCCTTTCCTCCTACTCCTCCTCTCACTACAAGCTCTAATTCTGTCCATCTCCCCTCTCCTCTTGTAGAAAAGGTAGCTCTACCCCCTTATATTGACAATGAAGGATTCTTTCACTCTGCTTGACTCTTTCTATCCAGGTCCTTTGTTCTCACACTCATAGCTCCAGCACATATGAAATGATTAGGGACTTAGTTTTAGGCTCCTTTTTACAGGGTTGTGGCACAGTTTCATTTTGATGTCTTCTCATGACTGATCAGAGGATAATTGCTTCTTTTCATGCTCACATAGCCACAAAGGACTGTAAAATATTTTACTTTGAAAGCTGTGTTTTGTTTTTTAATGTATATGTTGGATATATGAGGACGTCCAGCTATGTTTTGGAAAACACAACGATTTCAGTTCGCGAAAAGGGTACGTAACAATGCTCCTGTAGTTGTAAAGCTGTTGTGTTTTTATACACTGTAAATGTGTGAAATCACCGCGACGCTGGTGAGTTTGCCTGAAATGTTACCACGAGTGTCACTGATAAAAAAAAAACAAAAAAAAAAAAAAAAACTTTCATGCTAGTCTTTTTCTAACTAGGCACTAAATTCAGGTTCTGAGTCACATTTGCGCTCTAAAAGTGCTGTCAACTGCAGTCCCTCCTCCTACGACAGCAAAGTGCTGACTCTGTCTCTCACCCATGACGTTCGTGCTGAAGGAAACTGTCTCTCTCTCCCGACCGTCGTTGTAGAAGGCCAAGTGCCAGGCACCGGCGTCCAGGTACTGGACAAACACCGCCTCGTTGAGGACCACGGTCTGGATGCTCCTCCTCTCCCTCGGAGACTCCACCACGCTCCACTTCTCCTTCCCATCGAGACGCTCCATATAATCATACTGGGGAGGAAGGTGTAGACAAAGTTTAGGTCAGGTCAAAATGCTAAAGTGAAACGCATGATTTAGTTATAAGGTAGTTTTCAAAACCTGTAATAGTTTTCATTTAATTTCATTGACTCGTTTTCATGCTTATTTATTACGCTCAAAAACAACCAAAGCTCGTGTATTTTGGATCTAAAGCACATTTCTTGAAGTATGGTTCTGTGTAAAGGTTATGAACAATTAATATCTTACTTGTAGGTAGATAACTCGTTGAACAACCTCAGTTTGGAGAAACAGTTTAATTCAGACCAGACTGATGAGCACAGAAAGTGTTACAGCAACAACTGCTGCTAAATGTGTTTGTGTTTTTTAAATAACCATAAACCTCTATGTAAATAACCATGTAATGCAAAGCTAATATGGTGTTAATGGCCACAAGTGTTGTTTGGAATTGTTTAAGACGACGTGCTTGAATTAGCTGTTTGCTAAAACAACTAATATTGTTTTTTAGAGTAGTGTCAACATAATTTTTTGCTTTTTCTTTTTACTGAGTTGTTTACAAACAGTAGGAATCCTCTTTAGCTTTACTAAATCAATCAATCAATCAATCTGGTCTGAATTGAACTTTTTTCTTTTATCAAACTGAGGTTGTTCAAAGACATCTAGAACAGGTAAGACAAGAATTGTTCACAACCTTTTCCACAAAACCCCATTTCAAAGATCATAAATATCACTTTAAAAATAAGTATGTTGGCACAACATAAGCTTTGTTAAATGATTTATTTGTGTTTGCTGTATGTAAATCTAACATTTTAAAAGCACCTTGTTGTACAAAAGTGAAACCTTTTTTCCCCCACATACTGATTTCTTTCAGAATTATGATTTTAGGTTGTTTTTAAAGGACAAATAAGTTAGTATATAAGTTAGGTCAACACAATCTTCTAAAATTGACTCTTTATGGCTGTTGATTCTTAAAGTAAAAGTCAAACGCAGCCACATGGCTAAATCCTAAATTATTTGTTGAATTAATCAATCTATTTGTTCATACAAGATTATTTTTTACTGATATATCTAACTCTTCTAGTGTGATTTCAAATTTAACAATTCATATAAAAAGAAAATTTATGAATTCATCAAAGAGTTTGCCACACACAATTAAAAAGAATCAAACTCAGTTTTAGCATTTGGAAAACTGAATCAGTCTGAAAAGATGATGTTGACCAAGCTCAAATATCTTAAATTAAAACAACATAAACTGCTACATCGTGCAGGAAAACCATTAAACTGTGTAGATATTTTTTTAGTTTTACTATTCCTCAACAAGCCATTTTGTGAGTGTAGTCCAACATTTTATTGGAAGAACCAATAAGATCATTTTTTTATGCTTTAATGTCAAACTGAAGATTGGAACAACCTAACTTTTATACATCTATATTTATGTATATCTTTATTCCTGTCTCTTTGAGGTATCTCTTCCAAGATCTGCTCTGACTCTTCATCTAATTCATTAAAAGTGATGTCAAGTACCTGCCTATTCTTTGGCAGAATTTCTGCAAATGTGTTGAATTCTGCTGATGTAGGTGAGTAAGAAAAGCCTAGTCTACACAACAAAATGTTTTAGGCACTTCTGGAAGAAAATAACTCTCATTGGGGTTTGCAAATTTGCACACTTTCTAAATAGAAAAAAAAAAGAACATTACGATCACTTTAGTGATTGAATTAGCCAGAAAGGTACAAGCAGTGATACACAGAGCTGATGTGAGCTGCTATTCTTTCTTGTTTTTTGAACAGATCACAGAAACATTATTATTATTATTATTATTGTGCATCAGCAGCACAGTATAGTGAGGAGCTTTAGTTAGGTAAAGCAAAGAAACAGTTACCAGGATGAAAACTATCCCTTGCTACAAATAAAATTTCTTTTTAACTGAGAAGTTTCTAATTAAAAGAGCTGTAGAAGTTTCATTGCAGTGAAATTTCATTAAGTGATAATCACTGTCTGAATGTGTTTTTCCAAAAACCATCGTAATTATTCACAAATGAATTTTAGACGTGAAAGAAGAAAGTTTTGCTGTATTCCACTCTAACTGAGAAATATAAATATTCTTCACTCATTAGGGAGCCCTTCAGAATAAATAAAACAAAATGTCTGTGAGCACCCTTATTACCCTGAAGGTGTTGGGTCTGGACGTGCCGGTGCAGATATTACCTGTGCGTGTGAGGGAGGCAGGCCCTTGCGAATGTAAACCCCGAACAGGGCGTCCTTGCCGAGGGAGATGTTGAACTTGAGGAACTGAGGCTGGCCGAGGTACAGCAGGGATCTCCAAAACACTCCTGGAGGGACGTCCTGGGTCACCCGCCTCCCCACCTCAATGTTGCCACTGTCTATGCTACTGTTCCTGCCTGCCCACGGACCTGCGGTGAAGAGGGAAAGCAATTTATGCAATTTATGAAAACCTCATCACACCAGCTGCAAAGAAATGTGTAGTGTAATCTTGCCTCAACGACAATATATTGATAGTAACACAAGTCAAAATCCAGAATAGACACTATCAAGGAGGGCAGGGTAAATGTTCCATCATGGCTTTCAGTCACATGACCTCAGTGTCATCATGAATCTACAGATGGACGTCAGAAGAGCAACACATACCAGAAACCCCAAGTGTCTTAAAGAACAAGCCTTTTGAAGGACGACTGGCAGAAAATCCGCAAAAGAAAAAGTGAAAGAGTTTTGGCTGGCAAGAAAAAGCATATACAAGATGAGATAGTTGGTAAAATTTATGTTATTAAGCAAATGGCTCACGCTCCTTTTTGGTATTTTGAAACGCTCAATAGCAGCAGTTTAAAAAAGCAACTGATTGTAAATGTGCTATTTTTAACTTTGTGCCTATTGGAAATCAAGCCCCATTTTACACATTTTCAGTTACACACAAAAACAAATATTTTGATCAGGGTGCCCAAACTTTTTCCCATGCACGCGTGCGCCTGTTGGAGCGCCGGAGAATGACACTTTTTGCTTCAGAAGTCCACGGGGCTGTTAACTCTGTTGTGTGGGCTGAAATGATAGAGGGCTGATAGAACCGCAGAGCCGAGAATTCAGAGACACACAGCATCCTGCAATCAGGTCAGCCATCTAACAGAGAAGTGTCAGCGCCCAGACAGAAAAAGACTGCGCGCGGGGAGAGCGTGTGTGTGTGTGTGTGTGTGTGTGTGTGTGTGTGTGCAGAGCAGCGAAGAAACAAAAGCAACAGTGAGAAGAACAACAGCAGCATCTGGCCTCGACGGCTGGGGAACACAACACAACAGTCCTCTCATTAATGCAGAATACAGACACAGAGCAGCAGCCCAAACACATCCATAGCGCATGCTGGGTGTGCTGCAGAGCCAGATCGAGCAAGAGAAAGGAGAACAGATAGAAAAGCCGCATGGGGGCCTTTAAAGAGAGTGGCTGAGTGAGGGTAGTTTTACCTCGCCGCTGACTGAAAAAATAAACCTAGCTCGACACAACCTGTAGTGTTTAAACGGCACATCCAGAGCCGCGTCACAAACTGCATAAATATTTCAGCTCGCTGAGCACGACTGGGTGGAAATATGTAGTTTTATACAGCAAATATAAGAATTTAAAGTCACCAAGGATTTTTTTTGTCACTAACAAATATTTCAGCCTGTTACAGAATGCTATGATACGTCAAAGAGTGTCTGATTTAAAGAAAATTACTGTGACCCCACTTAACATATTAAAGAAACATGTCACCCAGAGGCTTATTTATGCATTTATAATACATTTCGAACAAAACTGAGCTCTGTGGTCCATAGAACTATGCTAAAGCAGGCTAAAGCACACACCAGAACTGTTAGGATTTATTTCTTTCCTTTTTATGCCCTTTGCTGCCGGGTGCTGAGTGTGCCTCTGCAAGTGGGGGTGCCCGCTCCACAGTTCATACCTCTGCCTCCAGAGGGCAGTGTGGCCACGTCACTGTTGACAGGCAGACCAGCTCCCAGTCCGTTGTTTAACAGGGGGCCGTCAGAGGGCTTCAGCTGCCACGTCAGACCCAGCAAGTTGATTGCTGCACACAAAGACACGGGGAGAGAATGGACATTGGGGGAGAAAGAGAGACAGAGAGAGAGAGAGAGAGAGAGACGTGAGAGATGGCTGAGGGACATTTGATCTGAATAGCGGATTGTCAACAAGTGAAGGGGAA
This sequence comes from Kryptolebias marmoratus, assembly GCF_001649575.2. Lineage (NCBI taxonomy): Eukaryota > Metazoa > Chordata > Actinopteri > Cyprinodontiformes > Rivulidae > Kryptolebias > Kryptolebias marmoratus. Next base: position 10,295,109 of record NC_051438.1, read on the forward strand.
ACAGTGCCACCTGAAAGCCCATCAGGAGACCAACCATTTATGTAGCAAAATCCTCCATCTCTTTACAGAGTGCACATCAGTCAAAGTTGCAGGTACTCTCTAGAGCACAAAACAAACGGAGGTGAGACTCACAAAGCATGCAATTAGAAGCCAGCGAAGTTTTTGCTCTGCCTCAACCTTTCACAACCATCCTTGGACGCGAAAGCGTCTTCTGATTTTTATTTGGAGGCCTTTTTACACCGTCTCACAGAGAGCGAGTGACAGATTCCTCTCTGATGGGAACACTCGACGACTCCCCTCTCCATTCTCCTCGTCTTTTGTCCTCGCGTTGTGTTATTGTGCGCCGGTGGTGGCGCGAGGCTGCTCGAGTGTGTTCACTCCTCACTTTGTCAGCTCTTTTACTCTCCCCGTGCCTCTTCCCTCCTCAGCCTGCTGCCAAACGTCCCCTCCTACCCAACCGTCTCACCCCCACCAAAAAAAAAACAAAAAACTAAACAATGCCAGGAGTGAGGGAAAACACTGAGCAGTCGCTCTACGCACAAGTTCGGTAATTTCTTCAGCGACAGGTTTGTTTCTGTTTGTGGAGAGTGATTGTTTAGGTTTTTTATTTTTATTTTTTTGACGGAGAAAACTACATTGTTCGCTCTTGGCTGAACACTTCACCGTAAGAGGCACAATGCGCCCTCCAGTACTGTGTGTATTCATGAATCCGGTATTGTTGGCTTGAACGATACAGCATATGGTTGCGTAGAATGCATTATGTATGTGTTATTGCTCTCTTCTCAGGATCTGGTTTTATTCCTCACCACACTAGACCTTACAACACCTGCGTGTGGAGCCTGGGAATCAATTTTCGTCTTGTCAAAATTCGATCTACACTTGCCAAGGGTTTGCACACATACCAGGATGAGCGTAAAAGTTTTAGGGCAGGCTCGTTCCTACTCCTTCTGTTGCTGGTTCCTCTCCCCTCCCTCAGCCCTTTTTTTCTTTTTTTTTCCTTTCCTCGTATTTTTTATGTTTCATCTCTTTCCCCCCCTCCCCTTGCTTACCCGGTCAAAGGAAAGCGCTGACACCTTGGCTGCTTCCCGGCCTCCACTGTCAGCTCTTTTTTTTATTTTTCATGGGGTGGAGGAGAGACGGAGGCAGAGAGGAGGGGGGCCGGTATAGAAAACAAAAGGCGAAAGGAAAGTGCTCCCTCTGTGTGTTTTCTCTTATACCCAACCTTTGCCCTCTCCTCTTTAATCCCGCTGACCTTCAATCCTCTCCCTCTTTTCCTTTTAATTCCCCCTCTTTCTTCCTCCTTTTCTTCTTATCTTTGCCTGTCCCTCCTTGCCGATAACACAGACACACACACGCAAACACACACACGCGCCTAGATGGTATCACAGCGAGACGTCGATAGAAAGATTGCCTATTGAATCAGCTGGAGACAGTAAGCAATTGTGAATCTATTGTGACGCCGCTTTCCATCTAGGTCACCCTCCAAGATCACATCAGACAGCGCCGTGGTTAGTTCATTGTGGATGTCTGTTTGTTGGGTTTATGTGTCGATGCAAGTGTGCTTTTCCCAAATTAGTTTCCCCCCCCTTACTTTCGTTTTTTTTTCTTTCTCCTTTGGGAAACCTGTGAAAAGTTGACCAATAGGTGGCACACTTACTCCTTTGTGACAAGAGCACTAAAGCTTTGCCAACAGGTTTCTTTGCAGCACAAGACACAAGAAAGACAAAGAGAGACACTTGTTATCACGCTCGTTACCATTCTCTCCCCCCTTCTTTTTACCAACACTTCTAACTGTGTTAGGGTGTAATTTAAGCCTAAAATGAAACTGCTGAAATTGACGTATTTAGCTTTGTGTTGCCATAATTTTAAGCATTTTCTTTTGTGATCGTAATTGCCGTAATTACTGTTTTCGGGCTGCATTTCGAGGCTTTATTAGGTGCCACGCCAATAAAGCCGATCTCAGTTAAAATCGACCAACAGACATGTGAGAGGACAAGAGAGGTAGTCTGTTTAAACGTGTGGTTCTTCTTTTCTATACTTAAAAAAAAAAAAAATCTGCCGGCTCACTTTGCGTGTTCAGTTTGACAGGAACACACGCGGGAGAACACACACACACGCACATATATGCAACGATCATAGAGTAGCAGGTAGAACACAGGCGAACGTGTTGGATTAAAAATAGAACAGCGTCTTCAAGGGTTGTTTTTTTTTATGCAATTTCAATTCATAATTCAGAGAGGCAAAGTGCTTGCTTGTATCATCTGCAAAAGACGGCAAGTGAAAAAAGCAACGGCACACGTGATCTTGTGACAAATAATAAAGGAAAAAGATGGATGATGTGTTAGCCCAAGCTCAGAAAGAGAAAAAAAGTGCGAGAGAAGGGTTAGTGGTCAGGACTTTTAGGAGAAACTGTGTTAAACTTCAGCAGAAGAGAAGCAAAGAACAGAGAGAATACTGGAGGAACAGCAACAGAGAGAATATTTAAGAACGTATAAAATCTCCTCGGAAAAACAAGCTGCAGATGATGTGAGGGAAAGATGAATACAGCCCCCCTCCTCCATGGATGAAATGGAGGAACTAGGAAAAGATAGGAAACATTTAAAGGATTAAAATATTCTTTCACTGTTTAGAAACGAGACCGAAATTTGGTACACGTGCATATGCCTGAGCAAAAAGTTCTCATTTAAAGGGTGTGGATTGATTTCTGCATGAAAGGCAGGAAAAATAGATCCAAACACAAAGAAAGGTGACTTGATGGACTGGATGTCATTGTTTCCTCCTACAAAACCCATTCTGTTTAAATCCTCTCCCTGCCCCTTTCCCCCCTCCTGTCTCGTCTCATGTCTCTCACTTTTATCCGCCTCGACTCGGCCCCCCATCACCGCCGGTTTACATGACAGCTCCAATTGAACCAGATGTGATGCCACTAATTGTACTAAAGATGCCGGATGGCCTTGCGCATGTATTTGTATGTGATCTCTCGCGTTGCAACTAAAACTACACAGAGAGCACGCATATGCAACACGTTTGCCTTCTCCCCTGGCCATCCTGATAAATGCATATTAACTGTTCTAATTCACCAGTAAATTAACAACTCTGACCTCAATTAGGGTGGTAATTGTAGCTAAGACCATCCCCACCCCCTCCCTTTCATTACTGGCCTGCCTTCTAATTGGTTTAGAAAGATTTCTCTCTTCCTCCTCCTCTTTTTTTTAAATTTAAACCTATCCTTTCTCTGTCTATATCTCAGAGGGCCTCACTTGGCCGACTAGTAGACAGTTTGTTACCCAAAACAAACACATGCACACATACAGGCTCCTGAGTGTGTATTTTAGTATCACTTACACCCTCTTTTCGCTCATGTTTGCAGCACATGGGTCTAATATCGAAGAAAAACGGAGGAAAGAACAGTGCGCCGCCCCAGGTTCTGAACATTCAGGCCTTTTGGGATATTACATCAAATTTACCTCATGAAATCCACTCATGTACTCTATAAATAAGACTGTCTTCTCTTTCTCTCAGCTCAGCTCTGAAGACGCTTCTTGCTGAGATCAGTTAAGAGCCTCAGACAAAGGGACGGGGGCGGCAGTTGGCTGCTGCCCTTGGGGGGGTCACATCCACTCCGAGAGACAAACCGTCTGCCTGGAAGTGTGTGCGCGCATCTGCGTATGCATGCTGCAAATTGCACGGTATTAACAACAAGCGCACAAAGCTGCAACCCCCGATGGGACCTCCTCACCCAGCTGATGCAACTGAACTGTAATTGACTGCAACACAAAAGGTTATGAGAGTTGCTGGCAGCTTTTACCTGCATAAAGAGACAACTCTCTGAATCACACAGCTGAAATGGCTTCCTTACTGGCACTGAAATATTGACAGGGCCCTCTGGAGATGTAGCCACGTGCTTGTGTGTGTGTGTGTGTGTTTGTGTGCGTGCACTCACGAGTGTGTGCGTGATTGACTAAATGAAAAGAGATGTGCATCTGAGTGATGTCCTCCTTTCTGAATCCTCATTTCCTCTTCAGATATCTGCACCGTGACCCTCCCTCCCTCCTCCCCCTAGTCGGCCCACTCTGCCTCACCTCGTCCCCGCCTTACCTCAGTCCTCTCCCGCTCATCGATCTGTATTAGAAACAGGATATGAGGAACTATGCTATCTTATCACAGATCACAGAGTGGGAGAGAATGAGTGAGGATGAAAGACAGAGTACATTTTGGAGGCCAAGAGATGGAGAAACTGGAGGAGAGAGACCAGGTGGGGAGAAAAAAAAGTAAGGCCAGAGGAAAGTGGTTTTGTTCACTTTGGCTTCATTCATCTCCTGTTTTAGGACACAAGACAGGTCCAGCGTTGCGGCTCTAATTGGACTAATGATTGGATCCAGATAAGACTTGCTCTGGCGAAAAGAAATGAATGAGGAAATAAATGAATGAAACAAGCCCAGACACGCTAATGCAGGCAAAAAAGAATGCCGCTTAAAGATGACATCGCTCTGGCTTAAAAACTTGGATTTATTCACAAGCAAAAGCACGACATACTCTCTTGTGATACGGAAAGCTAAAGGACAAGCGCTAGGACTCGAACAACTGTGCACCTTGCTTTGTATTACCTGACCAGAGCAGATGACCCATTCATCCCCTCTTGGTGCAGATGGCGTAGCACCTTGCGCCTGGTCTTGGCCACGCTCTGCCCTTTTCCTGGACTGGCAGCGTGCAGAAAGATCCTAACCTTTATCAGCGCAGACACCCGCTCCACGTCTGATCCGCATGCCCAGGTTCCTGCGTCCGCCATATGCCCCGGCTGTGCCTCCACCTCCGAACACAAAGCGCGCGCGCGCACACTGAACGCACAACTACACGGGCACCGACGCTGGCAATGAGCGACACATCCTGACCTCTCGCTGTTCCACCTTGGATCGGCAGACGGGAAGCCACCTGCAACGCGAGCGGGGACGGTGGGGTCAAGGAGCCCGGTTTTGGAAAGGAGCCATGACGCGAGAGCTGCAGTTTCGACACTGAAATATCCAAGGGGATTCGTCCAAAAAAAAAAAAAACTTTAAAAGAACAACAACAAGCAAGCACATGGATAGTGTTTCTGCTCTAATAAGGTTTGAAAAAAACCAACATATTTCTTCTGATTTTTGTTTAGCCTGGATGATTTAAAAGTAACTGATTTCTCATTTGCATTTCTTTTCCCACAATTATCCCAGTCTTTGCCTAAATAATGAAAAAAGACAACAAACAAATGCATTTTTATTTATCGCTTCCCATTCGACTGGAGCTCCTGTTAACCTGGTATTCATGTGAATAAGTTTAGGTTACAGACACTGTATGCATTTGATTGGGATGTATTTACATAGCCAAACGGCACAGCTGTGAACGATAAAGCCATTAACATGTTATTATGTAAGGGGAGCGGTGATGCGAGTGCATCGAAGTGAGACACTTCTTCTAGCCGGGAGGAGTGAGGGCAGTAAGCGATTGTGATCAGTCTGGAGCGGCAAAGACGGCGGTGATGGATGGAAAGTGGTCGGCTTCGAGGCATGAAGGTCACACTCGATGGCAGCGTTCGCTGTGTGTGTGTGTGTATGCGCATGGGTGTGTGAGGAAGAGCTGTGCAGCTCTGTTTAACCAACAGACAGGGGAGCTGAGAGTAAAAGCCTAAAAACATGTTGTGTCAGTGTGTGTGTGTGTGTGTGTGTGTGTGTGTGTGAGAGAGCGCGCGCGAATGTGTGTGCGCTCTCATTCATCAGTGCTGACAGAGCCACGCGGGGTACGCCGCTGTGCCCGACGAATTTACCAGTCGCCAGCACGCACACACCCGTGTGAAACACTCCTACAAAGGTGACACGAGCGCCCGCTAGCAGGAGTTTACTCATAGCAGTCAAGGGCACACCTGTGTGTGTGTGTGTGAAAACAGTCCACCCGGACACAACTGCCTTGACACATACTCCATCTTTCATCTATCACGCCAGCCTCGCCTCCCTTTCCCAACCGCCATGCCTCTCGTTTTCATTCTTTTTTTCCTCCCTCTTTTTTGTTTACACGTTCGGTCCTCCGAGGCTTACATTACTCCTCCTGTTTTTTTTTTTATCCTCTCTAACTTGCTTTGCCGTGGCCCCTTCTTCTTATCCTCTGCAGCCTCCTTCTGTCCTTTCATCTCGCTGTCACACTCCCTCTGTTCGCTGCTCGTGGTGATCAATTAGGAGACATTAGTCCCACGGTTATTCCAGGTGACAGAAGCCTCGGGAGGCCGCGCTCTCCTTCATCTCTCCTCCTTCTGCCTCGACTCTGTTCCTCCTCTCCACACCTGGCCGTCTCATCACTCCTGCTCGTCCTCCTCATCTTTTTTTTTTTTCTTTTCCTTAGCAGAGCAAACAGCACAGCCCCCACACTCGAACATCCTCTCACCCTCCACATCATACGGAGCAGTGACATATCAGCCTTGACCCTCTTCTCCTCTATCTCCCAAGTGATCTATCCTCTACTTCCTGTCCCTGTTTATGTTCACCTTTGACCTCAACCACATTTCACCCCCCCATCTGGCGTTTTCCCGGTGTTGCCATTCATGCAATTCACAGTGATGGACCTGTCTCCTCTCCTATACGCCAGCCGTTCACCTGTATCCTAGCAACCACCTCTCCTTTGGCTGGGGTGCTCCATGCGGAGCAAGCAAACAAGACGCCGGGGGAATGAGGAACAAGCACTCTCGTTTATCCTCCTCCCTCCATCCGTTCAGTCATTCCTTCACATAGAAAGAGAAGGCCATACTCCGCTGGAGTTAGGAGGAAAATACTTCTCTGACAACAACTGTCTATTTTTCTCAAACTATTGTACAGAATGTGAAAATGCACAAAGTCAGAACTGCACATGACTGTTTCTTTTTCTTTCTTTCTATGGTTTTTTTTGTGTGTTTATGTGTTTATCTCATTCCCATGGCTTCGTTCTAACAGTAGGGTAGTGCTTCAAAGAAATATCGTCAGCCATTCCCTTGAAGCACGATTCTCTAAAAGGCTCTGAGTGAGTTCACATACATGTGTCTCCGGAAGATTGTCGGGCAATTTTTGAAGCTTTATTTCTGTTTTTTTGAAAAACAAGAAAGAAAAGAAAAAGAAAAAAAAAAAGAAAACACACACACAATGAGATCGAAAAGCTGTGTGCGCACACTTTTACGAGGACCGACACACACATACGCGCTCACAAAAAGGAAAAGTGCTGCTCAGGCACATGTGTCCTGGTGTAATTTATGAGTGGGCTCCTGGGCGGACGCCTCAGAGGGGTCCTCTTCACGCTGCATGGCTCTGGGTGCTCAGCGCAATCCCCCCAGCGATTGCCGGGGGCCTACGCATACACGTGCGCGATGCACAAACAAGGTACAACAAAATCCCCCCTATGAGTAGTGAACTCGCTGCGCGCTTAACGCTACAAAAAGCCAGGTAAACACAAGGGGTTCAGGCTTGGCAGCACCGCTACAGCTCTGTTCGGCTCAGACGAAACACCCGAGCAGAACATCTCCCCACAGCTGAAAGTGGGGGAAACAAAAAACAAAAAAAAAAACAGAACAATAACTCACCATTTCAGTTTTGTTTACTGAATTCTAGCCAATTGGACAATTAGGTTTGGTGGTAAAACACATTTCTTTATCAGATAGTACAACTGGAAATACAGGAGTGGAGCTGAAACTACCAGACCCACTCAATTCCATTAAAAATGCAACACCACAGTGTACCGTTATTTGTGCTTTCCTGTTTTGTTTGCGCTATAAATACACCTATTAATAAAGTAATCTATTAGTTTGGCTGACAAGCTAATACCACCAATTATTAAGACAGACAGGCCCTGTAGTTAAAGTGTTTTGTCTGGCATGCACAGACACTGATGTAGTGGTAAAAAAAAAGAAAAAAAGTGTAAAGGCAGCAATTAGTCTGAATCAGACACATTTCACATTATTTCTCTAATTAAATCTTTTTTTATTTTAATAACTGAAAATATATGCTGTGATGTAAACCATCATTTGTGTCATTACGAAATATGCTGCTGGTAATAAAAATTACCTAATGCCTTAGAATTCCTGAAAGGAAAGCATATCACTTAGGTTTAGACTAAGATCATCTTATGTAATAAAGTTGTAACCACTTTGGTCAAACCTTGAAAAGAACTTTCTATGCAGTCTCATGCAATATTGTGAGATGTCATGTGTTGTGAATGTCTCTCAGCTACTACCACGTCAAAATTGACGTCAATATCTGTAAAATAGACTGAGATGTTGCTATTTTTGTGTTAACCGATGTTGATTTGCTGTAGTGGTCATTTTGATTCGGATTGACTCCAGAACTTAATCAGTTGTAGATGGTCATCCAACGATCGCTTTCTGAAAGATTCATTAAAATCTCTACAGTGGTTCATGAGATATTTTGCTAACAAACAACTGCACCAGTTAATACTGAAGTTCTTGCATAATGAGCCTCGCTTGTAGTATTGGTTGTCAGTGGTTTTCAGCTGCAACTACACCAAATATAAGCATACTATCTGTAAAATTGACTAAATTGTAGCCATTATTTTGTTTTTTAATGTGGGTTGGCTATAGTGACCATCTTGAATTGGGCTGGATTCAAAAGTTAATCACTTTTAGACATATACTATGATTATTTCCTAAAAAATTAATTAAAATCTGTTCAGTGGTTCCTAAGATATTTTGCTAACAGACAGACATTGTTGGCATCTAATGGCTGACGGGACAGTTTAAAACAAAAGATTTGGACAATCTGTTAGCATGCAGAATATGTGTTGGGGATCAGTCTCAGCTACTACAACACCAGATTTTAGGCCAATAGCTGTAAAATTGGGTGAGTTTTAGCCAATTTTGTATTTTTTAAGTTCAGCTGGCTGTGGCAGCTGTCTTGATCCAGAAGGGATCTAAAAGTTAATCAGCTGTAGCTGTAAATCTGAAGATCACTTACTGCAAATTTCATTCAACTTTGTCAAGTGGTTCCTGAAATATTTTGCTAACAGACATGAACTAAACACAGACCGAACACGATCACACGCCTTTCGCATTTCGTCTTATGGCGGCGGGCAATAATAAAAGACGCAGCCCATTCTCTAAAATAACCATGAGAGAATATCTCTGTTACAGGCAGGCCTCCCTTTCCCCCCCCCTCACTGCTGATCTGTAGCTCTGTACGTGGCTGCCCGGTGCAGTGTGACCGAGGAAAGCTCAGGAGGGGATGGATCTGTCTGTGTGCCCCAGGCGAAGGGGGCCTTGATCTGCTCTGGAGGACACACACCACTCTCAAGGGCACTGCGAGGGGGCACACAAACGAAAGTGGACACAGGCACACACTCGAAGCAGGAGCTCACATTCAGGAGAGCAGCGAGTGCAACACACACTGATGGCCATAGGTGAGCCTAATATGGACTGTGGTGTATAATATATATAAATACAGTATATGTCTAAATAATGTAAAAAAAAGGTGGTATTAATAATGTATGCAGAGTCAGTGAGGGGGTTGTTCTTTCTGCTGATGCCACTGATTCCTAAAATCCACCCATCTGTTGACTCCTGTCTCTGGGGTAAGAGGCCAATCAGGGGATCAGCAGCACATCTGCCTCCTTTCACACACACCTACACCTACACACACACACATATTCCAAAATAGACACGTTCAGATGTACATTTTCTGATCCTCCTCCCTCTATTGTCTCCGTCTTGCGAGCACACGGATGCACAGCACAAGTCTGCTTTTTCTTGACCAGTGTAGGAGGTCATAAAGGAAAGAAAAAAGAGAAAAAAAAAAGAAAAGAAAAATCTATGCCCACACACTCCCACACACACTCTGAGCAACACTTTTTCTTCACACAGATCCACTGTTAGACAGGCGTCAGAATCTCCTCTGAGTGTCTGCCATTCCTTTAAGTGTGACTACCGCGCGCTGGCTCCAGATCAGTGAAGAACATCCACGTTCCTGCTGGGTTCTGTTAGGATTCCCACTCTGAGTGATACCTGCTCAGAGGAACTGCCTCACTGTGCTGCTGTGCGCGGATCTTTCCCCCGTGCGTTTGACTGGCTGTTCACCGGCACGAGCTGAGGCTGATTTTGACAGAGCAGTACAAGTGGAAAGTGACAAAGCACACACGTCCCGACTCTGCTTAGTGTTTACAGTGGGCTGTTAACTCCGTGCTTTTTTTTCTTCTTTGTGTTGGTGTGGGAGGTAAAAAATAAGAGCAAAGCGTTTCAGGTTAGCTCAACACAAACTGAACTAAACCTGAAATAACAATAAAAAAAGTTGTGTGACGGATTCATTCGAGGCTGGTGTCCTTCATTTTTTTCTGCAATCCCGTTGGCCATTTGTATCCATCTGCATACTGCAGGTGCCTGCTCAGTGGAGCAGGTGGAGCAGCTGCTCCCCCATATTCTAAGGAGGGGGTGCAAACTAATGCTTTTACTCCCCGCCTTCCGACTTAATGTGTTATCGCTCCCAGCAATAAGATGAAAAACAGATAGCGTTTAATGATTCCAGTTGTACTTTCTCAGTTAGAAACTAAAATGTTAATTTTAAAAATAATTGCTGTAGCCCCCAACCTGTCCAGATTTGAGCTGGTTCAGTCCAACTCAGCTACACCTGTAGCTGCTAGCTCGGCAGGCAGACAGATAGCGTTAAGCTGTGGAGAAGTAAAAAAAAAAAAAAAGCTGAATTTGTTTTTTTAAGTTTTAAAGCTGTGCTGACTCCTTTTCTGATTTTAAATTAGACAGAATAGGGTAAAAACTTTGAGTGATATCACGCCAATCAGGAGTGCAGGATATCGACAAGTTCATAAGCGGGAAGGTTTTATGCTGCTCTTATAGAAGCTGAGCAGACATTTTAAATGTTGTTTAAATATGGTTTGAAAATTGAAGTAAATTTTAACATTGGTTTCATATCAGCATTTAGCCATGGTTTGTTTAAAAGCACAGTAAGGGGTTAAAAGGGGTTTCAAACTCGGGTCTTCCATGCAGTATCCAGTATCCATTATACCTGCTATATGTGTATGCGCATGGTTATATCTGCCATACATACAGGTTTTCTGTCTTTGCTCCCCATATTTTAACATAATCAGGCGCCCACATCCATTTGTCTATATTTTACTCCTCATCAACCCACCTAATGAATAATGTTTTGTGTGCGCTCCCTTACCGATGAAGTAGGACAGCAGGATGGCGAGCAGGGCAGCGGCTGCGATTGCAGTCACCGCGGCACATTTCCAGCTGCAGTATTTGGACGGCTTCTTGAGCTTGAACGCTGAGCGGGAGAAGGTGTTTCTGGGTAGCAGGCGAGGGGGCGGAGAATACACCGTCCCTGACGTCAGCGGGTAACCGGGGGAGGAGCTACTGAAGAGAGGGGTGGTCCCTGATGATGTCTTGAACAAGAAGTGCCTGTGGAGAAGCAAAATAAATAAGTAAAAATTGAGAGTTCATTTTGGACGATACTACAATAGATTGCTACGTGATGTATTGAAATATCGATGTATTGTAAGTATTGTAAAGGACTGCTCAAACTGCGTTAAATCATACGCTGTTATATTCCAAGTGTCACCCGTTGACACTCTGCAGACCAATAATATACTGTGTTTGACCAATCAGACGTACTCTCACTGCCTGTAGTTCCTGCATTCATTAAAGATGATGGTGGTTGAGCGTTGGTAATTGGTTCACACTTATTTTAGTGCCTTTTTTAACTTCATTAAGGTTTTTGCAAAACAGTTTACAATGTGTTTCTCATTCACACACATACGCCTACTATTATATATATTTGCTTGCTTTGTACAACACTTTTTGCAGTCTTTTTAATAACCTGAGAAGCATGTTGGAGAATCAACACCCTGGTTTTTGGATTAAAAGACAACCGTTGTCTCCTACTCTGTTGGGAATATTACAACTTTATGTTAAATTTTGCCAGTTTTTGTCAATTTGTGTCCTTTGTAACAGACACTTCAGACTACTTCCTATTTAAGATGATAGTTTGTAACCGATTGTTTTGCATGTTGAAAGTCCAGTGATCGAAAGGTCACAATAAATTCCTGCAAGTCTTGACAATGTTGTCAAGGCCGGTGGAGAAGGAGGCGAACCCAGAGTGCAGACTCATTAAGATAAAACAAAAATTTATTCTTAAATAAACAAACAAAAACAAAAGGCTGACGTGGCAGCAAAAATCCAAAATATAAACAAAACAAAAAGGCGATGCGAGGCAAGGCAAGGGAACCAGACAACAAGAGATGAGAGACAAGAGACATACCAGAGACAATGAACCAATGGGGAAGTGGAGAAAATGACCAGGTTTTAAAGCAGAGGATAATTATGGGAAGTGGGCACAGGTGAGTGATTACAATTAGCAACAGGTGAAGATGGGCATGGTGGGAAGACAAGAGATAAACAGAGGAGAAGTGAATGATGACAGACCACAAAAGACAGCAACAATACAAAGACAAAACATGGAAACAATAACCCAAAACGCAAAGAAAATTACAAAGAAAAAACAACAAAAACTCAAATCCTGACAAATGTGCGTGCATAAGTTTTTGTTTCTTTGAGTCCAGTTGTCCTGCTTGAATATTCACTTGTCCTAAGTAAGAGATGTGTGAAGTATTTTTGGTTTTGGGAGCATCATGTAGATAATGTTTTTTTTTAAATGAGCTGCCCTAAATGATGTAAAAGTTGGTGAAGAATCTACCACCCAATCAGAGGACAGGATACAGGGCAAGATACTGTTTGTCCAAGCTTTGTCCAATTCTTTCATCGGACCCAGACTGCCTAATGGCTGTCAATGTTCTTAAACTGATTTTACCTTTAATTCTGCTCCGTCCCAGTTTCTTTTAAACCTCCACCTGCTGTACTTACACTCTTTTTTTTTTTCAAAGCCATAAGATTTTTTTTCCTTTTTGTTCACGCCCAGTTCTGATGTGCCCTTTGATGGCTCGACAGTTGGACAAGATCAGAGGTGCACCTTTCTTTTCCTGTCCTCATTGTCCGGGAGAGGTCAGAGCTCAGGAGGAACATAAAAGAAGGATTTGAACCGCCACCTCCTCACTCATCTTACCCATTACCCTCTTCTATCACTGCCCGTATTCACCCAGCACTCAACGTTTTATACTTTCCATCCTTTTCTATTTCTGTTTCAGCCTTGCCCCCCCCCCCTTTCCCCCCAAAAGATGCCCCTTCAGTTATCATTTTCTTTTCCTATTTCTGTCTTTCCTTGAGGAAATGCAGTGGCCAGAAGGAGACGGAAAAACACATGAAGAATCTTTTAAAGGACACTGTGAAAATAGGGGGGGAAAAAAAACATGGGTGAAACCTTTGTGTCATCTTTTGCGAGACATAATGCAGCACACAAGGGGAGTGAGAGTCTGCCCCCACAAAGACCTCAGGTGGTATGACAGAACAAAGCCCTTGGGTGAGTTTGACATATCATAGGAGGAAAGGTCACTCGACTGCCTCGGAGATGAAGTAAAGAGAGACTTTGTCTCAGTGTTTGAGGAGCCTTATTGTTTGTGACGGCGTGTGAAAGGGAGAATATTCTTCTACATCTAACTTCAGGAATTTCTGACCTTGGGAGTAAACACAGTAAAGGAAAGAAAATGTATCTGCTTTTCTTCTTCAAAAGACACAAAGCTATAATATTAGGCAAACTGTCATGGTTAATGGATAGTTCTGGTCCATTACTGAATTACATGTTTCATTTGTGATTTTTGTGCTTCTGCCAACTTTAGACTTTCTATGTGCTCAGAATGATAAAAGCAGGTTGAACCAGTTGAGGGGATGCATGTTGTCTGCCACCTTTCAAGGCAGAATTCTAGACTATGATTGCTTTATGTTGAAAAATGCATTTGTTAGCATATTGGTTAAACCTTAAAAATAACAATGCTCAGAGTACGTGTTGGGAATGACTCTCAGCTACTTCCACATCCAATTTCAGCTCAATATCTGTAAAATTGGCTGAGTTAGCCATTTTTGTTTCCTAAAGTCAGTTTGAACTGTGTTGACTCCAAAAGTTAACCATTTATAAATGTACACCAATTGATTGTTTTCTGAAAGTTCCATTACAATCTATCCAGTGTTTAGTGAAATATTTTGCTGACAGACAGAGATGACTTCAGTAGTTAATGGTAAAGTTTTAAAAACAGACCTTGTGCAATTAGGTAGCGCTTGGGCTATGTGTTGGGGGTGATTCTCAGCAACTATCAAACCTGATTTTAGCTCAGTATCTGTTGATTTGACTGTATTAGAGCAATTTTTGTGTTTGCTAAGGTTGCCTAATTGTGGCGGCAGTCCTAAAAAAGGTTGACCCAAAAATAATTAGTTGTTAACATGAAGCCAACAATTAGTTTCAGATATTTTGCTAATGGTTTAGACAAATGAAGACACACACAGAATCATGGGCAACAACATAATCACCCTTTTGTCTTTTAGGTGGGAGGCGATAAAGACTCATTGTTAGTTTGAAAGCTGCCCACTGCAAACAAAAACCAGATGTTAGTGAATGCTGGTTATTTTTTTACAACTAGTGTAAAAGCTGATGTCCTTTGACAGGATGTCAACAGGCCATTAGTTGTTCTGCTAGATTATTTTTACTTCTGTTTGATGGCCACAGCTATTTTTGCACAACAGACTGATCTGTAAGTCATTTTGTTTAGTGTGATGAATATGTGGGCAGTTAAAATAATTATTTACCTGTTCTCTTTTTTTTTTTAAAAAAAGGTGTTTTTTCTCTGCCTGCATGCCTATTTTGCTCAGCCTGACCTCTTTTTGTGATCTAAGCATGGTTAAATAAACCAATTAACTTATTATTGATTAAAAAAAAAGATCAGGTGCAATAATCATAATTACTGCGAAACTGAGGGATTAATGAGGCAGAATGGCTGGTAAATCAAGGTAATAAAATCAAAGTCAAATCAGTAATCAGAATCAAATTTAAGACCAATTAAGTACCACTTTAAGTCCAACAAATCCCGTGTCAAGTCATACACTTTTAGGTCTAGAGCAGCTCATTAACAAATTAGGCACAGCAGCAACTGCTTAGATAATTTTTGCACAAGTCCCCCGCAAATGGTGCTGGTAAAAAATAACCAAGGTCGGTCATTTGCAGAAATGTGGTTGTTGTTTTTTCCACTGAGATTTTGTAATTTCTTTTAATTTGTGAGAATTTTCAAATAAAAAGGCAACATTTCAAATTTCTTAAATTTGTTAAGAGGAAGGTTGAGTTTTTTGAGGTGGAGTTGTGTGACATTTATAAGGAGTGAGTATCTTACTTGCAGTAGACAGAAGGCTTAGTTTAGAGAATCGGGGAAAAATGCTAACTGATACTCAGAAGTGGGCCTCGTTAAGAACAAATTTCCAACATCTAAAAGAACTGAAGTCTCAAAAAGTTCATAACTTTGTAAACAAATGCTATGTTGCAGATTTTAAGACCAACAAAGACTGAATACGCCCAATTTAGTTTCTTAGGCAACTTGTTTTACACAGAACATATTCCAAAAAACTTTGGAACATGTTCCAACATGGGCAGTGTTCATTGTAAATAACAACAGCCTTCTGTGTAAATAACCACCTGATGCAAAACTGATGCACATAAAATAAAATAATCAGGTAAACCACTTTTGAAGTTTGAGTTGTTTCAGATATTGAAAATTCACTTATAAATAAGCCCTAAACTAATTAGTGGTTAGCTTGAATTCCCTTTGAGAATTCTTCCCTTTATCCTTCTATCTTAGATTGCTTTGACGCCTATCAACTGCAGGTAAGATACTGACTACTCAAAACATCTCCCCTGAAGCCCACTTCCAAAAATCTGAGCCATCCCTTGAATGACAACGTCAGATCGTGAGGTTTTTCTTCATCAGTTGGATTTGTCACACTTTTCCGCCTCCGGTCCAAGACATATGACTCATATGTGCACAGATGTGTGTCAGGGCTGTCGTCTTTCATAATGTAGCCCACTGTCACTGTTATTCAGCCTGGCCTGGTTGGACCGGTAATATAACTCAGCGCTGTTACTGAACTTGATGGTCCTCTGCGAAAAACACGGTTCGACTGCGCTTTGACGTCCTCTTGCCATTCTGATTCATTTAATCGCGGCTGTTTCATAACAGTGTGTCTCTACATGCGTCTTCTTGTCTAAAAACACTTGGTGAAAACAGGGTAATGGCCTGCGAGCAGGAAGATTTGGTTTGGAAGCGATGCTCCACCGTCTATCAATTATTCAGCCAGCCGGTGCAGGCCTCTCTCTCCTTCTCTCTCTTTTTTTTAAGCCACTGATTGCTGGATTGCTGTCCTCCTGGAGTCTTCTCTGTTTTTTTTCTTTCACCCCCATCCACCTCTTCTCCCCTCCCCTCCTGCTACCTGTCAGGTATGTTGCATGACACCAAGGGAAATAAGGGGTGGAAGAGAAGTGAAGAAAAATACACCCGACACATAGAGGCAGAAAGAGCACGGGAAGATGGCATGTAAGGAAATCTGATTTTATTGTCTAAAAATACCAGGCGCTTAGTGTCACCGCCGTCAACTTTATTATGCATGCAAAATGCATATACGCTGCCAAATACAAGAATGCACATACGTGTGTGTGTGTGTTTATGTGTGTGTGCAAAACACACTTTTCAAGGTCAAGCAGCGTGTGTCTGCTTGAACTCATTTTCACAGCCATTGAAGCACTCTGTGATGGCGAGGCCGGCGCTAATTAATTACAATACTCCTAATGTGCGAGAGCGAGCTGGTGAATCGCGAGCGTTCTAAGCAACACAATGCATATGATTTAAAGTGCTGGTATGCATTTGAACTTGCCCAACGAAAACATCTCAGTACCAAAGGCTTTGTTGTTTGCGCGCTGCCGCTGCACTGTGAGCCTGTGTGGGATGGGGATACGTCTACGGTCCGCACTCGCACTAATTATGAGCAGGAACGGAAAGTGTCTAATGTGCTCTGGGGAGGTAATTGACATTGATTTATGTTGCAGACGGCTGTGGAGGGGTTCTATCATAGCAGGCAGCCAGCAATCACAACTCTGTATCATTAGGCCGGGGTGTGTTGTGTGTTTATGTGTGTGCTTGTGTGCGTGAATGTTGTGGGGCTTTTTGACAGTGGTCCAGTATGGAAATGTCACACATAATTAGAGAGCGCTGACAGAGACCCCCCACCCCTTTCCTCTCCCCCTACCCCACCTCGCTGCCACTGCTACCTTGCTGTCATTGCTTCTTACAGATGCAACACACACACACACACACAGAACAAGCAAAAACTAACTCATAAAGCAGCACATATTTACACTTAGCCATAAGCGCCCACCCACGCTCAAACAGCACAAATCTAAGTGAATTTTCTTTCACGAGCTGGCCCTGTATGTGGAACCAAATGTTTAATTTGCATCCCCACCGAAAAGAAAAACAAGTGACATAAACGATGGAGGGTGGAGATGGAGATGGAGATGAAGGCTAACGACTAGAGAACAGAGAGAGAAGAAGAAGAAGAAGAAGAAGAAGAAGAAGAAGAAGAAGAAGAAGAAGAAGAAGGAGAAGAGGATGCATTTTCTCTCCATTTCAACATTTTTCCCCAAATGAGAGAAAAGAGGACCTGGACAATTAACCACAGAACAGAGAGCATGCTGGGTAATTAGCAGGAAGTCAAAGCTCGCTTTCCCCTCGAGCGAACAAACACACATGCTTTTACATGTCCCCCCACCAGCTCCTCTAAAACACACATACACACAAAAACATGCACAGAGTTGATTTTTTTTTTTTTTTCAGCTCTCACTAACATGTGGTCGCTCAGGATGGCGGTCTGAGAATCGGCATCAGATGTCAGATGTAGAGAACAATTAACAGGGGTCTACTCGTTATGGGGGAGGGGGGTGTCTGAAAAACAGTCAGAACTGAGAATGAAACGAAATGCTCTCGGGGAGGGGAGCATGGTCAAGGACAGCACTGTGAGAATTGTTTCCTGCTATAATTAGAGGAAAAGAAAACAAATGGTAGATGGATACGGTACAATGGCTATTTGTTGCGTTGCTTTGATACGAGGCGTTGAAAATCTAACATTTTCATACTGTAAACAAATCTGTTAGAATAGACTTACACGCAGGTCTTTAAACTCCTGTGTCATCTGAACTGGCTATTCTTGCTTTGTTTTGGTGTAGAGCACTTTAGATAATACTCCATTAGGACAAAGGTATTTGGCCACATCTATCAGACCAACAGGAACTGTAAGAACTTGGTTCCCTTTTGGCAGCTATAACAGCTCTTTTTGGAAGGCTTTCCACAAGTGTTTTGAGGGAATTTGTGCTCCATTATTGATTCCTGCTGCCAAAACTCCCAGAAAGTAATCACTGGGTGCACATTTACAACTGATTACCTTTTGGAGTCAACCCTATTCAAGATGACCTCCATGGATAATCAACCTTAGTCAATCCAAAAATGTTTATAACTCAATTTGATGTGGTAGTCTGAGTCATTTACAGTAAATACCTTTCTGTAATTCTGGAATACTGCTTGAAATTAAGCATATTGTTATGTTTTAAGATTTGACTACTACTGAATATAAAATGATCTTAGCTTAAAACTCTTTCATGAAAGGTGGCAGGTGGTATGCATTCCTGCTGTAGGGCATTTCTAAGATCAGTTCAATTTCTGAAAAGTGACCATACTGGAGAAAAGGGGCCTAGCTCAAACCCTGATTAAAAACTGAATTCAACAATTAACAGATGTGATCAAAGCTTTTGTCCATATATTGCAAACTTTCTCTGTTCTTTTTCTGTCTCAGGGATTTGCAAAGTGCAATTAAAAAAGGACAACAACTCTTTTTAGATAAGAGAGGTGATTGCCTGTGTTTAACATATTCTTTATCTGGTTGCCTGTTCCCATCCCTGATGTTTGTTCTCTGACTGTTTGGTACAAATACGTAGCATTATGCCCCTAATGGTTTGAATTTTAAAATTCACCTTGCAGTGTTTGGATGAGTCACGGCACAAAATGGCTAATAGAAACAAAACAAAACAAACAAAAAAACAACAACCCCAAAACAAACACAAAACACAGTGTTAAGATATAACATAAAATATGGAAATATTGTTAATGTAAATATTATATTCATTGATATGTTAATTTTTAACTTACTCCTGATCATTTTAAACAGATTTTTTTCCTTCATTTGGAAAAATTTCCCCAGATGAGAAGCAAATAGAACCACTAAAATCCCACTGGTGGACCAGTTGGTGCTGATATCAAACTACAAGATTCTCTGCTTGACAAAAATGCCTCTCACAAAACATTTCTAGCTGTTATTGTTTGTTAAATCCTCTGTCAAATATACACAGATGCTCAAAAACAGAGTTTTTAAAAACCTCAATAGTAGGAAATGGTTGTAAATATATATATTTTTTTCTCCCGAAAGATGTGATTTGCATGATGATCAAAGGTGCAAATACAGGTTCTGTTTCACAAAATATCAGAGTTAAAAAATCTTTAATTTGTGTTTAAAAAGATTTATTGCTTTTTACACTGAGAAGAAGGTCTGCTTCTCTTAAAAACAAAACACAAAAAGTTTTCTTTTTATTTGTGTGTATTTTAGCAAGTAGTGAGATCTGAACTAAATATTTTCAAACACCTTGAATTGTAAATTCTGTTTTTCTTTTATTTTGTAACACTAATGACTGGGATTGTTTTTATAACTTGATATTTTTCCAATTATTTGGAAGGTAAAAGAAGCCTAGACTTGACTCTGATTTTCATTTGAACACTTTGATTTACCAGCTGGACTCGGTTTTGGAGTAGACAAATGATCACAGCAGCCTTTATTTTAGCAACAAAATTCATAGACTATCAAAACCCACAAAAATAATAATGAAAAGAAAATAGAACTGGGTTTATTTCTTATGCAGCACTTTGTGACTGTAGATAGTGCCCTTTTAGAAAATGAATGAACATTCATATTTGTGTGTTTATTTAATCCTGGCAATGAATTGCTGACACATGAAAAAGTGCAGCAGTAGCTCTGCAAAAATAATAATAATAAAAAAAAATGGTTGAATAATATTTTCAAAGCAGCCGCTAAGTGAATGCAAGGTCACATCATTAATAAACTTTGCATAACATTAAGGAGTAATGATTGCACATTAGAGGAGCGGCTGCGGAGCTGAAAATGAATCTTTTCTCCGTCCTTCCCACAGGTTGCAGCTTCTATCTGTCCCCACAGTAATGCATTTGAAAGTAACCCACCCTCCCTAACCCCATCCTCCGCTGTTCTTTCCAGATAAATTGAGATGCTGCAGCCTTCTCGGGAAGCTTATTTCTCCCTCAGAGTTGTGGCCCACAGTGGAGTGGGTGAGGGGGGCGGGCGGTATGTGCGTGTGCGTGTGCACAGGGGAATGTCCTGCGATCAGAGAGAGAGAGATTGAACCTGGCATCGGCTAGGCTAAAGGCTCCAAGGGACCAATTGGAAATCAGGTGCTTTCACACAAAATGCCGCAACATATGTATACACATGTGCACTCATCCTGACACAGAGAAATACATGCTTTCACTCTTTTTCTTGCTTCCACACCCACCCACACACACATACACACACTCAGTGGCAGCAGCAGCCATCTATAGTCATTTATCTCACACCGGTAAATGTATCCATGTTCCACGGACCCCAATCTCCCTCCTCTCCCTTTCTATCTTCTCTCTCACACGCACACACTCCCCAAAACAATCTCCTTCAATCACCACTTCTCTCAATTTCTTTGCCTCTCTCTCCGTCTTTATCTCTCCCTCCTCTACCGTAAACCACTTCTTTCCACCCCCCCTCATATATTTCTCCGCTGTCTCACCACTCCCTCCATCATCAGTTTCTACCTTTCTCCTTCTCTGCCAGTCATCCAAGCCCCAGAGTGTTCTTAGGTGATCAATCTTCATCCTCTCAGCGCTGTCAGAGTGCCGGGTCAAGCCGCACACACACATTCACTACAACGAGTGGACATCAAATGCCAAGATTTACATATGATCACAACGGGGAGCGGTCACAGTCGCCGAGAGCACACATGCTTGGATGTAATCACAGAGTAAACACAAATGTACTCAATCACACGCTCGCTCCCTCTCGTGAACAGGTTGCTCATCGTCTCCTTTAGCTGATTGGTTAAAATGAGATGGAGGGCCGCGCTCTGCCAGCACAGGGGTGGGGTGACTTTTTGGCTCTGCCTGGCTGGCCTCGGCCCAATCTCAAGCTTCAGCAGCTCCAGACGTCCCACCCAGCCTCCGCCGCGGCCAAGGACCACATAGGATGAAAGGGGGGATGGGGGTGGCTCAATCTGGGCCCGAGGGTGGAGCTGAAAAATTTTCGGTGCCACTCTGGGCTCCATTCACATCGACAGGCTCTGAGCCATGCCCTACCCCACCACCTGAGCATGGCCAAATATTGGCACTGCAGGGGAGGTGGGCTTAACGATGTGAGTGTGTGACGCTTCATTTAAAGCTGCAAAAAAGGCAATTACAAATGTAGGGGCCGAAAATTGCTAATTAAACTGAAGTGTCATGATTATAGGGATGTCCCAGACAAAATTTGTTTGTACTAATCCAAGTCATTTAAAAAGAACGATGAGCCAATACCGAGTCTCAGTCAAATACTTGTATTAATTTGCTTGTATTTTTACAGTACAGATTTGCAGATTACATACCAAAAGTACATTAAAGTTATTAAAATCAATGTCATTATGTGTGTAACATCTCAGTGGCTCTACATTGCAGTAAAGAAAACATGTGATCATGTTGTTCCTCAAATTGTTTTTTATTGACCAAGGATGTATATGTTTCCAATTGCATTTGTCTGTTCAGAAGATTACTTAAAAAGTAATAAACGGATGTTCATAAAAATCTTCAGGAAATGTTGAGATTGTCTCAAAGAATAAATTTTGGTGGTGATTAGGATCACAATCCGGCTCCTACAATTTTTTAATGACACTAAAGCCTAGGTGGAGATTTGCACTCTCGGAGAGCTACAAATAACAAAAAACTATATGGCAGGTAATGGCAAACTTTTTATACAGCTCAGGTAGCACCGCGTAAACAGCTCTAGCTGACACAAAAAACATTTTTTCCACTGGTGTGATGGGTCGTTCATCCAGAGCCATCAGTTCAGTCACTGTTTTATAATTTGTTTTGCTGTGAAAACTTGTCTCCTCTCTTTAGAGTTTCCTCTAAAGTGTCCTGCTTAGCTGTGCCAGCTTTAAGAATTAGCTGGGTGAACTAAAGGTGAACTAGATGTACTCAGCTGAGTGTTGGGATTTTAAATGTAAAAAAATAAATGGTGGCATTGAATGTAGCTGTGTCGCTACCGCCACAAAAAAATACCCCAATTGCAACGACTGAGCTGCTCTCATTTTGTACAGACTTATTTGCATGGTACACACAAGAAGAACAGCCATATTATGTTCACGGCTGATGTAAAACCATAGGCAGTAGGTCAATAACAAAGATCAGGAGCAGAGTGTGGCAGCTACTCCAATACCGATTGATGAAAAATGTCTTGATTGGTACTCCGATCCAATACTTGCAACAGGACATACCTAATTATCAATCTTATGGTTAGACAAGGTCACAGTACCTCAGAAAAACTTTGCTTAGAGTCATAATGTCTCAGAATGTTATGAAAACATGTTTGCCTATGTGCAAAATTGTGTTAACACTGTCCAGTTACTGCTGTAGAGATACTGTAATTAAGATATATAAATATTGCTGTTGCTTCTCTCGGAGAGATAAACTGTGAAATTGTATTATGATGGTTTGTTTCACCAAACATCACTTCATCATTCGTGACAGCAAATATGACAAAACCTTCCCACTAGCTATTTACACATTCCCCATGGCAACACAGGTCAAGGTACAGTAGTGCAAGAATCCCTTTTTTTTGAGGTGTTGGTAACACCGTGCCTCTTGCCCATCAAGCATAACAACACAATGCTTGGGCACAGGTTGAGAATAGAGCTGATATCAGTGTGGCTGAATTAAACATGGCCCAGCCTCATAAATACTGCACAGGGCCAGCACTCTGGGGAGCTTATCTGGATCCATCAGAGCTGGAAGCTCCAGCGCCCAGCAGGAAAAACACAACTACAGCTCGCAGTGTAAATGTTCAGAGATTGTCCGTGCGCGTGCTAGCAGAGATGTAAGCAGAAGGCCCTCTCACTGCATGCCTCATGAATAGTAATACCCTGCATGAATGCTCTGTTTGCCTGGTAAGTGTTCTTTGTGTACTGGCAAAAGCACACGTGTAGCGTGTGTGAAATGGTTTGTATTTCCTGCCAGCTCACTCCAGGTAGCATGCATAATGGCTTTGATACGTGTAGCTTTTTGTGTCAGGCTTTGTGATGAGGCAGGGAGTGCATCCGAGTGACACACTCAGGGTAATTCTCTTTTGTAACTTGGCGGTTTGTATGTTGGAGCTCGCTCAGTGAGTAAAATGAGTAAATATTAATTTACGAAATGTTTTTTTGAAAAGATGCTGGTCTTCCCAGAGGCAAATTAGCTGCACTCTTCAACTGAAAACTGATGCCTGCAGCTTTTTAGTCGAAAACTTTAACCCTGCTTTAGATTGACCTAGATCACTACTAATACATAAGTCTGAAAGTTTTAATTACACAAGTAATAGAAAAAAAGATAAATTCTCCTGAAATACGTCCATTGTAAGAGAGACAGTTGGTTATAAAACGAGTTTAAATAAAGTTGTGTAGACTGACCAAGAATCCAAATGATCTTTCTCACAGCAGCATTTATGGCCACTGAAAGTTCATTCTGATGCTTTATAAGTTGATTTGCTCCTGAAGGCAAAATAATTTCTGTGGTGTGTTTGCAAATTGTCTGATTTTTTTGTGGAGATATTACTAGAGCTTGTTGTTTGTGGAGTAAAGCTATGTGATGTGTTTGCCATTTTATGGATTTGAACTTAAGCTGATACAAGGTCTAATTGTGTGACTGTTCCCACAGTCAAAAGTTATTGTGAACTGGAGAGGACTTCCAAGTTTAAAAAAGGATGTTTTCATCTCAGTTTTGGTAAAAGCTTCAGAGAGCGCTTGCAAAGGGACTTTATTTGGGCAGGCTGTTAGTTTGTCAGTCTGGTGAGAATTTATCTCTGTTTCTCTAAACGGAACTATTTATAACAGGTACAAGACTAATCATTCATAGTACTGAAGTATCACTTGAAGGCATTTTTCAACCACTGTGCACAATGTTTGGCCTAGTAAATGTGCAAATAAGTTTCAGGGCTTTGTATACAACAGGTCTATTTCTTTTGATAAAATTTATAACATCTCTCTAAATTCACTCTTCATGATTGAAGCCACTGATGTGCTTCCTGTAAGCGACTCCAGATATCTGCATCAGTTGACTATGAGTGCAGAAAAAATAGGAAATAGAGAGATAAATAAAAGAGAAGACGACATGGTTCTCCTGACCTGGTCTCTAGTGGGACGTTGCTGTTGAGCACCCAGCTGTCCTGTAACTGCACCGACTCTGGAGTGGTGGGCCCATCTCCAGTGCCTGGAGCCGGGGCATGGATGGGGTTGCGCCCCCCTCTCAGGGTGTTCCTGTTCAGGCTGTTGGCAGACTGATGGGACAAGTTGTGGTGGTTGTGTGGAGGGGGCAGCGGAGGCTGTAGTGTGGACTGACTGTGATGGTTTGCAGGCCCTGAAAGAGAGAGAAGGGAGAGGGAGTAAAAAATAATGGAGTTACACGTTTTTGTTCACATTCTAAAAGGAAACAAAGATTTAATTCCACAAGTCCTACATTTCATAATGTAACTGAAATGTTCAGCAAATTGGTGTTTGATTCTCAGCAAACGATCAGTAACTTTATTTTGAGGAAAATTCAAGTTGTACAGACGCATGAAAACTTAATTATCATTATCTTCTGTCACATCACATTTCCTATATTTCCTTCATCTCCCCTCTTTGCCACTTCCTTTCCACTCTTGTCCCCCTTCCCCTTCTTTTGTATTCCGTTTTCTTTGTCACATCTAAGTGAAAGTGTGTGTGCACGTGTCCGTGTGTGTGTGTGTGTGTGAGCAATATTAGAGCACTCAGCACCGCATGCATCCTCATCTCTTGCTCTCAGACTTGAGGGAACATGTCAGCCAGAATCCAATAGCAGCCCCTCCAACAATGAGCTAATGGACTGTTGAGTGAGAGAGCTGAAAAACAAACCGGCATGACTCAGACGAGAACACCCATTCACACATCACCTTTCTCCCTTTCTCTCTCCGAAGCAGTGGGGGGGCGGAAGGTTTGAGCCCATCTTCATTGTGTGGGAGTGTGTGTGTCCCGGGTGTGTGTGGTTTGCTCAAGCAAAATCAATAAACCACATACTATACGGTAAAAGAAAGCCTAACACAATTGCATCACTTCTTTAGCATGCTTTTTGTTTAAATGTGGTCAAAAAATGGTTAAGTTCAAGACCTAGCATCCTATTTAATGCCAAGGTTTTAAACTATGATTATCTCATGATGACAAATGACAGCTATAGCTGTTTTGGGTAAACTGTGGAAATGTCACTGAGCAAAATCTTAAAAGATATTGCAAAATCTCATGCAATCTATTTGTGCTCAGAGAATGTGTTCTGAATGCCCCTTAGCTACTACCACATCAAATTTTAGCTCAACACGAGCAAAGCTGACAGAGTTATAGCCATTTTTTATTTGCTACGTCTTATTTTTGTGGCAACCATCTTGACTCCAAAAGTTAATTAATTGAAGATGTACATTTAATAAACACTTTCAGAAAGTTTCATTAAAATCCACTCGGCGTTTTGCTAACAACACACGTATATGCAAACATCTTACAAGGAGTTTTAAATTGATTCAGCTCTGCACCAGTTTGTCACGGTTTCTCCTTTTGCTCATGCTCCACTTTTCTCCCAAACTTCAGGAAATTTGGTCACTTAGAGTTTACACAGTCTTGCTATCTGTCTGCAAACAGACAGACAAATAAATGAGGCTGAAAACAGCAACAACAACTCTGTCTTGGTACTGTTTCAGTTCAGGAACAAAAAAAAAAAAAGAAATACTCGAAGTGTCACGACAAAATGTCCAACCGCGTCTTTACTCCACAGCTGTCTGGATATAAATTTATTTGTGCAAAACCTGCAGTCATTGATGTTACATTTGGCTTTCAGTTCTAGCTCTGCAACACAGTTCGTTTTGTCTTTCAGCAACTCTACACATTGCACTTTTATCATTTTTTTTCTTTTTCTCACACTTCTAAGCATAGAATAAATCATACTGATTGTTTGTTTGCACATTGCCTTCCTTGTACTGATCAAAGATTCGAGCGAGAGCACATATGCACGAGTACGTGTTGGGGTGAAAACAACAAAGCAACTGCTTCGTCAACCTGCGTGATCACACTTGCCCTCCTCCTTTTGTCATCTTCTCTGGAACCAGACGAGAAAAGAAACATTGTGTGAGAGGAGGAGAGATGTGTGGATGTTTTGTGCGCTCTCCCGAACGCGTCTTCTTTCACATTATGAGGTTTCTAAGAGGCATAAATGACTGCGACTTTGTGCACATTTGCAATAGAGGAACGAAACTGCCGCTTCACAAGCCAACTTTTCCCCTCGTTTTCCTGTCTCCTAGATGGATATTTAGAACAGAAAGGCTCCCTTGCAACTGCAGCTGTAATGGAAACCAGTTTACAACGTGACCCAATTCCTCTGCCGTACCACTGGGACGCAGGTGTCATCAACACGGCTGTGAAGAACAGATGCTTGTGAAAGAGGAGAAGAGGGGAAGAGCAAGAGGAAGACGAGAGAAAGACGGGGCCAGACCTCTACACACGAGAGTCCCAAAACATCTGTTTGAACATGCAAGGATCCCCCCGGGAGAAAGTGATACACACACATTACACACACACACACAAATGCATGCGCTCGCATCATACGTGCAGTTACACACCTGCAGGAAAAAGGCCCAACTCTTGCATCATACATGCAGGGAGCGAAGTGACATATGATGTAAATGTCACCCTGTGTTGTGCCCTCTTCCTCCTAACTATAAAGCATCATTTCTCCTGGAAAATTGTCCCCACCCCTGCTTTTACCTCGCTTTTATTTGCATTTTGTTTGTGTCCTTTACTGAGATCGGAAGCCTTCTGAGATAAACCTAGTTTGTTAGAAGCCTTTCAAGAAATAAATTTGACTTGACTTCTCCTCCAGGGCAATGCCTCTATAAATGTGAAATACAGCAGCTTCTACAATATCCTATCTCCATAAATACATTTATTTAGCAACAATACACACAACAAAAAGCCTTGTAAAAAGAAGAAGCTTGTACTATCATCTGCAGGCATAGACTCAGTCTGAGTGATGCTGAAGAATAAAAGCATGCAGCCTGTCACACACACACACAGTCTCCCATAATTAAGACTCTACGAAAACACGGATGGCTTTGGTTGACTTCTACCCTAAAAAATGAACTTTTCTTTTCAGTTTCAAATTCACATGAATAATATATTACATACACTGCATGAAAAATTAATGCATATTTTTTTTTGTCCTAGTCTTCAATGAACTTTGGTGGCTTAAAATCTCCTCAATTACTTTTTTCAATTTTGTGCGTGTTCATTTGTAGGTGCCCTTTGCTGATGACTTTCCAGCCACGATGTTGCCGTGCAAGGACAGGGACTTGATCTACCACATCTTCTAAAACAGACCTCATATTATGTATCATCAAACAGACTGGATATTGTCAAAGGAATGTAAATTTAAAAAAAAGGTCTGATCGGCAATGCTCTGTGCCTTTTTTTCCCCTGCACAAACGGTCCTTTATTGCACGGTCACACAGTAGAATGAAGTGGTTATGGGTATCAACATATAAGCGTTAAAGAATCTCTGTTAGTATCCAACCACTATTCTTTTGTTTCTGTTATGATTTTTGATTTTCTGCTCCTGCTGCAGTCTCAGAAAAACCCATACAAAAAAACCCCAAAAACTCATACCATGCTGCTCCACGGGCTGTTGAGTACTAAGATGTTTAATAGTAGTAAACTGAATGATATAGATGCAAAAATCAGTGAAAAAAAAATCACACACACTCTGGCTTGATTTAGGTTAAATGAAAAAAAAGAAATTGTCTCTCTTTGGAGTGCTATAGCTCAGTCTTACTGCACAGCAGAAACATCAGTCAAAGTTGAAATGGATCACAGGATGTTGGACTTTTTAAACATTTTTTTACACAATTGCTGGTTAAGTGTTAGGATTTTTAGAGATTTTACTACATAATGTTCAACAAAGGGCAATAATGACCTTAATTTTTGAGCTGTCTAAACGTTACAAAATCTTTGCGAACAAACTCCTCTTATTCCCACAAACCTTACGCTTCTTATACAGTTTATATATCAAAATGAAGACATTTTTCTGCTCTTTCATCCAATGTCTCTCACTGCTAAAGGATTTACAGCAATCTCACAAATTCCCAACGAGCGCAGAGTGTGCACATCCAAACTCTAATTGACTTCCCAAATTTTTCTTCAAAACTGGAGGTGAAGGGTCAGACACAGGTGTGTAGTTACCATGGTTACCTTCATGCGCCACTGGCAGCAGCTTTAACATTTCGTTTGATCTTCTCATATCTTAAACATCAAAACGTAGGAATGTTGTTCAGCTTACATTATTACTAAAGTAAATACCAAAATATTATTAGGCTAGAAACAAGTTGCTAAAAATGCTTAGTAGAAGCTAAAATCTAACAAAAAAAAAAAAGAAACAACAACAACAAAAAAATGCCTCTCTGTGGACAAGCTGCAAAATATTTATGACAAATTGGTTTCCCGCAACAGCACAAGAAATTGATGTCAGAGAAATTTATTCTTATGTAGACTTTAAATCCATAAAACAAACCCCGAAACTTGCTAGAGGAAACACAAATATGTTGAGAAGTGCTACTGCCCGAGGAGCGAGGCCTGTGTCCAAGGCACTTTTTTTCATACAGTACATGTCGACAGGCCCCGAATAAAAATGCAGCTTGTTTTGGCCACGGAAATACAAATCCGACAAAGCTCGGAAGCAGATGCGGAGCGCAGTATGAGGACAAGTAAATAGGTCCAACAAATTAAGATACGGGCTCTGTCAGATGAATTGACGGAGTGATAGAGTTCAAGCCGCGGGCAGCCTAATAGGAACACCAGGAACCCAGTTTGATAAAAGACCAAATATGCAGCTTGGAAATAGAGCAATTAGTGAGCAGCCAAGCAGATCCCGTTTTATTCTAGTTTATCTTTTCCTCCTTTCTTTCTTCTCTCCAGTGTCAGTAAACACCGATCATGAAAAAGATTTTCTCAGCAGCTCTCTATTTTGTTGTCACCTTTTATGTGGGGAAGCAGAAGAGCCCTTCCGACTGCTGCTGAAGCCTGACCCACTTTATTCTGCCCAAGGTCTCCTGTGACTAGAGAAGAGGGGACCGTAGCTGTAAGCTGGTGGGTTTTGGCTTGGGCTAATCCCTGGAAGTCTATTATGCTCGCCAATTCAACGGAGCCTCTCTCAGCAGAGGAGCATTAGCCTGTCTGCTAACCTGCCTCCCTGTAAAACACACTTCATGCACACATCCCACACACACACACACACACACACACACACACACACGTGAGGCAGGGGCTTGCCACACCATATTAATCTCACAGTGTGTGCATGTGTGTGTGTGGCCAGCTGGCAGCAGGAACCAACCAAGGCAGTTTGTTTTGCAGCCCTGGATGAGCAAACTGTTTATTGACATTTTCTGTGGTTAACAGAGTAAAGTCACAGGGCAGGGTGTGTGTGTGTGTGTGGCACAAAAATGCCCATTCAGCAGTGAAAAAGGGGATCATTGCAGGGTTCTGCTCCCCGGTCCTGCTCATTGCCCCCACCACCCAACACCCCACCCCTCTCACTTTCCTTCTTCTCCATATTTTCATTTTTCATCTTTTATTTGTAAAAAAAGAACCCAAAACAGCAGCACCTGTCTTCACTGTTTTCTGTGCACATTCACCTCTCGCTATTTGCTATGCACCCCATGTTTTAAAGGAGGTGTATTCCCAAGTGCTCCCTCTTCCTATGTCCTCTGTCTCAGAATGACACACGCTCCTCATTTGTCATTCTTCTCAGAGCTCGTAGGGTTTGAGCACAGAAGGAGAGCTTGAGGTGAAAATCCAGAACTGCTTACTTGCTGACAAAGGGGCTTAAATTCTTATGTTTTTTTTCTTTTTAACAGGCAAATGAGCTCATAGTAACATACAGGCACAAAAAGAAGTTAAAGACATACATTTACAAATACAGATGCACGTACACATACACGCACATGCACACACACACACCGCCTCTGCCTTGGCTAGTCATCTCTGTCTAATTAGGAGGCAGTAATCCGCTAGAGAAGAGTCATCAAATTCAGCCAAAAACAAACACTCCATGAGCAGAAATGCATGCGTGCATTTCACCCACGCCCACACACAAACACACATGCAGATCCACACGTGCACAAATCAGCCCACCGTTACGCAAATGTCACCCTTACATAAGCACCATTAGGAAGAATACCATTAGCGGGGATGGAGCGAATGGGTTTTTGTTTTGCCTTTGTTTTCTGCAGATTTGTTTCAACAAAGCCATTAAACATTCATTGCTTCTGCAGTGACTTGAGGTGGCTTCCCCTCTAAAGTGGCAGCCGATAGCTAGCCACTTTAGAGGAGGCTTGAGTTAAAAATAGCCCAGCGTTCCCCATGCATAATGAATGGACAGAGACTGCGCTAACGCTAGCTCTTTCCAGGAGCGATCTGCTACGCTTTGTTTAGCCGTCGCAGCTCCCCTCCCCTGCCCTCCCGCCCGACCACCACCCTGCCGGCGTTCTGACGGAAGCATTCCCAGACAGGTGCTACTAGCCAGATGGTATTCCCACATAAACATTTGCAGATCAATTCCCTGCCAATCCCCAGCAACAGCGTCTCTTTCCCATTTACTTGACATGCTTTACTGGGAGCACAAGTCACGCCGATCCACCTGTTAACTTAGGTAATGGTGGACTACTTTAGAAGAACGCAAACTCTGAAAACACACACAAACACACACATACAAACAGCATGTAACTTCCTGAGGATTATCTCGCCGTGGTCAGTTTCTGCCTGGCTTGGTAAGGCTTATTTCCTGCCCAGCATCCAGCTCTCTACATGACAACTGCAAACACACACATGTAGATAGGCGTGCACTTTCACAGCACATGCAGAAGCTGTTGATGTTTCTAGGTGGGCTCATTTAAAAAAAATGTTTTCCTCCTAGCTCACAGCCATTCCTATGCCTTTTTACATGCCAGGGTATGCTTACGCAGTGCCAGGCTGCCACTTTAAACTCATTTAAGTCGATTTTAATGGATGCCCAAAGCCAAGGACTCTCTCTGCACCCATTAGATCTGCAGTCCTTTCTGGAAAACATAGCAATTTGCAATTTTATCTCAGTGTCTTTCCCTCTTTCCATTCAAGCCTCTTTCTTTCACCCTCTAAGCTTTCATCAGTTTACCCCTTTTTTCTTCTTCTCTGCCTCTTTGACTTCTTCTATCTCCTTTTCAGTCGCGTTCTTCTGTTTTTACCGAGGTGCTTTTGGATGCTCTCATCTCTCTCTTGCTCCCGTTTTTGATTTTTTTTTTCATGCTAGATGTCTCATTAAACACCTTCAAAAGTCAAAGTTTGACTTTCTCAATCTCTGCTCCCATTTGCCTCGTTGCGGCTCTTTCTCCTGCCTCTCTGTAAGTCTTTTTTTTCCCTTTCCCCCCCTGTCTTCGTTGCTCTTGCACGCCGTCTGCACGTACACACTCGGCAGAGACTGAAAGAAGCCCCCGGAACAGAAAAGTGTGGGCGTATGCGAACAGGAATGAGAGGAAGAGAGACCGGGCCTGCAAGCCTCGCTCTCCCTTCTTTGCCAGCGTCTGCCATTAGGGTGTCAGTGGCAGAGTGAATTTATTTGCTGTGCGGTTACTGGGCTAATGATTGATGTTGCCCCAGCAAACAGTAAACCAATTAGAAGGCTGATGTAACGTCATTTTAAAAGCCTCCTAATCACGTTGCTCTTGAACCTGGGACCCGGGCCTTCCCTAATGAAGATTTATACTGGATCAAAGGAGAGCCTAACGCCATTAACAATAGATTGTATTCCACCAAAAATCACATTAGGACTTCTCTGCCCACCCCTCTCCCTCCCATCAGGCCGCTGCTAAATATATCTGCTGATTACAAGTGCAGATGCGCCGAGGAGCGAGGAAACAGAGGAAGAGCGGGAATGAAAAGAAGAAGGGAGCCGAAAGTTGGCCCGCAACTGTTGAGGAGAAACACATAGACTGATGAACGAACTCATCACCGCGGATGTTTGCGTGTGTGTTTGCGAGGAAGAAAAATAGTCGCAAGCCGCCGATATGAGCTCACAGGGCCCGAAACAACCAACAAGACAAAGTCTGGTGATGAAAGTAAAAGCTTGGAGCTAGAACTAGTTTGTCTTTGCAACACCGATCCTCCTGCTGGCACCAAAAATTCATCATTCCCTTACCTTTCACTTTCTGCTGGATTATTAATGTCATATGCAAAATAAGTACAAGCACAGCAGCTCACTGTCATCTGCATGCGGCAGAGAGTAGAGGTTGCCTTTACTTGCATCATTGTTTTTTGGTGATGTAGCTTAAAAAGGTGGCAGGGTGACATTTGAGATGTAATCCATTAAAAAGTCAACTTCTGTCTGTTTAATTGTTGAGCCCCATAAAAGGTCAAGTCAAGTTATAGTGAATGTTTCTTTTTTTCAGTTTTTGATTATACCCATTCAAACCTTGAAAAATATGTATTTTTTGCAATTTTATACAATATTACAAGGTCTCTGTTTTAGAGTATGTGCTGTGAATGACTCTCAGTTATTGCCAAACTAAATTTTAGCAAAATATCTGTAAAATTGACTGAAATACAGACATTCTTATGTTTTCAAAGGTCGGCTGGCTTTGGTACCAATTTTAAATTAATCAGTTGTAGATGTATACCCAATGATTACTTCATGAACGTTTTCTTAAAATCCATCCAGTGCCTCATGAGATATTTTGCTAACAGACAGAGACATGCACAAACACAGACATGGGCAGACACTCCTTTCAGCAGCTGGTGACAAATGGGATCAGATCAGAACAAGATGTGATGTCTATTTAAAGTCAAAACTTTCTTGGCATTTCACTTCAAACCAGATCAGGAAATGGACACATGATGAGGTAATGCAGTGAGATGGGAAACAGATCAGATATTAATGCAAACACAAAATATATGGATATATATATATAAATATATATATATATATAAAGTTGGCTGAAATGGAGCACTCGCTTCTTACCCGTAGAGGAGGGCTGAGCTCGGAGCAAGTATGAGTCATCTCGGTGGGGCTCCAGGTGAGAGTGGGTGGAGTTTTTCTCCAGCAGGGGCACCTGGCATTCCCTGATGGGTGGAGATGGACCGGAGGAGGGGTGGTGGGGGGCTGACGAGGAGGAAGGGAGGGAAGGTGGGAGCAGGGTGGAGGAGGAGGTTGGAGGGAGTGGGCGACCTGGAGGATGGAAGGGACAGGAAGAGAAAAGGGACAGAAAGGGATGTTAGACAAAAACAGATGACTGACAGTGGCAGAGGTCTGCTCAAAGAGGCTTAATGAAACATGAAAACCACTGATGTGTGAAAAGTCAGAATTTCTTAAAAGGCCAGTTCACCTAGGATACAGAAAAACAAGTTTTTACTCATAACTATTGTATCTCATCAAGTTATATATAGATAGATAAACATCTTAGCAGAGGTGAGTAAAAATGAGCATTTCTACTGAAAATCTGATACATTAAATATATGCTTTCTCTCAAAACCTAAAGTTGTGAGCATTCACTTACAGCCAACTTAACCCTCAAAACAGAGAGAGAGACAAAGAGAGGTAGAGAAGCTCTTATAACTTTGGGTCAATTTGACCTGAAGGCCACAGGAGGGTCAAATCATACTTGAGCTGAGCTGCAGGCTGAACCCAACAGAACCATCCAGAAAACCCGTTCTTTCAGATGCGGTAAGAGTAAAATGGAGCAGACTGGATGCAGATCCAAAACGTTTCTGCGGAATCAATTCTTCTAAATGCATTATCAGGTGACAGACATTTAATCTTTCATTTTTCACTCAGATGCAGTTAGAAGAGACTGATTCGATCACAGCTTTCACAAGTTTTTTCATGATTTCTTTTATAAAATCTATTTACTTTTTCTTTTAGCTCTTCATGTAAAAATGTGTGATAACTGCCGCTGAATCCACACAAATAAAAGAAATGTTTCTTGTCGAACGGCAGCCAAAATTTGAAGACAAAACAAATTCCAAACTACTTTCTGTTATATACGTACATTAAAGAGTCATATGCCTACAACTATAGCCTGATCATTAGCTACTTGTCATAAGCACAAATCAATTGTTAGAAAAGAGCGCAAGTGCGTCTCATCGCTAACAAATCTAAATTTCATTTGCTAGCAGAGTTATGAAATGTTTCCTCTATCAAATGTCACATAGTCCCACTTAAACACAAATGGTTGGGAGAGGACCTACATCCATTGTTCGATCGTCCTCTACATGGGTGAAACAAAAGAAAGTTAACAGTCAAGTCTTTAAATAGTCAGAGCCAAGGGATGCGTGGACACAATCAGGCTGTCCCATACACCAGAGAGAGACAAAGAGACGGATGGAGAGAATTCACTCTACTCTCCAAAGGTTTGGAATCAAGGACAAAGACAAATCTAATAAATTCTATTTAGAGACGGCTCAAAATATAGAATAATTATGGCTGCCATATTTGCAGCTCAATCAATCAACAATAAGGGTAAGAATGAGGCCACTGAGTCCAGTCAATCCACCGAAGGACTCAGGTTATTAGAGCTACTAATTAGGTGTCGACCAAAGACGTTCAAATGCTTATTGTCTCCTGATTTTACATTTGAAATTATAGCCTGAGGTGCCTGTGATGTTTTCTTTATACATATTTACTAATTAGCTAAGGAGTTCAAGTATGTGGAAGTCATGTTTATGAGTAATGTTAGGATGGAAGGAGAGATGAATCAACCGATTGGGGCTTTTTCTGCAGTAATAGAGGTGCTGCTCTGGTCTGTTGTGGTGAAGAAGTTTAGCTATAAGGTGAAGCTCTCAATTTACTGCTTTGTCTAACAGTCCATCCCTCATCTATGTTCATGAGGTATGAATCATGACCAAAAGAACAAGACCAGATAAAAACTGCTGAAAGAATCTTCTTTCATAGAGGGGCTGGACTCAGCCTTAGAGATTAGGTGAGGACCTCCATCATCCGGGGTGAGCTCAGAATGGAGTTATTGCTCCTCTACTTTGAAAGAAGTCAGCTGAGGTGGTTTGGGCATGAGATTAGGATGCCTATTGGATGTTCTCCTTCTGGAAATTTTTTGTGCAAGTCCCACTGGGAGGAGACCGCAAGGCAGACCCAGAACTTGTTGGGTGAGTTATCATGTTTGGGACTGCCCTGGGATCCAGCAGGAGGAGTGGAAGAAAGCGATGTCTACATTTCCCTCCTCAACCCGTTACCTCCATGACCCGACCTTGGAAAAAAGCAGAAAAAAAGGATGGACTGATGGACTCTTTGTTTTGAGGCAATGATTTGTTCTTAAGTTTTGCAAACTTGTTCCATTCTTTTATTTGCATTCTGCACCAGGTAAACAAAATTCCTCTGTGCAAGCTTTCAGAAGCTCGGCCTGTTTTTTTTTTCCTTCATGTTTTTGTTTTGTATTGAACAGAAATGATTAGAAACAAATCAAAAAGAAAAGAAGTAAGATGCTGAAGAAAAGGAAATGACAGTTTAACGTTTGTGCAATTCCCTCTTTTTTTAATTGACGCTTCATCAGAAGACGGTGTGATTTTAATTTGACAGCATTCAGCACACCATCGCTCAGTATTGGCAGAAGTCAAAATCTGCAAAAATGCAATGATAGATGGAGGGACTTCTTTAGGTGACTGTGCAATTCTGCTCACATCAGGGAAACAACACATGGCCGAGGGAGGGGGGGAAAATCAATGCAGATATCAGTTAAGGCACAAAACAGTCGGGCAGAGCTGTTGGCTAACTCGCCCACTTGTGCTGCATCAAAATGAAACACATAAATCATTAATATATACATGTCTGACTCTGGGTGTCCTCGCTGCTTTGTGGAAAAAGTATTTGATAGAATCAGAGGCCGACCGACGCCTCTCGTCCTGCTGCCCTAGCTGCTCCACCTTGGAGCTTTGCATCATGGAAACCAGAGCTCGGATCGATCCGTAGCCCCATGTTAACTGCACCCCAGAGAGGCGGCAGCCTCGTCTGCTGTTCAGGTATGTGCGCGCGCGTGCCTCTGTGTGTCCATACGGTCAATCTCATCACAGAGCTAACAGAGAAAAATGGATAAACAGTGGCAAAGCAAACACTGTGCCTGACAGGAGGGAAAAGGAGATGAGAAGGGAGGGACGGTGAGAGACGAATGGGGAGGCGGGAGAGACATTACGGTCACAGGAGTAACCAAGGAGAATAAAGACTAAAAGAAATATAAAAGAGAGAAGAAAAACAAAAAAGGGACAAAATTGAGGACAACCCAGACAATATGAGCTGACAAAGCTATTGTTGATAAAAAAAATAGGGAAAAGTAGCAATAGATGAGAGTATAATTTGGATGAGAGTAGACAATCATCCAACATATGCAATTTGATTTTTGGACTAAACAAAGGAAATGAGATTTTGAGTGACAAGTGCTGACTCATGCCTTGCCTTTACTCTCTAATCCAAACGGTTTTAGTCATTGGATTGATTCAGGAGGAGAAGACACACCCACACAACAAGACATCCTGACCTATCCGTGCCTTAACCCCACTAACCATAACCCTAAATTTACTGCAATAATACGATAACTCACTTTAATCTGCAGAGTACCTACTTCTATTCTCCTGGATACCTACTTCAATAATTATCTTTTTAGCTTTTAACTAAAACTCAACAAACCTACATATGACCCTTTAGGCTGGCAACTTACCATAACCTATTCTATAAATTAAAAACCTTTAAGAATCATTCCTACTGTTCCTGGGCTACACAGAGGAGATGGGATCTTGAGTTTGTTCCTTAACTTAGGCCCTCTAATCCAAACTGTTTTAGTTATTGAAATAATTCAGAACGACTCTCTGAGATACAAGAAACACACCCTTTACCCTAGACTGATCAAAAAGGAGGTATAGGCCATGAACAAGTATAAAAAAAGGAAAAAGCTGATCCCTCATTCTGGAAATAATGTTGTGAAAAGATTAGTATATTTCACAAGGCCTGTAATGAGGCTATTTGTGACAACGGGCAATGAAAAACGCCCATGTTTAAGACCGTTTTACTGCTGTTGTACGGCTTTATCACAACTTTGTGAGTCTGAACTCGTGCGCACGGAGCTATGTGTATGTGAGCGTGGTTATTAATATTTTAAATCACTTTAATTACAAAAAAAGGAAAAATTGCACCAGTTGGCCAAAAGCAATTAAGGGAACTTTAATCTCCTTAGCAATTATGCTGTGGGGCATCCTTAACGCAGTCATTTCTGCCTGCTACATTTCTAGAAAGGTCAGTGAAAATTGCTTTGTGTTATTAGAACAAAGACTTGGCAATGAGCTTGCGAGGTTCTCTTGACAATTTGTTCGCTGCCATCCTTCAGCCGCCTTCCTGGCCATCTGTATCCAGTCCTCTCTGTGCCCGTCTCTCACTCCGTGAATCTGCCGTTCTCTCGCAAGTGTTGATTAGTGTGAAAAAAGTAGTGTATTGTGTGTGTGAGTGCGTGTGTATGTGTGGAGGGGTATTCTTGTCTGAAGCACTGTATTAAAAGCCTCACTGTCCCTTGTTGATTTGACTACAATGTTAAGAAAAGCAAACAAAACACAGTCATGATTAGGTTGGTGTGAAGACACTTGCTTCTGTAAGCCACACAAGTGTGCACGCCCTGCCTGTTGCTGTGTTCCTGCACGCCTTTACTGAATCATCTCATTGTAATTTTTGGATAATTTATCATCTCTCCTCGAAGCCCTCCCTCGTCGCGCAAACTCACACTCCTCCGAGTTCTCTCCTCCTCTCTTTTCGGAGTGTCTGTCCTTCCCTCCTGCCTCAATCTGTCCATCCGTCCACCCATCTGGCGGAGGTGAGGAGCGTTAGGCCGAGGAGAGGAAAGTGGAGTGGAGCGAAGGATGGAGCGACAGCTGGAGCCCAGTCAGACAAGGAGAAACAAATTACCCCTCTAACGAGAGCCATTCATCATCTCTTCATCTCTCCCTTCTTTTATCCCTCGCTTCTCGCACACCTCTCCATGAAGCACACCTGGATAGCAACTCCGGCAGAAAAATAACGTCATAACCTAACGCACAACTTTAGCCGATGTTGCTCTCGTTTATTCCCCACCGGTGTGGCTTGTGCTTCAGAGTCAGTCAGTCAGCATACGCTTTCACAATGATAACAAAACAAAAAAAACTAACGGCGGGGGTGTGGCGGTGTTGGAGGGGTCCAACGTGATAAGGCTGATGTGAAATGATTGGCGCGTGAGCTCGAAGAGTGAGGAAAGAGAAGCGCCGTAGCCTCGCTGGCACATGGAGAGACTCATTACCATGGCTGCTGTCATCACAGATGTTGGACTGAGGGGGAGCTGTCAGTCAGCGTGTGTGAGTCTAACTGTACCCAAAAGTGTGTGTATGTGTGTGTTAGTGCCTGACAGTATACTGGGGGCTATTTAGACAGCTGCTGACACAATGAGCCCTTTTCTCTATTTAGTGCAGTCTGTCTCCTCCATCTCAATTTCTTTTCCTGTTTCTCCTCCTTTCCCCCCTCTTTTTTTTTCTTGTTTTACTCAAGGCTTTGCCTCCTCTTCCTCCCTTATTCATTGCTTTGTAATATCTTAGATTTAGTTTAACTGTGCATCTTGCACACCTGTTGTTGTCTTTATGTGCGAGCAACAAATGGATCCAGGAATGTTTCGAGCTCATTTGCTTTGTGCTTGCAAATGTTTCTTCTAACCCTTTCCCTTTTCCTCTGTAATCAGCTGCAGAGAATGAGCGACACAGTGACTAAAGAGGGAAAGGACAGATGAGTCTAAAATTTAGCGGACATGTTTTAATTAATAAAGTTGGGTTCTAGTAGCCCAAAGAGAAGATTGTATCACTGGCTGTTTCTTTGATGTGTAACAGAGTGTCCGGGTTCTTCTCTCGCCTGAAGCTCTCCTCT
Source organism: Kryptolebias marmoratus (assembly GCF_001649575.2). NCBI lineage: Eukaryota > Metazoa > Chordata > Actinopteri > Cyprinodontiformes > Rivulidae > Kryptolebias > Kryptolebias marmoratus. The sequence goes on from NC_051438.1 coordinate 10,334,385, forward strand.
GCTCGTGCTCAGTTCCTCTCTGTCTCTCTCTGTCGCCCTGAGCTCATGTTTAGGATGCCTTCTTCCCAGGAGAAACAGAAAAGGTGCCACTTTCAGCTTTTCAAAATTCTTTGAGACTTAAATTTGAGGCTTATAATTTAAACTACTTAGAGACTGTCATTTAAAATTTTATTTTTTTTGTCCCTGAAATGTGACAATAATAATCACATGTAATTACATTTGACCAATTAATGTGTCAGTGTTAGGTCACTCAGTTTGGCTTATGAAAATAAAAAATATGGAAAGCTATCAATTTTAGCCATTATCCACTAACATCAGCTCTCTATCTCTGATAATAAACTGATTCTTATGCAATCTCTCTGTAAAACTACATGTTAAAGGTATTGAAACCAATAAATAAAGCCCCAAGATACCCTCACACGTATACAAACTCAATAATTTTTTTTCTTTTTTTGAAGAAAAGGGTGTTTGACTATGGCGCAAATGTATTAGTCAATACAGACATCTTAAATAATTGCCATGATTTATCATTTACTTTGGGAGAACTGTGAAATAACTTATTTTGAAATGAACAGGATAAAACAAACATGACTGGCAATGAGTGCTTTTGGGCTTTTAGCAAGAGCTGAAGGCACAAAGTCACAAAGAAAAGCTCTAAAACTCACGACAAGATGAGCATCACTTCCAAATGCACTGCAGAACAAAGACGATTTTTTTTTTCTTTTTCTGATGAAGTGCTCTCATGATTGTTATACGCTTGAATAAAATGGGACAAACTGTAAATCCTTAAGAATTTAGATCAATGCCAGAATTATCCCTTCACCCTCTTCCCGTAACTTTTGTCATCTCAATCATGATTTTTGTTTGGTGCTATTCAAACGGCGATTGAACATCCTGCACACAGTGTTGAGTCTAAATAGACTAGGTAAAAAGCATGAAAGCCACACGCCGGCATGCTTTTTACTGTTTACTGTTCCCTGGCGCAATTATGATAGTTAACGAGGTAAATCCATCAACTCATAACAAGAGACAAGTAAATAGCCCCTTTTTTGAGTGAATCTCCCTATACTTCTAAACAACATATGTACACTATGTTGTACATATGTGCACTCATTCTTTTTTAGGTCAAGAATCAAATCCAAATCTACTAAAGCTGACACCATCACTGTTTAGAAGTAATCAGTCTGGGTGATTCGTGACCTCTCAACAATATCCTCGTATGAGGAGATGTGCACAAGAATAATATGAGCTACTATCAATAGGAAATAAAAAATAGGAGATGTGTTCTGTAATTTGTGCAATGTGTCATTAAATGAATCACATCAGAAAAAACAAACAAACCACAAAACTCACAGCTAAACGAGAGGTCTTTAGTGTTCGATACTGAGTGTAACACTGACTTCTTTTCATTGACTTATTTTGGTTATGAGTTATGTAAATGTATACAGTGCACAAACACACAGACTGTATCGATAAACAGACACCGTTATTGGCAAAAAAAAAGATGTATAATGCAACACAGGGCTTAAAGAAAACAAAAAAGTGTTTATGTACTTTAAAGCTGAGTATGAGTACACAATCAAATAGTTTCTATTGTTTAGATTTGCTCAAGCTTCACTTTGATATGATAAGATTAGGTGAATGAATAAAACTAGGACTCCTTGGAGGAATGCATACCATTGACTGCCTTGCAAGCCAAAGGTTTAAACAAGGATATCATGTGATTTGTTAGTGCCTGAAGTATGTGATTGAGATGGCTCCTAGCTACTACCAAACCAAAATTTGACTCAATATCTTTAAAATTGAGTAATAGTCACATTTGTGTTACCAAAGGTAAATTACCTGTAGTGGCCATCTTGAATTGGGTTGACTCCAAAAGTTATTGAATTGTAAATGTGCATCCAATGATTACTTTATGGGAGTTTCATTAAAATCTGTTTAGTGGTTTAATGCTTCATGAGATGTGTTGCTTACTGACATCATGGTTGACTCAATCAGTTAATGCCAAAGTTTTAAAACAAGGATGACGCTCCGCTATGATCAGACCAAATCTTAACTCAGTATTTGTAAAATTGTCAGAGTTATATCCGTTTTTGTAAATAATAAGGTTGATTATTTGTTGTGGCCATCTTGAACTGGATTGATTCCAAAAGTGAAACGTTATAGATGAACATCTGCCAGTTATTTCCTGAGAGTTTCATTAAAATCCATTCAGTCATTCGTGAGGTATTTTGCTAACAGACAAGCACATAAACACATACACACAGCCAATTACATGATCACCCACCTAAAGAAGATTTAACTCTTGTATCACCACCCAGGCAAAATCATTTTAACTCTGAAACCACACGGCAATAATTTTGGCCTTGTCAGCTTTTTTAGACAGGATGATGAAACTATGTCGTAGTGCTCCTCATCCCAAATGCATGTGTTTTAAGCTTTACCTACTTGCCGGATTTGTCTGGTGTTGATCATAAGATATAAATTGGTTTTGCAATTTTTTTATTTACTTATGTAGCCATACTGCACAGTTTATAAAATAACAAAAATGTAACCAAATACATTTCCATACAGGTGAAGATTTTGCATTTATGGATGTGAACAATGTGCTACAGGGTGCTGCACTGAAAGGAAACCCCCAGGATTCCAACATGTGCTTCAGGATGTCCATCCTTGATTTCGTCCTCAATCAAGAGGCCATTTTTCATCTTGAAAAGAGGAGAGATGAGGACAAACCTCACATGACACAAGGTTATACACTCAACCTTTTCACCCAGACGGACAAATGCCGTCCAGGATCTATCTGCATGCGCTAATTGAAACATGGTTCCCTGTCGCACACGCATGCACCCGTGTTTGTGTGTTTGCAGCCCTTCGCAGCATTAGGATGCTACGGCACAGTCATGCTGTCTACTGTCTGAGATGTCCACCCTGTGACTGGGGGCAACCATGGAGGCTGCATTACCATATAAATTACATCCATGTTGCCGCTGCTGCTGAGGATTGATGGTATTGTTATGGATTCTACACGTCGGACCCTCATTGAAAACAATCGAATGAAAATAGCCTCCTCCTACAATATAAATACAAACGCGTGCACGGGTCCATGAACAAGCACACTTGGCTAATAGTGCGCGCGCATGCAGACATAAACAAGTACACTACACGTGAAAACACATAAAACCGGAAGGACCCTCGACCCAAGGTGCAGAGGGAGAGGCACCGATCTGCTCAACCTTTCATTCCCTGTGAACAGCTCCGTAATGGAGCTCTGCAGAGGGGGAAATATCTGGGTGAAAAAGGTCCCTGTGCCAGCGTGTGTGTATGTGTGTGTGTGTGAGGAACCTGGAGAACCTGAACCCATCTGGTTTCTGTTTAAACTAAGTTTTTCTGTGCCAACTAATAAATCAATCTGATAGTGGCAAAGGACAAAGGAGAACATAAATCAGCGGGAAAATAATAACGTGAAATGTTGTGTGTCACTTTCCACAAAACCTCAGGGCAACAGCAACTTTAAAAAGTACCTAAAGTTGTATTTACTTCCAAGTTTGAACTTTTTGTCAAAAAAAAAAAATACATGTATATATATAAATATACAGTGACAACTGCATCTCTGACAAAAATATTTTTAACCTAAAATACAGGTTGTATATAGTCAGTGTTATGACACCAGCAGGCATGTTTTTATGATTTCTCACTTAAACTTAAGTGTGGTACTGTGAAAAGGGTTAAAGCAGTCAGTACCTTAAATGCAGTAGATAGCTTGTTGTAAATACACAGTTTAGAGAAATAAACCTTTACAATGTATTCCCATTTGCATTGTGTATTTATTTACAAAGATGTCTATGATTATTTACTCTGAAGACTGTCTCAGTCAGTGGCACATTTCATGACAAAACACCCCTCATTGCAAAATGAAATGTGAGACAACCACGAGTGAACCACTTTGAAAGGTTTAAGATTCAACTTAACTGCATTACAATTGGACGTCAGAAAAAAACAATAAGATTTGCTATTTGTTGTGCCCAGTAATCAGGCCAACAAATTATTAGCAATACAAGTCTATGATGTAGTGTTATGCACTCAACCACTGTAGCAACATACGTATTTCCTCATAGAGGTAATATACTAAGTGTGTGACTTACAGTATTTAATGAGTTACAAACTGACAGAAATAAAATTAAAAACTTTACTACTGCAGCTATTAACACTTTTCTGCCATACTGGATTTTGAGGATGGGTTGATCTGGAATCTTCAACCTTTCAAGCCCAAATTTAAATTTGGGGGTGGGGGGTGGGGGGTGATGATCTATACATCATCTTTATGATTGGTATTTAAACAAGAGAAATCTTCTAAAGGACGTGAAAGAGACAAAAAAGTATAATAAATAATTTGCTACACACTACTTGTACACGGGTAAGACGAGACTTTGAATTATTCTGCACAAAATACATTTTCACGTGTACCCCTGCAAAAATATATTAAATATTGATTTAAAAAATAACAAAAGTGTTGGATACACTTAAAAAAAATTAACTAAAGGTTATGAATTTCCTGCAACAACACTTCTGCTAAATATTAAGGCAAGAATTAATAAAAGCTTATTGCTTGGTTCCAGACAAATTCAGAGATAAACTCCTAAATGCTAGTCATTGAAGCTTAAATTGCATGTTTACTCCAATTGAAGACACCCTACATTTACTGCCTGATTATACTTTTGTCTCCGCTTCCCTTTTTCGTGGTGGGTAGAAAATCTCTTTGCACAGCCCACAATTCTTGAAATGCAGCGAGACAAAGCTTGAGCCAAAACAAAGCAATCATCCGACATCGGAAAATACAGTTATCAAGAATCAAATGCATATGGAATTGCTCATGAAAAGAAGTGTTTAAAAACAAAATAAAACTAACCCCCCCAAAAAAAGAAAAGAAAATCCAAAACAAAACCAGAACTCACAGCGTACAGAAACACACAGTTTAACCATGTATCTTATAGAGGCACAGACTTTTATGTTCACACAAACAAAGGTTTCCACACAAATACCTGCTGATCAGCGCGGTGCCTCTGAACCACTTGCCAAGTGCAACAGTTGCTACGGAAATATAGTACAGAGGTAAAAAAAAAAACACTTGAAAAAACGAAAGAAAAAAATGAAAAGAGATAGAGAAAGAACTAAAGCTGCAAAAAAGGAATATTAGAAATTTCAAAAACAATTATTGTCAGTATCCACGAAAGACAAGTGACCGAAAAACTGTGCTGGAATGAGTCTTTTTGTCTGTAAGCAAAATATCTCATGAACCCCTGGATGGATTTTAATGACACTTTCAGGAAAAAATCAATGAATGGACGTCTACAACAGATTAAGAATATACTCTGAGCGGTACACATTGTGTGGCATCTTTGCTTAGAACTTTGGCATTACCTATTGGCATCAGCCCTGTTTGTCTGTTAACAAAATATGTCATAAACACCTTCACAGATTTTATTAAAACTTTCAGAAAGTAACTGCTAGATCTATAGCTTCAGTCAATTTAACAGAAATTGAACAAAAATTTGATGTGGTAGAAGCTGAGAGTTATCCCCAACACGAGCTCTGAGAACAAATAGATTGCATAAGATGTCACAATATTGCATGAGGATGTGCATAGTATCATTTTCAAGGTTTGACCAAAATGACTATGACTTCATTTCTCATCAGAAGAGGATCTTAGTCTAAAACTCTGGTAATGGAAAGCAATATGCATTCCATCAAGGAATGTTTGTCCTTTACATGTCTGATGTTTTGTCCTAATTATGTTTAATACAGTTGTTAGTGATGTTAAGATTAATATCAGTTTCACATATATTTGTCAGACGCTGCATCACGTAAAGCGTATGTGTGTTCTTGTGAAGATGAGTCAGCACTATTGACGACCTGCACACACAGCCCCTGCTATCCTCCACGACGGGATCAGCTGTAGGAGACATGATGCATTTAGAGCCAATGGATAATGACTGTTTGTGGCCTGTTGCTGAGAGAAGCCTCTCCTCTCTTTGATGTTCTGCAGACTTTATTTATAGAAGGAGCATAAAGAGAGGGACTCAGAGCTAAGAAACACAGTAAGCCACATTTTGTTCTCCATAACTCGCCTGCTGTTGAGCGTGGTGAGCTCTCAGCAAGAACAGGGCCGAGAGTCGACTCAGTCGGGGCAAAATTGATAACTTTTGCTCCTTAGCTCGTGCCTCTGCACATTAGCTTTGGGTGTGTAATGTATCAGAGAGACACTGCACCATGAGGGCGCATTTGATACGCTGGGACCCTAATTTTTTGAAGTGTATGCGTTTTAGAAAGAGTTGACAAAATAATAATAATAAAAAAAAAACAACCTGAGCAAGTTTTCAAGATTTTACAAAAGTTACTGCCTGCCACTCAAAGGCAATAATGTTTTTGCCCGTGTCTGTGTGTGAACTGCTTGACAGATTCTAACGAAACTCTCAGCAAGTAATCACTGAACGTAATTCAAGATGGCTGCCGCAGCTAATCATTTTTCAAAAAGTAATCACTGGATGTACATCAATAACTGATTACCTTTTGGTGCCATTTCAATTCAAGATGGCCACGACAACCAAGTGACCTTGCCAAACAGGGAAAATGGCTGCAACTGATTCAACTTTACAGATATTGTGCTAAAATGTGGCATATAAAATGTAGATGAGAGTCATGCCCAGCACATTGATGAAAACAGCTATAACTTTATCATTTTTCAATATGAGATGATTTCAGCCAAAAACTCTGGCTGAAAGTCGGTGGGTGATATGCATTCCTACAAAGAATACTAAGGCTTTAATTTAAATCGGCAAAGGTCACATTTATTACATTGGTCCACAGTGGAAAATATTTCAGTTTTACATAAAGAAGTTGTAAAATAGTTACATCATTATTTTTTTCTTGGTTGCTTTATTTCTTTTGATTTACCTGTTATTTTTTTAATAAAAGCTAGATTTATTACCTCAACTGTACCCTTTACATACATTTTTATAAAACAATAATTTTACATTTTTATTACCAAAGAAATTTATTCTTCCAGTTCTGTTATCCATCCATCCATCCATCCATCCATCCATCCATCCATCCATCCATGTTTTCTGCAGGACTGCTCTCCTACAGCCTTACAATTAGCACAGCTTGCATCAGCTGACATCAGCTGACTCAGAGGAATATTGAAGTCCCCGTGCTAATGGACTTAACATGCAGTTGTGTTTCCAGGTGCATGCAGAAGTGTGTATTTTGGAGTGCTTGTTTGTGGTCCCGTTTTGCACAAACACTCTCTTGCAAACGTGATGCAACTCCCTGGGGAGCAACCTGCAAACCCTTTCAGTTCATAAACAGTTGTGCCCAGCCAAGCGCAGGCAAAAAGCCCTTGCAAGGCATCGCTGGAGGCAGACGGCCCAGTCAAATGTTTAACATTAGTCCATTTTAGTCTCACCCTTTACCAAGAGCCACAGATCTGGGAGACAAATAATAAATGCTAATCTTTAGTAGGGCGAAGCCAAGTCAGTCAATGTAAGCTGAGAGCGTCGAATGAGATTTTTAATTACTGCATGACCTGGGGTATATTAGCGCATATTAATGAGGATCATTAACCTAGAGGTAACTAAGACCCCCCCTCCTTAACTACAACTGATAGCACCTCTGCTGTCTGCTTCTGCACAGTCAGTGTCTGAATTCTTGTGTGCACATAAGCATATGTGTGTTTATTAAGAAAAATCTCACAGGAAATATCACACACACTTATTCCATCCTTTATAATGTGCAGCGTGTCCTTGGCACAAGTTCACTTGTGAACTCAGTTTTCCGTTAACTTTAAGAACTTCCTAAAATTAGCGGGGAAAACAGTTCTAAATGCAGAATCTTGAATGGTAACTTTTTGATTTATGCTCATTTTTTGAAATGACTGAATGCAGGCACAGGCACGGTGAAAATTTCTGTCTTTTGTGTAGCTCAGACGAAATAAATAATACTTTTCTACGTGGAATAAGTAGGAGCAGGTCGGAGCAAAATGAAGGATGAGCAGAAAGAAACCACAATTTCGACTCATATATGCAAAGGTTAAGGTAATTTCAAAGGATAAAGAAGAGGGTATGCGGAAAAAAAGAAAAAAAAGGAGAAAGTTTCTGCACATTTCTCTTTTAACTACGAGGGGCTGAAGAGGAAGAGAAGAGGTCCTATTTTCTAACCCCTGCGGTGTAAATGTCAGGGTTGATATTGACGTCACCCACCCATCATTCCAGGTTTCTGCACCCCCCAACACACACACACGTCCAGTGTCCCTTTTTCTGCAACCCTATGTATCAGCTTCAGTCTTGTAGTGCCATTACACTGCAGTCCCAGAGGTACAGTGGCACATGCTTTTATCTCAGAAGAGAGCAAACCAGTTGTGTTTGGCTTAGCTACACACACACACACACACACACACACACACATATATATATACACGCATTTACAAACTCATTCATGCACACTTGCCTCCGTAAAGATACACTAATGCATGCACTGTTTTCATCTGTCCATTTCTTTCTACTCTCCTGTCTTAGCAGTTTATCCTTTCATCTTTACATAACAGTTTGGGGTAGGGGTGGGCCCTTAGTGACCTGTTTGCCCCCCCACACACACACGCACACACATACACTCAAAACTCTGGTAATTCACAGTGCACGGCCTCGTCCACCTGAGGCTTGTTCCCTTCCCCAACTCCAAATCTATGTCCTGCTTTCCCAAGTCAGTAATCCAACTGGTTATAAAAGTACGAATAGGATAAGAAGTACACGGCCAGTTCTGAAGGGACTGAGCTGCATAGATTCAAACACAACCCTTATATATGAAATATAGGTCATCACAACAGAGGTAACAGGGCTCCTTTGTGCTGTGAATTGAAAGGGGGGTTAAAAAAAAGAGGCCTGTGTTGTTGAGAGTTCTGTGAGGTTGCATGCACAATGGAGGCAATCACTTGAACACTGAGATTTTCTGTATAGTTCTGGTACAGAATAAGTGGGAATAATGCTGCTCTCTGCTAGCCATTTACATTAGATTGTACAGTGTAATGGTAAGTGTAATATGGCTGACTGCACCACAGTTTGCTCTGGATATAGACAATGGCAAGTGAGCCTGGGGTACATTTTTATGTAAATTTTGTATCCGAATGTGTGCTCCAGCCTGTGTGTGTGTGTGTGAACGCATCGTGGATTAATTGCCATTCCCAGTGGTCGTCAAGAGTGCGCGAAGCTCCTGCGGGACATCTGCACCTTCATTAGACTCTACTGATCATCACAGTGCATTACCAAGAGAGGGTCTGTTCCCATCTTTCATCGCTCCTTCACTTTACTACTCCCCTGCTTCTTTCCCATTCTGCCATTCTTCAACATTTTTCATTTTTTTACTCGATGCCTTGCTTCTCAAGCAGACCCCGCAGCTCTGTTTTCTTTAAATGTTTTCTTCATGGTATTTCTGGGTTTATTAATGGCCTAGGCAGAGAGAAAAAGACATTTCATACCCCCTTTTTAACCAACCTTAACTGTGTGCTAGTGCCAGTTTGGCGGCAAATCAAACCTGCAAACCTTTTTTAAAATCGCGCCATATATGTCAGTGTATAATCTGAACCTTCTTTTAGTCTGACTCTTAATTTCTGTCACGGATCACAAAGAGACAGCTTTTCTCTTTCACGGATCACAGTGTTTATCTCATTCCCCCTGCAAACAGTAGTCGGCATGTGTAAATGTCGCTTACAACACAGTCACAAATGGGAGTTTATGACAGGGTTTAGCTCCACAAGCTGGTGATATTAAAACATCGAACATTTGTGAGCACAGCTGCAAATACCGCTTATGCATGCAGCATAAACTACGGCTTGGTTTTACTTATTTTCCCCTTGGATTTTTATTTTGTGGTGGTCACAAAAATGTAGTTAGTCTTGTTGATCATAAAAATTCATATTTCATAGTCTGTTGTGGCAGCTCTGGAACATGTTTTTGTTGCTGTTTGCTGAAACATTTCTTAAAATTTTCCAAACTTGTAAATTAGTTGGACTATAGAGTGCAGCTGGTCCAAATTCGCCCCTGAACCGCTGCTCCACTGTGCATTCTTCTACATCAATTTGCAATGGCTTATGATTTCACCGCCTCTCCTCTCATCCTTCAATATTTCTGTCACCCCCTCCCTTTCCCCCCTTTACCCCCTGTGCACTTCCTCTCCACCCTCGTAGCACAATTTTTTGCATTTTCCTTCCCATCAGCCTTCCTTTTCGTCATTATTTCCCAGTTAATACATCTTACTGTCTCCATCCCCGGTTGTGAGTGGTTCCTACCCCCGGGGGGGCGGTGGGTTCGCTTGCAACTCCCCCTACAGACATGTAAGGCACCCCTCTTCCCCCCTCCAACTCCTCTGACACATCCCTCATTTTCCCCCAACTCTCTCTCTCTCTCCCCTCTTTTCTCTGCAGTGGATGAGAGACGCCAGCTGGAGGAAACAGAGAGAAATGGGCCCAATTACAGCATTGGGAACTGAAAGTTGGCTAATTAACTCTAATTCGCTAACAAACTGCTTTTTCACCAAGAATCATCTCTCTCCGTCACATGGCATACGCATGCATAAGAATCTGCATTTGCACTGCCAAAACTGATTAAAAAAACGAAAAAAAAGAAAGAAAAAGAAGAACGTGAAAAGACACCCAACAATATATACACAACTACAGGTACACACAAAAGCATAGAAAAAACCCATATCCTCCCTCACAACCCATTCACTTTCAACACACAAACACACACACAGAAGCTCACATGCCCACACCAAAAGCACACAAGACCCACTTGCTCAGCTGTATTTACCGCGAGGGCAATATGTTGATTACGTTAGCGAGGCTGATTATTGCACAGTGACAGTAAAGGAAACAAATGTCTTTCATAGGCAGCCATCTATCTCCGCAAGAGAGCTCCTAGCTATAGACTAGAGCGGCAAATGACTGCGCCGTATCCAGCTATGACAGACAAAAAGAAGAAGAAGAAGAAGAAGAAAAAAAGAAAGCAGGAACAGGATGAAGAGGGGGGAAAGAACTGAAAGAGTGATTACACGAATGAGGGGAGGACAAGGAAAAAAAGTTAGCAGAGCCCCAGATGGAGAGGAGGAAAGAGATGAAGAACAGAATGAAATGAAGAGGAGGGTGAAGACGTGCAAAGAGTGATTCTGTGGATTTTGCACTAAACCTGTAAAGCAGTTTGCCCCGACAACAGAGTAATTACAGGGATAACAATAACTTTATCTGGAGGAAAGATGGTATCTGGGGTAAAACACAAACTCGCACCTCATTCATAAATGTACAGACTGTAGGAGGTTTCATTATTTACTGTATAAGGAATTACCATGTAGGCAACACTTAGAACAATGAGCTTGCCAGTGCTGCGGTGTCAGAGCAGTTGCCTAGTAGGTGAATATCATCTGAAGTGGCAGCTCGATTCTGCACAAACACACTCAAACACAAGCTAGCAACAATACAAGACACACAGAACCTAGTATAAGTAGGAAGGGTGAAAGGATCTCTTAAAACTATTGTTAGAGAGTCAGTATATCATCCCACTTTGCTCAGTGATTTATAACTGTGTTACAAGATAGGACAAGCAGAATAACAAATGTGTTTATTACCATACAATACAACACAATTTAGTATGCAGGAGTTTGGCTATGGGTGGGCACAGGCAGGCCCACCAGCTTTTAGGCAAAGACTGCCCAGTCAAATCGCTTGATTTTTTGGCACTTAAATAATGACGATTCTAGACTACCAATTAAAGAACCATATCAAACAGATAAAACACTACTTTTAATTTTAGAACCTCATATTGTCCGTGAACTGACTGTACATTACAGTATTAATATGGTGTGTTTTTGATGTTTTATATGGCTGCTGTGTCTGAAGCTAGTTCAGTTGATCTAGTTGGATTTGTTTGTAAGGACTGCCGAGGTATATCCCTGTAGACCAGGGGTTCAGGTTTTGTTCACCACTCCACTGAATAAATGCCACTAAAACCAGTTTCTTTTGGTTACTGAGTGAGTCTGCATTGATGCTGTACAAATAATAAAAATAATACTCAGAATTGTATTTATCATCTAAATTTTTACTTCTGATTTGCAAGATACAGTAGCTGCAAAATTTGAATTTTTGGTCGGACCAAAGAATGCTTGATTTTCCTGGAGTCCCAAAGGAATTTTTTTAAACAACCTGATGAACTTATAGTTTATGTTTTAAAGTAGCAATATATACCAAATATCAGCTGACTTGATCCCTTAGCAGAAGCTTTTCTGACCCCAGTAAAATTTGGCTTTCATGTAGAAAATAAAGTAACAAAAACTTTTGACTGAATAAAGATTATATTTTAACAAAAATGGCCTGATTAATATATATCTGAACAACTGAAAGAAAGAATGACACATTCATTCAACCCTATTTAAAAGTTTCACGGCAAAATAGAAAAATAACTGAAAAAAATAATGATCATTTTAGTGACGAGTTACAACTGCTTACATTGTTCAGTGTAAGTTCAAATAAAGATACACGATCTTAGTATCATTTGAAATATATTTTTAGATCTTTCAAACTAAATCATTTGTTTTAAAATAAACCTTGTGCATATTTTATTCTAAGAGCCAGAAGTTTCTGCACCTGTTGTTTTATGGGTCAGAAGCTGAATAGTTTGGGAATCATTGTAGAAAACATACATGTAAACAGTTTCCATTTTATTTTCAAGTTGTGGTAAAGTTGGTGGCCCACTAACTTACTGTCAGGCCCATTTGAAAACTCATTTCTGGCTAAGCCCCCCTGACGGTATGGCACATAATGACACATTACAATTTGTTATATTATGTTCTGATACAATATATTATAATACAGTGCAATATGATGCATTATGAAATGGTTTAACATGTTACAGTATGATACAAGGGACTCTATTGTCCGCTTCGAAAAATTTGAATTCCGTGCCAACTCAATTTGGGCCCTAATAAAGAATACATAAATAAACATTAAAAGTAATTCAATACAATACCAACATAATCCACCAGTAGGACACATCGCATATTTCCTACTTCAAAAAGATACATAAATATATATATAAGGATAAAAAAAGACAAATACAAATGTAAACATGGGTAAAAAGCACCAGTGTGCACACACAGTATGGATAAAAATTCCTCTTTTCAGTTTTATCTCTACCTTTCTTCTTCACTTTTCTATCTTCTTTTCTCCTTTTTTTTCTCCATCTTTTACCAACTTTCACTCTGTTCTCATCCAATAAATTTCTACCCAACTGTCTTCCTCTCCAACTCTACCTTTCTTATTGATTTTTCCGGCAATGAGATTGATGGTTACCCTTCTTCCCCCTCTCTCTCTCGATCTGTTTCTGTGATCCACCTCCTTTCCACTTGCTTCATCTCTGTCCCGCTCTCACACCTCATTAGCACCGGTAATACTCCGAGTAGCTGAGGACACCATTCACTGGATGTGTGCGTGATGACCACACACTCAAGAAGGGAATGTGTCTGGGAAGAGGAGATGAGTTTTCCCATCTGATCCCATTTCTTCGTCTAGGCCCCGCTCTCCGTTTGCGCCGGCAGAAAATCCGATGGAAATGCAATCACAATCAGTTAAGGGCCCAGACGAGGACGGACACACACTCGCACACGCACACAAGACATGCACAAACATACTCTCTAGCCCACTACCGCAAGGGAGCCATGCAGAAAATTGTTTTGGACATGGCGATGAGGAAAGGGGCTCGAGATGTGGTGATGGGGTGGGGTGGGGTGGGGGCTTTTTAATTTACATTTTTAATGTAAAATATCATTCAAGAGGGAAAGTTAGGCATCTCATTATACCGCTTCTTTATTGCGCATAAGGCACATCAGTCTCAGGGTACTGTGTCCTGGAAAATATGAACGCTCACACATACATAAACACATGCGTGAAGAACCTGCAGGGCCCTCCAGCCATAATCAGCAAGTTAAAAATTGGGCCGCTCCTCAGACCCCATAAATCAGAAATAATCTACTCTGCATTCCAGATATCATCAGTCAAAGATAATCTATGTCTTTGGGATCCCACCTACTCACAGCCATACGGAAGGGGGGTCACTTTGGAAAAACTCTAACATTAAGAAAACTGCTAACTCTTTGTATGGGAGAATGAAGTGACTTTAGGCACCTGGAAGATTTAACCTCAACTTTTCTCTGCTCCACTTTCCGAGGCAAACAGAGAGGAACAAATCCGAACAGGTGAGTTTGGATTGTGGGCATTGTTAAAAGAATTTAATGCTGGCTGCAGCTGGGAAATGCAATGTGAGAACTGTAGGTCTTTAGTGTCATTGCTAAATCCTCAGTAAGACAATATTTATGTCCAACTGCACAAAGTTCTTCAATAATTGCTAGATGTTGTCTTTTTGTTGCTTAGTCATAGTTATTTTTTTCTTATGAATAATAAAAACTGCACTCTAGTTCCAGAGCTACAACCAAAAAGAATGAACTAACAGACTGAAACACACCACAGCTCTGAGGAAGTTTGAGAATGGTCGATGATTCTTTAGCCAAATCCCATTTCTCTTTCACCTATCGCTTGTTCCTTTTTATTAAGTCATGACAAATGGTGGTTAAAATATTTCGCATGAAATGAGCCATCGGTTGTTGCCAGGATGCCTTTACATAAACATATACATTGTCAAAATTCCCACATACGGTGTGTTTACATGGTATCCAATCACAACAGATTCCAACTATATCACAAAACGAATAAGAACCCCTCTAACTACAACTTTGTGAAAGTGGTAAAGGGTGTTGATTTTTTTAATACAAATGGGAAACTTTAATAAATTTAAAATACAAACAGATTTTCACAGAATACAAGATGTGCAGGATCTACACACAAATCACAAATTTATAAAGTTCTTTGAACAACAATTTAGTCTTTATATCGCCAGACTCCTTGTAACCTCTCTGTCTAGAGAAGCATTTCAAGGTTAGAACAGATTCAAGGTTTTGTCCTTTTTTAAAGTTCACAGTGACCCAGCTTCAGCTCAGGTCAAACACTTTTAATGACTTATCAACATGCAAATACGTAAACACCATTTTTGCTGGCTGAACACTGGCTTTCTGGAAACCCATTTCTTTGCACAAACAGGCTTGAGCTTACTGTGACAATTCTTGCACACAGGTTCATGCCTTCACTGCATAACCTTTCTGCGTCTCTGATAGTTTTCTCCTTCACATTCCACTGGCTGTTAAACAGTTACCTTCAAATAATATTTTATATAATAATTTGGCTCCACCAGGGAAGGAGGAAAAAGTTCCCAATTCCTTCAACATTAAAGATTTGACCACGTTTTAATATAAAACACAAATTACTTACAGTTCGGGCTATAAGTCACCAATCAGAATGGCCAGGGGTTCAAGCATTGCTAAACTGCCACCACTGGACCCTTGAAAGAGCCCCTTAGCCCTGTCTGCCCCTCAAGCATGGTAACTTGACCGACTTTGAACACTGATCCAATCTTTTTAACAAGCTGAATCAAGCAAATCAACAGCACTGTATGCAAACCTCTGACTCATGCCACTTTAAGGTCATGATTCTGTGACTTGTCCCTTTGCTGTGAGAGTAGGAGCCAACATTCTGTTGAAGGACAGACGTTGTTTTTGTTTTATGCAGTTCTAATCTTTTCGTGGAGTCTACAACAGACAGAATGAACAGTTTACAGATGGAATTCATAATCTCAGTCTGTCTGCACGCTTAGTCTAGTCAATCAAATGAAGCACTCAATGATAACCCACCTCTGGGGGTCAAAGCCAGCGATGCAGCTCCATAAATGAGACTATGTGGCCCTCATAGGTCCCTGAGCAACCCTATGGCATCTTGTGTCGAAAGCGATCAGTGCCAAGCCATCAGTCTGACATCCAGGCTGCCGTGAGGATCAGACACCTGCAAGGAAGGCTAGTGGTGTTGCCTCTCGTGGCACAAGTTCATTTTGTTGCTTTCAAAGCATAAAAACTTAAATCACTATAGATTCTTATCCATAATGAAGTACCATCGGGGAGGTATGTGATGCTCGTTTTACAGCATGACAACGACCAGTGTCATAATGAGCTAACTTCAGCAACAAGACAACTAAAGAGTCCTACAGCAGATGGTGGGGCCCCAACAGAGCACTGGTCTCAATATTGTAGTCAGTCTGGGATTACACGAAGAGATGGCAACCATAGGGACAATAATTCCACAATAAACTACTCCAATATTGCAACAAATTTGTAACTGCATTCTGATTTATGCAAACAATTTTATATGAGTATTTAAAACAGGATCTCTGCCATGCAGCAATTCAGATTCAGCACCTGCTTTTTTTATCATGTTGAGTAGCTATTTTAAAGCAGCAGGACTCGTGCCCGCACCCCGATAATCCTGCTGCAATGACCTCCTTGTCAAATAAAGTCTAGTTTCACAAAGTAATGCAAACACGCAGCTGGAAAATGAACCCAACACTGCCCTTCCTCTCCTTCCTCCTCCTTTTCTTTCTCCTTTCACGCTGTTTTTTGTCCTCCACAAGTCTCCTGCAGTTCTTAAAGGCTGAGACGGCACCGTGGGAGTCTGATCACTACTGAGTCCACATGCGCACAACCAGACGGACACACACACACTCTGAGTTTCTTTTGTGCTGCAGAAGGAAAAAAAGGAGAAAAAAAAAATAAAAATAAAAATGCACCTTTAGGAGTGAGTCTGTCAAAAATGAAATTGCTGGCTGCATTACAAGCCTTTGAAGGTATTGAAAACTCATTTTTACAATCACCCCACAGGCAGGCAGAGAGACGTCTGTGAGCATTGCGTGTGTGCATGTGTGTGAGAAAACAGTTTTCACCAGCTGTGTTAGACAATCCTCTCTGTTCTTTTAGTCAGTTTGCAGCTGATTATTATTGTCTTGGATACAGTTTGTTGTTGCTGTTCTTCAGCCCTCCTCCCCACCCCGCCGCATCTTCGCCGAGATAATCCTTACCTCTCTCTTTCCTTCGAACTCTAAAGCAAAGTCATTTCTCCCCCGAAACACTCCCCCCGCGGGGGGAAAACAAACTTTCAAAGCAAGCCAAACAATGAGTCACACACACACACACACACACAAAATCCTTGGTGAAAAGACGCACTCCCGCAGAGGGACATCAAGAGGCGCTGAACGGACATAATGGCTTTCTGATAATTATTCATAAAGGTGACTTTTGTGCAAGAGGCCGAACTCAGCAGCAACAGAATGAGCCTGGAGTCAGCCACAGCAGAAGCAGATGATCAAGATTATGGCCACACACACACAGAGACACACACACTTTCAGACAACATAAGGCACGCATGTATGCAGATTCCATGACTCTGGCCCGTCATAACATTTCAATTAGCTGCTGAGGACAATCTGGCCCCACACTGATGACCATACACTCCATCTGGGGGTTAGTGCAGTCAAACAGGCAGGGGGATGGTGTGGTGGGGATGGACAGAATGACAATCCCCTTCGCCGATTAATTCGGAGAAATGCAGAGGGCGGGATCACACCAGAACTGTGATGGAAATAATCAAAAGAAGCAGCAAGCTGTACCCCCCCTCAAGAATTGCAATATGGTCACAGAGAGCATATGGCTATTCTCTATTTCTGTTACATCTTTGGCTCAACACCGTTCTTTAAAAAGAACAAAACAAACCAATCTAACTTATCTCCCCCACATTCTGCTCTAACCGTTGTTTGTTTGTTACTGTTGCTTGGTTTAATAGCACCATCCATACTGCGGCAGAGCCATCCACAACAACAACTGTCCCAGAGGAGCAGAGGAGAGGAGGGCTGCATCCCCCCTCCATGATCTCTCCCATGAGAACCAGCTCTCCTCCTCCGCCAGTCATCTCCTCCCCAGTATTTTCCTCCATCCCTGGTTTCTAGCGCCGGCCTTTATCGTTCCCGTACGGTAGATGCTACTGAATGATTGCGGTGATAAAGGAAAAGAGGAATAGATCAATGAATAAAGGCAAGGACAAACTAGACTTTTCCCCCTGTCTGTCTGTCTGTTCACCTCTCTGTCCGGACCCTTCCTCATTTGTCTCCCATTTTCCTTCCATCTCCTTCTCTCCATCACCCTCTCTTTGGTGCAGGATAGTAATCCCATTAGGATCAATATTCCAGGCGAGTGAGCATCCTTTCACTGCAGCAATTACAAACCTTTAGAGACATAAAGGAGAGCATTTCTTCACAGCTTAGACCATCAATCAACTATTTAGCTTCAGAGGCGAAGGATGTTGTGTCTGCGTGCGCGTTGAGTCTCTCTGTGTGTGTGTGTGCGCACATGTTGCTGAATCGTGCAGCAATTGTTCCGTCTGAAATGACTGTTGGGATTTTCGTCTTATATATATCCTATTATGGGTGCATGAATACATGAGAGAGCTTCTTAATGCGCACTTCCCATCTGACGGCGCAACAAGGCCCTATCGTCTCCCTGGTGAATGCAGCAAGTATTAGTATTGTCCACAGTGGGATTTCGCAGACAGGGCTAAGCTTGGATGTTTAGCAAGGGGTTAATATTTCATGCCTTCACATTATCTCCTCCGCACAATCCTGTCTTCCTCCATCCACTCTCCTGCACTTCCAGCTCGAAAATCCACGCTAGTTGCCTCTGCAGGAGTACTTCGTTGCCGTGCTCGTGTGACAAGCGTACCGTATATGCTAATTTAACAATCTTTGAACTAGATTCCTTGACAGCGGTGGAGCCTTCCTATGATTGTATTCCTCATAAAAACTGGGCTCTTGCTAACATAAATACCACTCTCTCTTTCCCCCGTTCTCCTCTGAACACCCCCTAACCCCCGACACACACACACACACGTTTTTTTTCTCCTGTTTCTAATGAGGTGGCATGACTGACAGCAATGGCGGGGGCATATCACTTCTCATCTTGTCAGCTCCGCGGCCACTTGTGCCCCTCAATGTCACAGGGGCTGCTCTTTGCCTCGAGGCCGCTGGCTTCCATCTTAGCCCCCTCCCCACACACACACACACACACACACACTCCTCCTCCGTCCCATCTGGCACGTTTTGCCCCAAGACAGAGGCTGCCCCAATCAGGTCACATCTGGAGGCATCCTCGGTCGCTGGCTCGGTACAGCGCACAGCAGCAATGAGAAAGCAACAGAAAGGAAAGACGCAATTCATTTAAGAGTTTTTTTATATACGTTCTCTGCAGCGAGAATTTAATCTGTGTCGGGTTTAGAATTTGTTAGAGGGTATAACAATTTAATCAGGTCTTTAGTGCAGAAAATAAAAGCCTCCATACAGTAGGTCTGATGCAGCTTACAGCAGAATTTGAAATGACAAACTTTAAAAAGTTAAAACCCACAGAAACACCAGAAAAGAAATGACAGATCCAAATGGCTCGCTATTTTCAGAGCTGCATCATAGCCTGTGGCTCACAGTGTCAAAATGATCGTTCTAATTCTTTGCCATGAAAAAATTCAATTAGACTATCATTAAACCGGGCTGATGATGAGGTTCTGTTTATCGTTAACTGCACATTATTCGATTCTTCATTTAACAGGCAGCGCCTCATTTACTGATGATCCATTTAACAAATGCTTCTTGAAAAAGTTTCTTTTGCCTGAAAATGTGGGAGGGAGTTTGAATGGACTTGTCAAAATCAAAGAAATTCAGCCTATGTTGTGTGATCTGTTTTGACACATTTACATACCAAATCTCCTTAGACCACAGGTGGACAACGTATTTTTCAAAGGGGAACTTTGAGATGGTTAATGGCATCAGAGGACCATGAATTTATGTGAAACAAGGGCACAGTGTGCTTCCTGCATCTATCACACACTCCCTCACATCCAAAATACACAAAGGAAGGATTGTGTTCCTCAGCATGACAAGATAAAGTTTGTTACATACATTGTAGATTGTTGAAGGCTTTCTATGAATATTATTTCAGGTAGATATACTGGAAATCCCTTTCAAGTATTTTTATTGCTCAGTGCCAAAAAAGGCAGGCAATCATGTAATAGCCTGTGTCTGTGTGGGTTAATTTGTCTGTCTGACTGTTGTATGGTAAAGTGATTGACACACTTTAATGAAACTCACAGAAAGTTCTCACTGAATGTTTGTTTATGATTGATTAACCCTAGCCAACACAAAAATGGCTTTAAATAAGTCAGTTTTATAATTAATGAGCTAAAACCTGGTGTGGTAGTATCTTAGAGTAATTCCACCAAATACTTTTAGTGCTAACAAGTGTGCAAGATCCTTGTTTAAAATTTTGACATGTAGAATGGCAGACACTGTGCATCTCTTAAAGAAATGCTAGTTTCAATAATTTTAAATTGTTATATTTTTGATGAGTATGTTAAGGACTATATTAAAATGGCTCAAGTGCTGCTTCTGACACTTTGGCCTTATTTTGTAGGCTCTAGGCACCTCAAGCCTATGGACACATGTAGAAAGCAATAATGGTTAACTTTTAAATGGCTCTGCAAAGTCCAGAGGTAAAAAAAGGAAAAAGAAGCCCAAAGCGAGCATGCATGTATGAAAGAGTCTTAGTGAAAGCAGCAGAAGGGGCTTGATAGCACTTGTGGTGGTGGATTAACTGTTACAGCCACAGCAGAAAGCTGTAGCAGGAGAGAGGAGGACTGAGTCTAAAGCCGAGCCCTCTTATTGTGAGGGATTTTTATTTCTCTTTTAACCAACAATAGAGCGGGGGAACAGATTGACTCCTATAGGGCCAACACTGTCTGTTCTTGTTTTCCCTTATTCCATTTATATAAATCTCTTAATTCTGCACCCATGAACGAAATCCACACTAGTCTGTGGTGCATTTAGAAAACCATCAAACCAAATTTGTCTTTTGCACCCCCGTCCGTTTTCGTGGATCTGTTTTCTTTGGCTTTCTCCTCTCATTTTCAAGCGTGCACATATTTTAACACAAAAATCCATGCACACATGCTGCAGGTCCACACAACAATCACCCGCTCATTCCTGTGAATACTCTGGAGATGGAGAAGACGGACTAACAAGGGAACGGGGCGGAGGAAAACAGAGTGCTGGAAGAAACAGGGCCGAGGACATGTTCCTCTGGAATCAAACTGTGCGTCTTCATCTTTCCTCATAGATCATCTCCCACAGGACGTCAGAACCAAAGACCTGCTGCGTCTGTTTACTCTGCGGCACAAGGGAGGAGACTAAATCAAACTCATTTCAGCAAAGAGAAATTATATCTCCTTTGATAGCACAGTGTGTGAAAGCAAAGTTTTCCCTAAATGCGGCCTCAATGAGCAGCAAACCCCTGCTCCCACGCTTTTAGGAACTAAAATTTTAACAGAAATTAACTTAACACTAGCTGGTGTACAGTCAAATATAGCAGAAGGAGGAGTAGACAGCAAAAAAGTGGTCCCAGTTAAGTGCAATAATTCAGGAATGACATTTTTGATTTTATCCAAACAATGTGGAAATTGAATAAACTGTGATAGCTTTCATCACAGCTTCAGAATGTGTTTACAGAGCCAAATGACAATAATTGTTATGGCCTTGGAAAAGGAAAAAAAAAAAAGGATAGATAACACTTCTTGGAGCGCAAACAATGGCATTAGAGTTTGTTTATCTCCTTGCACATTATTCCAATTATAATGTCAAGAGAATCAAGTCTGTGAATCAGCAATTTTCCATTTTGACAACCAGGCTGCAAGGCATATTATGAGAAGAAATAAATGCATTGAATTTCAAAAGAACTCAGTAATGCGGCTGCATTAGAGGCTGTGTTTGTGTGCTTTCTTTTTTTATTTTAAAGACGTTTTCCTGCTATTTGCTACATTTTAAGTGTGTGCATGTTGATGAATAGATACGTGCTGACAGTCTGGAAGCCTTCGTGAGACTCTGCATCTTTGTCAAACCGCAGGCGGACTGACTGATGAGGAGAAGAGCAGCAAAATGAGTGAAGAGGATCATGAATGGAAAAGAGGAGATGGAGGACAAACCGGATGGTGGGGATTTTGGAGGGATGGGGTTGAGAGTGGCATTTAAAGAAGAAGAAACAGGCTCAGAGACATAAACTGGGCTGTGATTGTGCTTGAGATGTGGTGACAGAGAGAGGGTGAAGAGGCGATGAGATCATAGATGTAAAAATGACCAAAGGGACGGAAGGGTGCTGACTCAAGCCATAAAAAAGAAGAAAAAATAAACAAAGACGAAGGTGTGTGAGTCGGTTTTTGTGTTGCTTGTGTGTACTAGTAGAAACAGGAGAAAAAAAGTGGCACACTGTAATAAGAAATGTGACCTATTGATTGGTTGCAGAAAGATGTAAGAGGTTAGGGGATGTGGGGGGCGTGGCAGCGGGACGAGACCACACAACAATATGGCCTTATGTTCTCCTCGGGGAATTAAAATGATCTCCATTTAATTTAGATTTAACCAACTGCCAACACATCTTTAACATCCCACCAAAGGCTTCTGACTTGGCGACAGATAAAATCTGACTGTTATATGATTATGATGTGTGGTTAAGGTAAACGCCTGAGGGCTGCAATGTGCTATTATGTGAAAAGTGTTAGACAGGGGTGGGAAGTGGGCTTCCCCAGATTGACAATCCAATTAAATGACTGTGGGTGTGCTAAGAGCAGCTGCAGACCTCTCAGGGAAACGACAAACAACACGAGCCTACAGAGACACTTGAATTTAGAAGTGCCTTTGTGTCAGTGGAGCCAGTCCTGCAAGAATCCTGCTGCACTACAATAAAAATATTAACTAAAACATTCCTGAAGAAGTGTGCCAACACTGCAACTGTCCAAAATTCCAGTGTGCATCAACTTTGATAAAAGCTCAAAATATTTTGTGCCTTACTTTTGTAATAATCTAAGCTGGTGGCGCTGATGTTTTAATGTATAAGTTGCAAAGGCGTGTAAAAAGAACCAAGATCAAAAGAAATGTTAAAGCTGCTGCCAGTGGCTTATTAGGATCACTGTGGTAACTACACATCTGTATCTCTTAAGGAGATAGAAAGAAATGCAGAGAAGAAAGTAAGTCCCAAACAATCACTGTGTAAAAACTATAAGTCACATACTTAAAAAAGATTCCTGAACTGTAAGTGTCAGAAGCATGTGGTCGTCACAACTGTCAATTTGTACATACTTATAGTGTTTTATGTAGAATATATGACAAGTTAAAAAACACTTCACTTCCATTTTTAAAGATAAAATTGTAAGCTTTTAACAGCTTAGAGTTTAGATGTGCACTGCAGTCTTGGGAGATTTTAAAGAAAACCACATATCCTATAGCCTTGAAAGACGCACTAAGTGAAAGAGGACAAAAATATCTACATTTTTATGTATAAGCTATATAAATAGTGTAAA
Organism: Kryptolebias marmoratus; assembly: GCF_001649575.2. NCBI lineage: Eukaryota > Metazoa > Chordata > Actinopteri > Cyprinodontiformes > Rivulidae > Kryptolebias > Kryptolebias marmoratus. The sequence continues at coordinate 10,357,801 of NC_051438.1, forward strand.
GACTGTAGAAACAAAGAAGTTTGTTTGCCAGCTAGCTCAAAAGTGTGTGATATGTCCTTTTTAAGTCAAATATTTTGGAGTAAATTTTTCGAAATTCATAAAATTTAAAGTGTGGTTGTAAAAACCAATATAGATCTCAAAATGCTGGTTATGTTACGTAAAATTCAACCTCCTATAACCCGTTTAAACCTTGAATGATGTTTCTACTATGAAGTATGTCTGAGCCTTAAAGCTCTAAAGAGGACTGCTTTTTTCCAAAATCCCATTGTCGTGTATGTGGAAATAATTTGGAGGTTTTGGGGAATTTTGTCTTCGTCATACAATGAACTGCTATTAAAAGTGATACCACGTTATTCCCAACTCAGCTGCACATTTTAATGTATTCTTTGCATGGGGTTCTTAAAAGTGCAAGAGGAATAGCAATTTGAAAATTGTGACAGAATCAGAAGCATACAATGATAAAAAGGGTGCTTTTATGAATAGGAGCTGAGGTCCTTGATAAAACATGCATATTCTGCCATCTTTGCTCTTCCTTGCCATCGTATGTGAAACGTGAGAGTAGATCCAATGGGAGAACGGAAGAGGTTGATTTGACCTTATTGATAGTGTTTGACTCTCGGTACTGTCGATAACAGCAATAGCAGTCGTCCAGACGCTCACAAAGCTTCCTTGTAATGAGATCCTTCCCTCATGACCAACCTTGGCAGAGTTTCTGTGTTTGCAGGGGAGGAGTTCAGAGCAGCAGGTACACTGGGAGCCTATAGACAGACCAAACAATTCAAATGCCACACGGGTGATTGATTAGCTGACCGGATCTGGACTCCTGCGTCAATGAGATTGACCATGAAAGCGCATCATGAAAGGGAGGATGTCGGGCAGCGGGTGTGATGGACCAGAAAGGGCCGTTTGTATCAAATGCTTGACACTTGCTCAATAATTGATGAGATTGTTTGATATTTAGAGAAGGGAGGGGGTTAGAAAGTAAATGAATGACGCACGCTTAACCATGTCATCCTAATGTGTCTTAATTTCATTCAGTCCCTTACATCTTTTCTTATAAACCAATTATTGAGTTGCCATTCTATTCTAAAGAATCATAATTTTGGACACAAAATTTGTTTGATCTAACAGTTTTCCGGCCTATTTTCAGATGCTGCCAGCTCATTCATTTCCTCTTAGCTTTGGTACATAATGGATAATTCCATCTCTTTAGGCTTCAAACTGATTCATGTTTCATTTAGTGTGGCTGGATGTCTCTTCCACAATAACTATAAATAAGAGATGGATGTGTCCGCCATGATGTAACTCGCTGGTTGGCAGTGATGTTTTTAAGCCTTTAGGTAAGCACCTTTTTTTTTACAGCCAGAAGAGATGAGGAAGGGATGAGTTAATGCAATCATGTAAGTTTTAGTCATTGGGTGATTGAATGCACAGGCATTTTGGTCTTTAGCCCATGACACTGCCCCTTGGAAATCACAAAATGAGCAGAGCGATTTTAGACCAATTTGTCTGGTGGTGCCAGGCTGATGTTTCATGAGTTTAAAAGGGACATTAGTTCTCGATCGAACTGCCATCCAAAAGTGAACTGAAACATGACAAGAGGCCAAAGCGCAAGTATGTGTTTTATAATTTATAAGCTTAAAAAAGGAAGTTGGTTCAATGTGTAAATAGTGCAATTTGTCCCCTTATCTTGAAGTGAAATATATGAAAAATAAAATGGAGAAACGAAAATAATTACAAGTGCTTCCACATTTTACTCCAGTGCAGAAAATTAAGTGATGCACCTGTGGTTGGTACTGCTTAGTCTGTGAAAACAATTGTTTCTGTGGCTTTAAATCTTTTCAAAGGCTAAAAGAAATGCCTGATGATGTCAGTGTGTTTTGTCAGTTTTTGGAAAAACACAAAAGGCTATAAATGCGTAGCCTAAAGGAAGTGTTTGCTCATTTGGACGTGATCTGACTAACAGATGTTATCAAGCTGATTAACTTAATTATGGAATAGGATCAAGCACTCTTAGGGTTTGACCCTTTCTTTGTAAGAAAAAAAGCAAAAAGTCATCTACTGCATAGATTATATGATTTTTTTTTCATTTGTCTATAAATGTGATCCTAAATTGTTACATTGCCTATTTGTGCTTGCATATTACGGAGCCGATTTGTACCTGGTATTCAGCCATTTTACAAGAGCAGGAAAATTTGACACTGAATGTGATTTAAGGTCCTCCTGAAGTTTCACCATTCTTGTAATAAGATGAAGTCCTGGGGACTAAATATGTTAGGTGAGAGAAAGAACAGATTTTATTTGTTTAAAGCAGAATCAAGTGCATCCTTCATTGTTTCCTGTAAGCCTTATGTTGCACCACATATCCGGTATAATGTGCACGTGTTCCTCTTATCGGCGTTCCTCCCTTCCTTTGTTCCCTCTGCTATCTGCTTGGCAGCGACCAAACCGTGTCGACCAATTTACACGGAGACACATTGTCCCAAACGAGGCCCCATCCATGCAATCAAGGCTACCTGATGAGACCCCTGGAGAGATGAAGGGAAGGTCGACCAAGAAAAGAGGGATGGAGGGGAAAAATACATATATACAGACGTTGGAGAAGGAGGAAGATGAGGGTGGGAAACATGTGGCGAAAAACAATGAGGCAAAATCAGAAGATAAACGAGGCGCTATTTCAGTGGCAGGATTTATGTACTGTCAACATTACCCTCGCTATTAGGGGGAATCCAATTACTCTGCACCTCTCCTCTCTCTTTGGTGGGGAAGGAACAGGAAAGCTAAAGAGTGAAGGGTGCAAAATAAATGGACACGGAGCAAAGAAGAGAACCTCTGCATGATTATCATTCCTATTTCCAACACAAATTTGAAAATTAGGAGAAGGAGCAGAAGGAGGAAAGCAGAATGCACTTAAAAGCAAAGTAAAACAGACAGGAGGATGCAGGTTTCACACCGGTGCAGGATGAAAGAACAACACAGAGTAAAAAGAGATGACTGAAAGCTCCTGCACACATAGGAAAGTACGACGGAGAGGAGAAATTATGAAAGGGAGAGAGGAAAGGGCCGATTCGGAAAGACGGAAGCTCCCTCTAGATTTAACGGCGTGCAACTCCGCTTTTAAACGGCTGATAAATTATACATGAAGGATGCTGAGACAATAATTATGAGCTGTTTTAGTGCAGGGGAGCAGGATGAGAATGGACAGACAAATGGTGAAGGAGTAGAGGGCTGAAGTCAGCCAAAACATCAAGCAAAAAAGAAAAAGAAAAAGAAAATCTCTGGAGAACACTAGGACTGGAGGAATCAGTGCATAAACACAATATAATATTGAAGGCTGCACAGAGTCGGTAGTGATGGTTTAGTGACGATTTTACCCTGAACAGCAAAAACATGAGCGGCGGATTTCTTTTTAAATTCGTGCCCTCAGGTTAAAGCACCTGAAGCGGGGCCTTTTTGGAGTTTGGGCTTTTGTTTATGTGACCTAGCCTGGAGCACGATGATCATCACATTCACAGTTCTCTGTCAGTAAAATCTACTTGTCTTCCTTTCATCAGTGACATCCTTTCATGTAGCAGCGATATTCAACCTAAGTCTCCTAATAATTAATATAAATCTCTTTTAAACCTGCACCTCCTGGATAGATGGGAAACGTCAGCCCACATCTGGCACTATCACTTTATGCGTGTGTCAGTGTGGGAGTGTGTGTGTGTTGTGTGTGTGAGGGGTTTGAAATCTATAAATGAGCATGTGGGAAAAAGGGAGAGAAAATGTGATAAAAACAAATTGACAATCTAGCAAAAACAAAGAGATGACAGAAAATCAAACATCTCTTCCCGGCGCTTCGTCCATTCACGCTCACTTCAATGCTTGCCGCTCTTCAGGAAAGAGTGTGTACGAGTGTGTGTGCATTGTCATGAGCCCTTTATCTTGTTTTGCAGGGCTCATTCCAAGGCTGTATGGGAGCAGCCGGTGATCGCAGCAGTACTGTTGTGCCCTTAAGCACAGCCACTTAACCCGGGCTAACTCACTCACTCAATACGCTCAATACCCAGCCGGGTATAGACGGGGAAAACCACAACGGCATGCTGCTTAGCATAAAAGCTAAAAATAGGCACGGAGCCTCTTCGATGCAGTGTCCACACACTGAGTACTTATCATATCTGCTAATGCTAAAAGGCTGTTTATCAGTATTAGTGTTCATGTGTCTTTGATTGGTGGTTGATAGCTCGGGGCGCTGCCACACAGGGTGGCACCATCAGCTCTAAAGCAGATAGGGACTTAGCTCTAACCGCTTTCCTCGGTTTTGTGTACAAACACACACACACACACAAGAACACAAACACACACACAATAAAATGAAAGGTCAATTTCTTACCACACCACTGGTCTGCCCAAGAAACCTGAATTGATTGATTTGACTCAGTTTTACTGCAGGCTGAGGGAGAGAAAGAGGGAGTGGGAAACAGAGGAAAAAGGAAAAGAAAAAAGGGAAAAGGTTGACAGAGCAGATGATTGTGCAAACCATCTTCACGATCAAACAATTATTATTATTATTATTATTTTTTGGCTATTTCTGCTTTACAACCAAAGTGGTTAAAACAAAAAAAGGGTTGACAAGATTTTAGCATTCTGAAGGCAGAGCCAAGGATAGAATCTGCGGATCGAGAGGACTGCAAGGCCACATTGGAAATTAAGGCCCCATTCACACCGTAACGACAATTTGTGAATACACAAAAGTTTTTTTTTTATTGTTTCAGCCTTGCATCCACACAGAAACAGCATTTTAAGAGCCCCAAAACAGTATTTTATAAACTGAGTTCAAGAGTGAAAAAATCTTGAAAAGCCACCCATTTTTGTACGAACAGCCAAAACACAACATTTAAGAATGATGTTATAATAGCTCGACCCCAAATGTAACCTACAATCCAAAGCATGACAGATGTAGCAACAATAATAATGGCAAACTACATGCTCAGCTACAGCAAACCTGTATATATTGTATTATTACAGTGAACGAATAACGTTGATGAACAATCCTATTATTTTCACTTTAAATCATCTCAGGCCAAAAAAAGCTTTTATCACTTTTTTGAACATTCTCTGTCCATAGTGTTTGGACTAATGAACACCAGTAAACACTGTCCTGCACTTTTGCAGTCTTGTACTTTAAAATGACACAAAGAAGAAGTAGTAAAAATTCCACTTTAGTGTCAGTCCACAAAATGGATTTGGTTCGGTCAGCTTCGTATTTGGCATCTTTGTCTTTTCCTTCTTGTATTTACACTCATAATACAGTAGTACATATCTACACACATGCACACACACACCCACACACGCACACACATACATACATACATACATATATATATATATATATATATATATATATATATATATATATACATATATATATATAAATATTATACACACACACACACAACTAATTAAAGGTTCCTTTTCTATGTGCAAGCTTCATGTGCATGCGTCTCGTCTTGTTTTCTGTTTTCATAGTTTTGAGGCAGTGTTACAGCACCACATACAAGTCTGGCATAGCTACAAAAGTGCTACTGTTTTTTTTAAGGATGTTTTTGAAATAAAGTCAAATAAAAAGATGATTTTGAAAAAATAAAAAAATCAGAACAGTGTTTTTGTGTGGACAAGGCCTAAATGATTGTCTCAGGTAAACAGAGTTTCAACACCCAAGTAGAGACATGCATCAACTTCCATGAAGTATTTGATTTCTGGGATAGCAGGTATGGTAAAGGTTTTGCCACAGATCACAAATAACTGTGGCATTTTTATCAAAAGGTGTATTTGTCATTTCTGCTGTAAAATCTAAAAGAACAATGATTCTGTCATCGTCTGTTATCGGCACGCACCAACACCTACACACCTTGTTGCGAAGCTGGCACGATCGAGGTGCGTTAGGAGAGGTGCAATCGGATCACTCTATTCCAGTCATGGCGTCGGAGGGGAGGAAGATTTTGTGTGAACAGATGGTGTTTACCTAGTAGCAGGTTGGTTGGATCACCTAACTAACCCCCTCCTCTGTCGGCCATACCATTTTAGCATCACCGACTTTTCGGTAAACACACTGTATGTGAACATTCTGATAGAATACTGCACGCACTTCAGGCAAAAAAAAAGAAAATCCAGACATACGCACCATTCCTTTCATCTGAATGAGGGGCGATAAGGCACCAAGCGGCTGTTGGGGGAAAGGATAGAGATAAACGAGGGGTGACGAAATGAGAGGGAAAGAGAGCAGCTACAGAGGGAGCGACAGAGATAGAGAGATTGAGGGAGAGGAGTGGAGGAGAGGAGAATTGGGCCATTGGTGTTATTTTTTTCTGGTCTGTAGTTATGTAGGTCACTTTTTTCCTTCGACGCGAGTGTGGGGAATTTGTAAATCTGACATAACAAGGAATTTGGCCTGCAGTGATGCTTCTGATGAGGCTCTGTCTTTCTTGGCCATTTTTGTTGCACCATTGCACAGCTGGCAGAATTCTGCCTTACCTGCTGATTTCATGACTCAAGGTGGGGTGAGGAAGGACGGGAGGATGAGCAATGTGTGGAGGAGGGTGAAAAGAAAAAAAAGAAGAATATTTGAATGAAATTAAGAATTCCCATCCAAAAAAAAAGGCTAATTCTAAAAGACTTAAATTTCTTGATGGGTGCAGAATTTCAGGGTATACGAAGGATGTTTAATACATCATACCTGCTTTCCTTCACAGACTTTTAAATTTTTTTCTAGGGGTTGAGGTCAGACGTAAAATAAAAATGACCTATTCCATCAATAATTCACCTGTAGCTTTGCTCCAAACCAAAAGAAAAAACAAAAAAACAAAAAACAAATAAAAAAACGAGAAACTTCCCGTCATGTCAGTCTTGATATATCAAAAAATGTGCTCATATATGCAAGTCCAGAAACACACACTCACACACACACACACACAGAGGGGCAGACAGCACCGTGTATGAGGTCTGGCAGTGCTCTCCAAGGACCATCTTGTGTTGCTAAAATAAGGCTGTGTCTGGAAAGAGGTGGATTCCCCATGAGTAGGGCACCAAAGAGCACTAAAAGCTAAGTGGAGATGAAAAAAAAGCCTCTAGAACTGGAGGGAGAGTGAGAGGATGAAGGTGAAGGGCACGAGAGCAACGGAAACAAAATCAAGGACGGAAGGCAAAGTCATAAAAGCAATAAACAACATAAAAACATAATTCTAAGTCTAATAACGCACCACATTTTAGAATACTGTAGAGTTTATCTGTTTAATAAAATAAAAATGTTAGTATAGAATCCACTTCTTATAATTTATCATATCATGACATTAACTATCAACATCATATGCATGATGATAAATGACTATAACTAAATTAAATATGGATATGTGTCGACATGATGGATAAGAAGATGAAATATTAAAACTACTGCAAGCTTGTGAAACCACATGTAAATGTCAGCAAAAACAAATCAGAAGCTCTTATAACAACCTGCAATCCTCAAACTACTTTAGCACCAAAATTATGAGGTTATCAAGCATGTTTGATGATCCCATTACGTTGGAAGTCATTAATCATGCAAAAGCACCATCAATTAAAAGGTTATGTTGCTCCCAAACTAATAGATTAGGGTGGTGCAATAGTTTTTTTTTTGTTTTTCAGAGGGCCAGTTTGAGTTAGTTAATGGGATTGAAGGGGTAAGAATTAAACTTAAACACAAGCAAAGGATGCTACATTCATTTATTGTATAAAAAAAAAAAAATCACATTATCTGCAAAAATACACAATAAAAGGCTTGATGTTTTTCGCATGACATGTTGCCTCTTAGTCTATCTTTATTGATTTATGTTAAATTAAAGTCAAACAGTACTATCTTAGCATGCTAAACATACTACCAGAGAACTAACATTTTTTTTGTTAAAAATGCAACATTTAGAGACGTTTAAAAAAAAAAAGTTATTTTTTTAAGGTCAAAGGTCATGCTGATAAAAAAAAAAGAAGGAATGAAATTTAAGCCTATTTTAGTCAAAAACTGACACAGTCCACTATGTTGTTACCTGCTAAAAAGCCTAATAATCCTTGTTATGAAAGAGTTATTTTAAGTTGTTTAATTTTTATTTGTAAAATTTTGAGGGCTGGACTGATACGGCCCAAGGCCCACTTCTGCTCAGATTTTTTCTTTGGTCTATGTTTGAAATAAAGCAGTGTGTGTGTTTGTATGTGGGGGAAATGCTGTAAAAAGCCACTCAAACACTAAAATTAAAAAATGAACTCAGAGAATTTTAGAAGTAAATTTTTGAAGGTTATGAGCTGGGTCTTTATAACATTTTCAGTGTAAACACACTTTTCCTTTTCACTGGCAGAGTTTGTGAGTGCCTATGAAGGCTGAATGTAGGTATTGTTGTGATTTTATTCTCCAATCTTTCTTCATTTGAAAGTAACAATGCTCAATCAATGAAATGAATACAAACACAAACTTTCACAATATTTTAGACGTTTTTGGTGTGGGAAAATCCCGTTTCTCAGACAAAATACATCATATATTATTAAGCAGTACTACATATGCATAAATATGCATATAGTAGGATGAATGTAGCACGCTCAGTCTAATGCTTTACAACGTGCAGGAGAAGCCGTGGAAACACACAGAACAAGGGTGTTACACTGGCAACATGGCTAAAAGCTTTTTACTCTCTTCTCCTGCCTCTCCTTCTGTTTTTTCGTGTCTCTCTCCATCTTTCTTTTGCCTGTGAGCCTCCACATCCCTCATTCTCTCCCTCTCCTCTGTCTCTCCATCTGTGCCTGAGCGTAGGTACATTTCTTCTCCATTAGCTGTTTTTGTTGCTGTACCAGGGGACACCACAGGGAGGTCTGAAGACATGAGTAAGAAAGAGGAGTGATAGAAAATAACATGCAGCATGTTTTCCTCATACCTGCTTTGGTAAAAACAACAACAAAAAAAAAAAACACGCCAAAAAAAATTGCAGGGTTTGGGGGAGATTGTGAGGCAAACAAGAGCCAAAAGAAGCAGAAAAAGGAAGGAAATAATAGCTTAGCAAATTGGCAGCTCCGCAGCACCGTCTTTAAGTGGGATTGTTTTTGTGTATTTGTAATCTTTTTTATGCATGTGTGCATGTATCTACTTCTTTAAGAAAACATGAGGCGTTTGTGGGCTGGCTGCTGGCTGAGGATGGAGAACCTTGAAAAAAAAAAAAACATAGCTGCTTTAAGTCCCACTTGAAAAATGAACCCACCTCTGACAGGTTTCATTTAGCCATCACTCTTGTGTTGTGTTTTGATTTCCCCACTTTATTTATTCCGCAGCACATTTGCACATTGCTCTTGTTTTGAATGAAAGTCAGCTTTGCAGGCTCTGGAAAAGAGGGTTTGGAATTTGTGCAGCTTTGAATATCAGCTAACACATGAGAAGGAGGAGCGACCGTGGCCCCACAAAATGAGCATTGACAGATTGTGCAAGATCTTTGTTTAAAATCTTGCTGTGAACTATTTAGAGTCAACTCTGTCTGTTTGCAAAATCTCTCACAAACCATTGGACGAATTTTAATGAAGCTTTCAGGAAATATTCATTGGAAATGCATCTAAAGCTGATTAACTTTTGCAGCCAATTCAAATCAAAATTGCTGCCACAGCCAACTGACCTTAGAAAACAAAAAACAGCTGTAACTCATTTTTATTAAGTTAATTTTACAGAAACTGAGCTAAAATTTGGTGTGACTGTAGCTGAGAGTCATTCACAGCACAAGCTCCAAGTGCTCCTCGTTGAGTAAATCTTTGATTAAAACTTTACTTTATTTGTTGGAGTCAACTATGTTTGTCTCTTAGCAAAATATCTCCTGACCCACTGGACAGATTTTAATGAAACTCTCAGAAAGTAATCACTGAATGGACATCTGAAACTCATTAACATTTGGAGTCAACCCAATTCAAGATTGCTGACACAGCTAATCAACAGTAGTTAAATTGCTAAATTTTACTCAGTTTTACAGATACTGAACTAAAATTGGATCTGGTAGTAGCTGAGAGTCATTCACAACACATCTCACATTGCATGAGATTACACATAAGGTTATTTTTAATGTTTAACCAATATGGCTACAACTACATAATTTCTCCTAGTCTAAAACTCTGAATGATAGCAATGCTGGGTCTTTTATTTATTTTTTTTTAAATCAACCAGATTGCAGTTCCCATGTTTGGCTTTTTGTTCAGTAAATTTGCTCTTCGTCATCCTCCCTAAAAAGGCAAGACACACATCTGTAGCAGAGCCTCTTCTGGAGAAATCGCAAGCATTGTTTGTTAGGCAAAGCTGCAGTAAACTCTGGAGCTGCAGTTGTGTTTAAATCCAGCGTCAGATCTGACAGCTCAGGTTTTATCTGAAGATATTCTGCAGGGGTGGCTTTGATACAGCTGATTTAGATAAGTAACTAAAAATGAAGGACTCATAGGTTATTACCTCCACCAAGGAGGTTGTTGTTGGAAGTGTTGGTTGGTTGGTCTGTCTGTCTGTCTGTTTGTCTTTCTTTGAGCAAGATCTAGGCAGCTTGTAACAATAAAAATAACAACTTGGGGTACTGACAGGGAGGCTTAGTCCCTCCTTCCATATTACTGATGAGAAGTTTCACAACAAGCTTCTCATGCATGAGTAGAAACTTTTTTAACAAATGAACATGTTTTCTTCAAGTTTTATGACCATACTGAGAACATCCTGAAAGGTTGTCTCCATCATGAGTCATTTAAACTTTACAGACACTGTTTACACAGAAAATTAGTTTTCTTTTGGCAAAAACACACAGTCCACATGGGATCACTGACTTTCTAAAACAATGTCTTTCTTTTTAAACATGGCATCATTTCCAGAAATGTTTTCATCTAAACAGAAACACAGATAACTTTTTTTATAAGTAATCTTGTGAACAGACAAACCAACCAACTAACCAACACTACTAAAAACATAAACTCCTTGGCAGAGGTAAAAAACCTGCAAAGCCGCATTAGCTATGCCAGACAGCGAAAAAACACCGAAAAAAAAAAAAATCCCCAAAACAGAAAAGAAGATTGGGAGAAGATGCTCCAAACTATAAACACACAAAGAAAAAAATTAGGGTGGTGAGTACAAGAGCAAAAATAATGAACCATTTCAGGGACTCTATCCAATGAAGAACAGCTGGAGTGGAGGAAAGTGTTTTTCTTATATTATATTCAAAAGATTCAGGGTAGATTATTTATACACAAGTAACGGTCTTTTAAAACTATTCTCATTTCCAATGTTTTTTAAATGCATACTTCATGTATATTGTTGAACCTTTTCTGTAGTGTTCCCTTTAGTATTGTTGACAACGAATAAAGTGATGAAAACCATTTTTGCCTTTAATTATTTAATTTAATGGAGTTGAATTGGGGTTTGGCTTTGCCAGTTGCTCAAGTTGAACAACTGCTTAGTTGAGCAACTCGGGTCTGCAACACAAACGCAAACATGTAATTTGTCATCACTGGGGTCATAGGTTAGAGGTGGATCTTTGACATCATAATTTTGAAAAGGCTGTTTAGGCTGCTACACGGGAAGACAACTCTGTTCTCACTCTGCAATTCAGATTTGAAAAATAAAAAATACAGTTTAAGGGCTCCTGAAAAATGCCATTCCTGTCTGAATGGGGCCCTAGTCCTAATGAAAACGGTAATTTGTCATCCCAATAACACCCTTTTTTTCCAAGACGTTGCAGCAGCCACGAAAGTCATCTCCTTTTTAGTTAGCTATTCTAATTGAGCCGGCAATGGAAATAAAACAACCAAACGTTGTCTCTGGTGCCGATGCTGGCTGGGTAATAATCTTTCTGTGTCCCCAGAGTGACGTTTTAATCTCACCCAGTCAATGACTGAGCGAGGTACGATCACATCGCGGGCATTGATGGAGAGAAGGAAAAACATAACCTGGCTGTAAACAGCCTCAACCTGTTCAGACTGAGCGCTCTCTATGTCTGCAGAGATAGGGATGAGACAAAGTGAAGTTTGTTTGAGGAAGGGCATCCCTCCGACTGTCTCCTCTGCCTTTGGTTTCTCTCTGCAGTCCCAGTTTCCCTGCGAGCCACTGTATGTTTGAGTGGGTGAAACACTGCCACAGTCCCCACAGCCTCCCGTGAGACACTACTTCAAACAGACTGGAGAAGCACTGCCAACGGTTCACTCACTGGATGCTCGTGTATTTATGTGCGAGTATCGGGTCCATACGCGCTGATGCTCTCTGTGTCTCCGTTTGCTTTCATCTCCTCCTGCAGTGTGTTTAAATTCTTAAAATTACATATGCATAGATGTGAAAAAAAAAGTCATCAAAGGGAAGCTGGTTAGTTCAAACACGGTTTCTCTAGTTCATAAACACACATGACACTTCCACAGAAGCACACAATCACAGTCAGACATAATTAAACAAATCCATGATGTCTGCAGTTTAAGCGTGAAGGCCTCCCTGCTGCGAGAGACATATTAAAACCAGGATTAGGCCAAAACAATTACGTAAAGCTACAGATCCATACCCCCCCGGATGCTTATGTGTGTGTGTGCACATGTGTGAGATTGTCTCCATCACCTCGTGTGGGCTCCAAATGGGGAGCATGGGTTCCTTTGCCCACATTGCTCTTATGTCTCATGTTTTATTTAACACTTGGCAATTGTTGATGAGCAAAGGCAGTGGGGACCTTGAAGCAGTTCGCCGCACTAAATAAAAACCACTTTGAACAGCGCAATGGCAATGACTCAAGCCTCATTATGTTTGAATATGTGGCGTTATGTTCAGTAACAGTGATTTGTGCAGTTAACAATGTTAAGAGCTCCATCAAAAAGAGCAAAGGCAGATCGGCTGACACTAACACACAAAGGTGGAGGAATGATTTGCTCCTATTACGGGTTTAGAAAATTTGATATTTTGTGCTCCAACCCCATCCTCCACTCCCCTGTTCCTCTTTTCACACAATGAGTCATGAGTGGGAAAAAAAAATATTATGACTTGCTAATGAATGATTAAATATCCTCATCCCAGGATGCATCACTAACTGCATGTGCAGTATTAAATCAAGAGAACTCTCAAATCATTTTGAGCTCGCTTGTTTGCTCTTCCTCTATAATTATGGAGTCATATGTGCTTAAGAAATGAATTGCTAAAGGCTTGAAAGGTCAACTTGTGAAAATATATGTATTTTTAGTTAAAAAGAAGACTTTAAAACTGGATTTTAATTTGCTTTCCTCACACTAGCTCATAATGTAAAACAGATTTAAACGGTCAATTAATCAGCAAATATGTGAATTGAGGAAAAAATGTTCACCATCAAATAAGTAAAGACACAGAAGATCCCAAAAGCTACGACACAAATAAAAGTATTTTTAGTATGTTTTAAAATTTTTGGTCGTAACATGATAAATTTAGGAAGAATCTTAAAAGAATGATAGAATTGTTTTTTTTTCTATCCTTATAACTTCAAACCCAAGATAAATACATAGGTTTGGTCAAAATACTGTGTTAAATACAATCTAGTTAGTATAAACAGAGAAGAAAATATCAAGACAAAAAATTGACAGCACTTAGAATTAGGGCTGCCAACTTTAAGTCATCATAACCAGCTACCAAAAACAAAACAACAACAAAAAAAACCCATGCATTTTACTCTTTATAGATTGAGTTTCATTTTTTGTTATGGGTACATTAAGTAAAATAATAAGTACATTTGATTAGTATTACATGCAGACATGTCAGGGTGATATTCCCAGGTGAGAAGACTAAAGCAGGTGAGGTAAAATATGAACCCAGAACAGGAGGTGTACCCATTGGAAGCTGAGACAAATTAAAATAATTGTTGACTGATCCACTAATTGAAAAACCAATTAGTCGACTACCAAAGTAATTATTAGTTGCAGTCCTATTTAGAATTATTTATTCTGGTAAAAAAAAATAAAAATAAAATAAAAAGTCTACTCAGCGTGTTGCATAAATGCACGGCAACTTTGATCTGAATCAATACCAGATGTGTTAAATAACGCACACTGAACTCAAGTTATTTCAGAGTGCTAAAAAATGTACAAAAGGTAATTTAAACTGTTTTTTTTCCTAACAATAAATCCAATATATATTCTCCTATATACAAATTTCCAAGAGATCAGTAGGCTATTTTAAACACAACTTTGGCTTTTCTTCTTTTTCCTTAAATCCATCCATCCATCCATCCATCCATCCATCCATCCATCCATCCATCCATCCATCCATCCATCCATCCATCCATCCATCCATCCATCCATCCATCCATCCATCCATCCATCCATCCATCCATCCATCCATCCATCCATCCATCCATCCATCCATCCATCCATCCGAACCTTTCTCTGTTGCTCCATTTCCTCCTCCAGAAGAAGTGGTAAATCTACCTGCTGGATAATCCTGCATTACACCCTTAATCCCCTCCACATGTTCACACACACAGAGTACACACACACACACACACACACACACACACACCACCTTTCACATGCACACACATTTTTGAACAATCAGTGCCATTAATAGTAGAGTTGTACACAACTAGATGAAAACTAAATTACTGTTGTGGTAAAAAATAAAAACTAACAGCACATGTGACAGGTGTAGTCACTATTCTCAAACTTCTGATTGTATTTTTGGTAATAAAGACAAACTGCGATGGTTCCCTCTGCTCCAACACTCACAGATTGGAAAAAAAGTGTTTCAGCCACGGGAGGGCTTGAAATGAGAACAAGAAAATTAAGTAGAGACGTCCAAATGCACAGTTGGAGGCATATGTGCGTGTGTGTGCTGATGCTACTGGTAAGCAGAGGGCAAAAGGTAGGAAAAAGTGAGAGCGATAGGCAATAAACCCAGTGTGAGCGATATAGAAGGAGCACTGGGTGAGAGATAGGCAGACAGAGCAGAGTGGAGAGGAGAGTTTGGTGATCTCTGAGCAGTGGTTGTCATTAAGATGTGGCTCCGGGGTCCGGCCTGTTGGCATTGATTTGTTTAAGATCCAAAGCTCAGCCATCAACAAGCTTGGCAAGTGTCCGTCAAAGCTGAGAGCTGCACACACACCGCACATCAGTCTGTCTACGCACACAAAACAGTTTCATAACAAATACAGATTCCATCACAAAAGCTAACATTCAAAAGAAATGCAATGAAAAATCTGACATCTTCAACACCCGAGTCTAGGTCTGCCTTCACTTACTCTAAGCCTGCTCCAGTGCACTAAAGCATCTGTGCATGTGTGTGTGTGCTTCCAGCTGAAGAGCCAATGAATGGAAGCCATAGTCAATCAATAGCAATCTACGAGCAGCCCTCACAATGCTAATGGAACCGTGCAATAGCTGGCATTTGGCCAGTGCTGTCACTGCAGCATCACTCTGAAAGCAAACACATAACACTGAAAAAAAGGCTTGACAGACAAGAGTTGAGCTTCCCAATGTGTGTGTAAAATATGAGACACACACACAGGGAGATGAATGTGTTGTGTGACATTATTTAGGTGATCAGGAATGATGGATGGGATCATTTCGCTGCCCCCTTTAGCCCTGCTGCACGGACCATCTCCCCTTGTCTCCCCCTTGAGCACTGGTCATTAGTAACAAACACACACACACATACACACAAACAAACACATGCAGACTGAGTTTCACTTTGTCATCATGCCTAAGGCAAGGTCTCAGTCTCTTTTCTCCTCAAAACTCACCTTTGGTTCAGACTGACAGCTGTAGAAGCCGCGTACTGAACTTGGGTGTTTATGGACACAAACATGTTGTAAAAACAGATTAAAGCTACAACTGCAGAGGTAAAAAAAAGAAAAAGAAGAAGAAGAAAAAAGCCTTAGGTATCTAATTGAGCTACATTCTTGTGTAATGGCTTGTTTGTGTAGCACGACCACATTGACCTTTACGAGTCTTTTCAAAGTCTTCAGATCCGAGTGAAAAAAAACAAAAAAACAGTCGTATCTAATGAGTAATTCCCTTCTGAGCTGTAAATAGGCCTACGCTGTGACTCAATGCCGAAATGGAAGCCCCTGATGTTTCTCCGTTTAATCAACTCCTCATGGAAGTGAGAACATTACCTCGATTTAATTGAGGAAAAAGTGACAAAACATTTTAGCTGAGGTTGTCATCCACCTCACAAAATTGATGGACTGCTAATGTATCTCTTTCGGATGAGCCGTTTTAGTGTGTTCATCAAAGTAATTCAAAAGTAATAAAACTAACTCTGCGACACATTACTTTCTGCATGAGGACGAGCTTCAAGTCCTTTCTTGTGATTTAAATCGCTCATAATCGATAATATTTTTCTTGAAGATGGATGTGACAGCAGGGCCCCAGAGAGATATTACTGTAAGAAAATGTACCCGAACTTTTCTTTTGCATTTATACTATCAGGATTTGTTCATTAAACTCGTCCTACACAAGCAGAAAATCCCCTTTACTGGGATTCACTTCTGTATGGTATGCCATGACACTAGAAAGGAGAAGACAGAATTGCACAAGGACACCTCCTCCACACTTATGAGCACTGTCATTTCCACTAAATCTTCAAAGAAAAACGTCCTCTCTGCGCGTGTGAAACAATCCTGCATTTGACCTATTTTTGGCTGCAGAGACAGGAAAGCAAACAACCCGACTGTCTTCGGCAGAGGAGCGACTCTTTGAAACTGCTCGATGCGACTTTCTGACGCATCAGGCATTGTCCTCAACCCAATCGCTTTAAAATCGGTTTCACATCTGTCGCGACGTGACAGCCAGGGAGGCAGCCCATAGCTGGCAGGGTGGAGTGACTCACACTCGGGGCTCCGAGGAGAGAGGTAGTCTCTCCTCCTTTTTAATGTTAATAACACAGACGTGTGGAGAGAAAAGCGTTTAGGAGAAAGAGAGGAAAAGAATTGCGAGGGAGAACAAAAGGAAAGGTGAGGAGTTCAGAAAGCTGGAGTCTCCGTGCTTTTGGGGAGAAGGATATTAAAGATGAAGGAAGGTGCGTGGACGAGAGGGAGCAGAAGCTACGAGATAGCGAAAGAGAAGGAATACATTAGATAAGTCATGGAATGAAATGCAGAATGGTTAGTCGAGTTTGGGGTTTACAAACAGCGGTGTGATGAGTCAATGAGTCACGGTTGTCGCTGCCGCACGAGAAGCTATAATGAGGCTGTGCAGATGAACGATTGCATCTCTTCAACTAAAACTCCTTTCCAGCAGAAACACGGGGATCAATTCGTCACTTCAGCCTGACTGTAATCGTGACACTTTCATCTGTCTCGTAGTTAGCTTTGGCACGGATCGATCACTTAGAGCGCCAGTGTTGCATATCTAACAAATGGCCTAATGCTGCATCCAACAAACGCCGCGCTACTGTGGATATGATGGTTCACTCCCTTGAAGGGAAAATTAAAAGGTGAATGAGGATGATGAATACCCATATAAAGATATTACTCTTCCATATTAATATGTGGCGCCAAAAGAGCGAAAGGATTGAAATTAACAGCTTTTGTTTTGTTTCTCTTTTGATAAATGGGCTTCTTAAATGAGAGCAGAGGATGAGAGGACAATGAGGCAGTGTCAGGTGTGGATGGAGGGATTGTTAGAGATACAGTATGGGAGGAGTGGGATGTGTTGTGGTGTAGGTGACACACATGGCGACGCCACATGCAGATGGCACACATGGATGAGCAGCCAGGGTAGCGAAGCATAAAAGCAGCCAGCTCGCTGATCAGACACATCCACACACACACATACACACACAAACACTCAAAATGCATGCTGAGAACACCAGTTAGCTTGCCAGCCCTTTACTCACCCAAATCACCACTGTGAAAATTAATACCTTCAACCCTCCATACAAAAAACAACAGTGTGCTGATGCACATCTCTACTCTAGAAATCAATAAATGCATTAAATATTTACATAGGAAAATGCATCTTTCAAATATGTGAGGAAAATCTTTGAAACATTTTGCTTTTAAAGATCGCTCAACACAAAAGAAAAAAAACAACAACAACAAAAAAAAAAACACTTTAGGACAGTTAGGTCAAACTCAGTTTTTTTGGGGGAGCCAAAATTAAAAACTTGGTCTAGGTCAGGGGCCACTCTCAGTTTTTTCAATTTGGAATGAAGGGGAGCCTATGGCTACACACTGGAAATATAAATGACTTTTTCTTAGGACATATTCTGTAGAATTTAGAACAAAAATACTTTTTGAGTAAAAAAAAAAACAACAACAAAAAACCAAAAAAAAACCCAAAAAGGAAACACATCAGTAGCATTAATTAGCGCCTGCCACTGAAGCCGAAAGGCAATAATGTTTTGGCCCGTGGCTGTGCGCGTATGTGTGCGTGTGTCTGTGTGTACCATTAGCAAAAATTCTCACGAACCACTGAACAGATTTTGATGAAACTTTCATAAAGTAATCATTGGTTGTATATCTATAACTGATTAACTTTTAGACTCAACCCAATTCAAGATGGTCACCACAGACAATTGATCTTAGAAAACACAAAAATGGCTTTAACACAGCCATCTTTATAGATACTGAGCTAAAATCTGTTGTGGTAGTAGCTGTGAATGGTCCCCAACACATACTTCAAGCACAGTGTATTGCATAACATCTTTGCCTAAAACCTTGGGATTAATTGTTGAAAACAACCCTGTCTGTCTGTTTGCCAAATATTTCAGAAACCATCAAACAGATTTCAGTGAAACTCTCAGAAAGTAATCACTGGCTGTACATCTACAAGTAATTAACTTTTGAAGTCAACCCAATTCAAGATGGCAGCCACAGCTGACTGGCCTTAGCCTACACAAAAATGACTAACTCATAAAATCTTGCAGATATTGGTCTAAAGTTTGGTGTGGAGAGTCATTCACAACATGTGCTATCAGATCATGCAATATGCCATGAGAAATCAGAAGATGTTGCCCGTAACGTGATTTTCAAGGTTTGACCACATTGGCTACAGCTCTGCCATTTTTCATCATAAAAGAACTTTAGTCTAAAACTCTGAAACAATGAAAGGTGGCAGGCGATATGCATTCTTTCAAGGAATGCTTGGCCTATAATTTCCTAAGTTTTGAAATCTCAGTAGATAGTGATCTGTTAATTCTTAGTAATCAATTTTTCATAACCCATCAAATGAGCCAAAAAAACAAAACAAAACTGAATAAAAATGTAAACATACAGCTACTATTGTATGCTATGCTGCTGTGATGCACTCAAGCCAGATACCTGTCATCTTTCCTTGTCTGGATAGTGAAATGGTCTCTTTTGGACATTCCGTTGCTCTTTTTCCATCAAACCAATAAAGAAATGCTAATCATCTCAGCTTCACAGTTGGCTAACTGCCGTGTGAAATCTGTATGAACTATTCTACATTTTTTAAAGCCAAATAAGAAGCAATAGTGATATAATCCATCAGGGATTGACGAACCAGTTCTGATACGTTTAAAATATTATCTTGTGGGCCAGACAAAACTGTAAAAAGGGCTGTAACTGGCCCGCAGGCCTTCAGTTTGACTTGTGATGATATGATATTAATAGTGCCCGTTGCTTTATCTTAACAATTTATTTTCCTTTTCCATTTACTTTTCTTCAAAACTTGCAGACTGAGATTGAGCCAGCTGACTGCTTTTCCATCAGCGAGTCACAAACACATAAGTGCTTACCTGATGAGAGACGGGATAGATTGAACTCTACAAAACACCCCCCTCCCCCTCCCCCTAACCGTTCCACGATTTCAAACATGCACAAACAAATTGCACACTGACGCTCGGGCGCTGACGGCCGCTGACGGCCGCTTGCACAATAAAACATGGCGCGTTGGGGAGGACACAGAGAGGCTGAAAGCAATCTTCCGACCGACCTTGAGTAAGGGAGGACAAAACGCCTGGTGATGGGAGGAGGAGGAGGAGGGGGAAAAAAAAGAAACCAATGTGAAGAAAAGGAGTGAAATACATAATCTATCTCCCCTGGTGGAGGCAAACAAACGCTTTCGCCGCGACTGAGGACACATCGCCCTCACACATTGGCGCGCACAAAACTCGTACACGTGTTTGAGACTTAAAGAAGACAGAATGGAAAACTGAAAGCATTTTTTCGTAAAGCAGGATGGAGACGAAACGAGCTGGAGGAAGGACGAGTGGGGTGATGAGGATGTACAAAGTGTTAACAAAGGCAGAGAGGGTGTAAGGCACGCAGAGACAGATGGACGGAGTAAAGACAGAGACGACTGCTAGTGACCAGTCTTTGTAGATGACTGTTGTTGCTCACTTTTGAGTCACTGAGGCAAAGTCTTAATGACTCACGGCCCAATACTCTGCATAATCAAGCTGTGCGTCGGTGTGTCGGCGTGTGTGTGTGCGTGTGCGTGTGTTCGAGCCACTAGTCTTGTAACGGAGAACTTTATTACCATCTGTTCCCGCACATGCTTATTTGTTTAGCCATGACACGCATGTCTTCTTCAATCGTTTTGCTATTTTTACCCTCTCCCTCTCTGAGCCTTTTCCAATCACCTTTTTTTCCCCCTTTGTGTCCTCTCGCCTACTGTCTGACATGCTCTCTGTGTGGATGGAGGGGTTGTGCTCTAATAAACACTGCCTGAAAAGAAATAAAAAAATCATAAAAATACACAGCCATTATCTCAGCGTCTTTCTAACCGCCTTGCCTGTGTTGGTAAAATGGAATCGCACTACAGCCATTTTAATCAAAGCTCATGTGTGCATGTCAGCCTGTCTGACTGTGAATGTGTGTGAGAATGTGTATGTGTGTGCGTGTGTGTCTCAGTTCTTGCAGAGGCCATTAGGTGGAGCTGGTGCCTGATTGAGAAAAAGGAAAAGAAGCAGGATGGACAGCTGAGCCCTCACTCTTCTTCTGCCTGTTGTCACTTTTTTTTTCTTTAAGGTGTCAAACAGTACAGTGAGTAACACTTAATGGTAGAAGTTTTGGCTTAAAAAAGTCTTCTTGCGTGCCTTATGCATATTTTTTTAACCTGAAAATGACCTCATTGTGCATTACAACAGCACTTATTGAATGAGTTAAAGCTAGAAAAACACGGGTGTAACTTATAATATGAACAATGTATCAGTAGGGTCTATCGCAAATCATGAACTATGTGCTAACAAACATTATATTGTTTCCTGAAATAACTTTTTTGTCAAGTCACAAGCCTCACATGTCAGTAAGTTGTGTAAAGACAGCTTCCTGACACATAAGACTCGTGTTAACAGCAAGAAAATCCTTTTTAAATGGATTTTTTCCCTTTTTTTGAATGTGTCTCATATTAGATAAACACAGCGTGAAATTTCTTACAATTACATTCATAAACTGACAGACCACGGTTGGATTTGCGAACAAACACGCAGACGCACTTGCACCTGTGCTTCCACAGATCTTGTTGGCAGGTTGGAGGAAATGGGACGGTAGCCTGGAGGAAGGGCAGGTGTCCACAGATGGAGCTCTCTCGCTCTCTCTTTGCCTCCCTTTCTCTCCCACAGATGGACCCAATCACACCTATTTCTCTCTTGCATGCCCTGTAGCTACACAGCCAGTGAAAAAGTGTGTGAATGTGTGTGTGTGTGTGTGCATACCTGACTTTATTGTCACATAAAAGGGGTGCCTTATGAATCAGTTTCTAAATATGCATAAAGGCGAGTGGCTTTAGCCTGCAGCGCTGCACATTTGGTGTTTAACATGTGAATCGATAGCTAAGCTTTGAGCAAACGTTGAACTTTTTAATCAGTCTGGTCAAGAATCTCTGAGATGTTCACACACCAGTGCGTTGGGACGTTTAAGATTCAAAGATGCCGGCTGGTTTGGGATATCGTCTCATTTTCTGCACGTTTGGTGACAGCTGAACATGTGCGAGGTGCGCCTGCCGGGAGAGCCTGCCTGTCTTAGATGGTGGGGGGTCCAGCTAGCCAACGGGACCACCTGATCTGTAAAGCAGGAAGTGAACCACCGATCTGTCATCTGTCTTCATAAGCCCACCAGTCAGTACCCTCCTAATTAGTCACCATGGAAACCATGGCTAATTCCCCGGTCTGCCATGCCAATCACGTCCTGTCTGTGGCAGCAATCAGAAAGGCGCATTTATCCACCGCTGGGCCTCTAACAGATGTGTGCGTGTTAGTGTGTGTATTGTTGGATGCCTTTTGTGTGCATGTAAATCCGAGTGGGCGTTTCTGTACGTGAGCTTGTCAAATCCCTGTATTTTCCTTTGACAGCGTTGCCTTTCTCTTAAAAAAAGCACACACTTTGCTTGTCTGGCTTGTAAATTTGTAGTGTTTGTTCGGATTGAAGGCAGATGTGTCAGAACCGGTGAGAGGGGAGTGTGCCACGTTGTGATTGTCTGTGGGAACTGTTTAATTAGCTTGTCGAGTGCTAGTAATCCCCATCACACCCACAAAGCAATCAAACAACAGTTACACAAAAACACACACATGGATACACGCACGGAGGTACGTCGTAGACACTCTTAACCTTTTTCCCGGGAGGTCAGGGTTCTGTAAGGTGACACAATCACAATAACTGTGAGCCCTGCTGTTTTCAGATAACACATTTGCACGTCAGAACACAATGAATTTCAAATGAAATCTAATCTAAATGCTCAATCAATTAATCAGCACAATCAGAAAGTCAAATAATACCTAGAAATCACTTGGTAAATATTGAGGATCATGCACGTGAATAAATGATGCATTGATGCTGAGCGGTGGAGACGTGTGTGTGCGTGCGTGTGTGTGTGTGTCCCGTCCATTTCTTCCATCTGCTGCCTGTCAGTCATTTATACAATCGGTCACCAGAGAGCCGAGGGCTGACACACACAATAATGAACTTACATCCATGTTGACTTGAAATCAATGACCAAAAGAATAAAAAAATAAAAAATAAAACACTGCATCCTTAGATTCATATTTGAACAGCTCACACTGGCTTTCACGGATTCCAATCATAACTTCAAGGGCACATCAAAGCTGCGTTCTATTCAGATGTATGCCGTTTGATCACCACCTCTGCCTCCAACATACACACACACACTCTCTCTTTTTCGCACACACACCCAAGCCACCATATGTAACCTACATTACAGCAAGGCACTGAAATGCAAAATTTATGAGCTGGAATAAAAAGAGAGAAATAATTTAGGATCCACGAGGAGAAGAAGCGATGGTTTTGGTGGTTTTGATTTTGACACCACTGTTTTGAAAGCAACGATGGGGGTCGAGTTGTTGGAGGGTCTGCGATGCTTACCTGTCTCATGCGAGAGGGTCTTGGTTCTTCCTGTGTTGCCTGCGTGATGCATCGCTCCGTACTTGTCGCTCATTGTCATGAACCCTCTGCCCTTATCTCCTCTCCTCCACGCTCCACTCCTTTCTTTTCCCGTAAGAGTCTTCTTTTCTTGATTCTCAATCTTTTTTTCTTTTCTTTTTTTATTTATTCTGGCACTGGTCTTTTTTTCCTTCTTGTCAAAAGTCCTCTCTGTCTCTCCCTTGCTGTCGGATCGCCTTCAACCTTATGTGCCTTTTCTTCTCCCCTCTGTCCGTTTGTTAGTGAGCTATGTGAGGCACAATCCCGCTAGATGAGACACTCTCACTGCACGTGTAGCTGTTGCACTGCAGAGATGCACTCCACACACCAAAACATCAGAGGACGGGAAAAGAAAGAAAAAAAAAGAAAAAGAAAGGATGAATGCCAGTACCCGATGCTCCTTCTCCAGGAGGCTGCAGGTCTTTTTCTGTCACCCTCCTGCTTCCAGTCCCCACTTCTTTATGTTGCTCGATCTGTCACAAATCAGAGCCAGCTCAGGCACGAGGGAACGGGCGGATGAGAAAACACTGAGAGCGAGAGCGCCTTTCAGCCAGAAGACAAGGAGAGATGTGGCTGCGGCTCCATCCTCCATCTGCCCACAGCTGAGACTGAGAGCAGACTCAACACACACACAGACACACACACACACACACACTTGCTCTCTCTCTCTCTTTTTTTTCTCTCTCTCTTTTTCTCTCTCTTCCTCCCAGCAGCGTCGCACCACCGAGATGGAGAGGAAGGATGACGGCGGGAGCCAACGAATGGAGCAGAGGAGAGAGGAACAGGGTAGGGGGCGAGACGGCGGAGGAGGGAGAGCGTAGTGATGGAAAGGAGGAGGAGGAGGAGGAGGAGGTGGCAACGAGGGCGGGAACACACCGTGGAGCTCAGAGAGTGAAAAGAGTGACAGGACCATGGAAATGTGACAAAGCATGCACATCAAAGAAGATGGGAAAAAATAGAAGCAAAAGGGTTAAATACTATATAGTATATATGTAGCAAGGGGATAAAGGCGGGGAGGAAAAATGGATGAAGCAAGGTGGAGGGAGGGGAAAGACAAGGTTAAGGGTACAAGGGAGAAAAGGCGAGGCAGTGAAGCAGAGATGCAAAGCGGGATGCAGGGAAGGAGGCAGAAAGGGGCAGAGGACACTGCGGCGATGGAGCCGCTAATGTGTCAGATCTCACATGCCAGAGATTGCAAAGATTTTAAAAAAGCTCTTGTGCAGCAAACATAACCCTTACAAACAACAACAACAACAACAACAACAAAAAACTGTCTAGAAAATAAAGAAAAAAACAAAAAATTCTCCTGAAAGGAAATGATTTCGTCCGATGAGAGATATGAACCAGATAAAGCTTAAAAAAATGTGTTTCTTATTGGCTCCACCAGCTCAGGTGGCAGGTTACCAGGTGAGTGAAGGTCCTCACACCGCCCAGCAGAGGGCAGACATCCTGTCACATACAGGGTGAGGTCATCCAGCTCATCATCCTGAGGTGATATTTTTATATATCCACAAAACTGGATACACAAATTAAAACTCACTATATTCTGTGCACACTGTATCAGACAACATGAATGTTTCAATATTGGTAAATGCATTATAATGCAGCTGAAATGTTGTGGTCTTTTGTTTTTTAACATCAGCTGATTGTGAAAATTAAACTTTGTGATTATAAGGATAATGAAAAAAGGGCCCTGAATGAAGACAGACAGTGATTTGAGATACAGAAGTACACCAGCTCCGGCACATAAAGCAGGTGTGTGTATGTGGGTGTCGAAATGAAGAGAGAGAGAAGGACGTGAGCTCCACAGGACAACCCCTGTGTCACTTCTCTAGAGGACCACTGTCAGCCTCATTTTCTATTTCTTTATGTGACATTCTCAGGCACCATCTATCATCCCCCGGTGTCACACAATTTCTTGCGCACAACAGGCCAAGGCAGCCTGATGTGCCACATTTGCACGTGCCTGCATACAAATGCACTCTGCGATCATAAAAAGGGGGTACACACCTGGGCAGGTATTCTCCCTCAGTAGACACACTTGCATGCAAAGTTGTTGAGATTTGATTCTTTTTTTTTTTTTTTTTACAGCAGCAGAGGGGGAAGATGGGTGCTGGTTTGCAGCTATGACTTCGGCATAATAAAGTTGAGCGCATGGCCACTGTAGGACACGCTGGATTTCCAGATGAGGTTCACGTCGATTTGTCATGATAAAAGACCCATCTGAGGCAGAAACAAATTGCTTTCTTGACAACACCTTGTAAAGCTGTCTCATACGCACGCTTCACACGAGCCACATGCATGTACTCATAGAGCATATGTGGACATAAACTTATACGTTTTTCCAGATGCAAGTTATTCATCAATGCCATTCAGCATCATTATAACAGACATGTCTGTATAAGCATATATATTAGGTGTCTATGAAGGCTCACACTCAGTGTGATTTGCTAAAGTTCGTTCAGCCTGCAGTAATTGAGTGTGGAGGACATATGGTTGTGCAGAAAGCATGTCAAGAGAAGCAGAAGAATGTGTTAAAAAGTACAGTGAAAGGGATCTCATGGAAAGGTCACAGGTAAGATGAACAAGCATGTTGTAATGGTCCTGGATCAAGTAAAACCTCCGTATAGGCAATTCATGCTGATTTACAATCTTTTTGTTTTGCGCGCCCAAGATAAAATATCCAAAACTCAAATCAATTTATGCAGTTTGAACCTGTTACAACTGCCTGCCATCTTGAAAGGTGGGCAATATTGTAACTGCCTGTTTGTGTATGTGTGTGTTCATTTGTGTCTGTGTCCGCAAAATATCTCATGAAACACCGGATGTATTTTAATGAAACTCTCAGAAAATAATCGTTGGTCATACATCTTCAACTGATTAATGTTTGGGGTCAAACTGATTAAAGACTGGTCCTACAGCTAAACATAAAAGTGACTATAACTCAGTCAATTTTACAGATATTATGGTACAATTTAGTGTGGTGGTAGCTGAGAGTCATCCTCAACATATACTTTCAGCACTAACAAATGGTATGGGATCTTCATTTAAAAAATTGGCAATAACCAGCGAAGCCAGCCCTGTGTGATTTTTAGCAAAATATTTTATGAACTACTGGACAGTTTTGAATGAACCTCTCATAAACAATCATTGGATCTACAACTGATTACCCTTTGGAGTCAATCCAACTCAAGATGGCAACCACATCTAATCAACTTTAGCAAACACAGAAATGGCTATAATTTAGAGTAGCTAAAGTTTGATATAATATAGCAGGTAAAAATCCCCCCTTTCACATACTTTGGGTGTGAACAGATCACCCAAGATCTTTGTTTAACACTTTAGCATACAAGATGATGAGCGACAGCCATTCCTTCAAGTTTCTTTGATTTAAAATTTTTTTTTTTGCTGTCTCTTTAATTGTCAAACTTCTTTTCCCGCCCTCAATACCACTTTTGTTGTATTGCTAACCAAAAATATTTTACCCCCATCCATCTATTTTTTCTTGTTTTTGTTTTTTCCTCCTTCTGCCTGCCTCCTGAACTGAAACACGTTGGGACAGCAGGTGAAAAGGAGGGAGAAAGAAGGTGTGCAGTAAGGTGCCCCATGGGTTGAACATGGTCATTTGTCATGAGGCTGAAAGCTTAAGAAAAGACTAGTTAACCTTTACAGCTGATCCCCACGAGACACGGGGAAAAAACACAGCCCAGCAAAACACCTCCAGGAAAAAGGTGGGCCGCTTCGTGTACACACGCACACGCATGAACAGCCCCTTCAGCTTCTTCCCCTGAAATCAATAGTGCTGAAACCTTCCTACGGGGAGTGAGAGGAGGCTACCATTTTTACTCCAATTCACTCTTCCCAGGTTTCACTTTTCCTTAAGTCTTCATGGTCCTTCTTCTTCCTTCATCCCTCCCCATCCTCGTCATCCTCACACCCTGCCAGAGTAATTAATCACCTTGTGCTAATGAGCTATTAACTAATGACAGATTGACATGCCTCTCACTATGTGTGCATGCTTCTGAGTGTGTGTCTGTGTGAGTGTTGCCAGCGCCACCCTCTGCACGCTAATGTGATTAATAAGGTTAAGCTCTTATTAAGCGGAGAGCACAAGGAGTGCATGCTCATGTGCACATAGAAGCCAACATGCAAGCGCACAAATAATAATAGTAAAAAATTAGATTTTTTTTTTTTTCATTCACAGGGTACAGACTGACTGGTGTCAGCCCACTAGAAGTCAGGGTTTAAGTAAAACTAGGTCAGGTGAAAAAATAAAAACATCAAATACTGTACGTTTTACCATATAGGCTCATTACCGGCGGCAAGCTGTGCTGTAGATTATCAAGTCTAAAGGAGAAAGAGCGAGGGGATAAGGGGGGTGAAAAAAGGAGGATGCTTTACAAACACTTTCTAAGTATCTAAATAATAGGGCTGCACAATTTTAGAAAAACATGCAATAGTAATATTACTGCTGAACATTGTGATAACAATATCAGTTGTGCTTTAGCATCTTGGACGATGGACAAATTGGAATGGGCACCAAAGGCAGTGAGACCGAGTTTAGTAATTTTGGGGATTTTTAAGGTCAGTCGATTGTGGCTGCCATCTTGACTCAGGCTGACTTTAAATGCTAATCAGTTGTAGATGTACCTCCAATGATTACTTTCTGCAAGTTTCATTAAAATTTGTCCAGTGGTTCATAAGGTTATTTCCTAACACACACAGACATCAGCCTGTGTTTTATTGCAGTCTGTGCAGTCGTTTGTGATACTGATATTGCGCAGACTGATATTGCAATGACAATAAATTCCAATATATCATGCAGGCTTACTCTAAAACATTTTTCTTATGTTGGCGCACAGCATGAGATTTCTTAATATCAGGGCTCACACACTAACAGACAACTGAACAATTGCAGCAACACAAACAAATGATAATAAAAGTAAAAAAAACCCAGTTACAATCAAAGGTGTTCACAGTCGGAGTCTATTTAATCAAATGTGGTGGATTTTAAAGCATCTTCAATTCCAAGAAAAATGTAGTTACAGCAAGTTCATCTGGTTCTCTGGAGAATACTTGCGCTACATAATAGGGACTCTAATCTAGCTGCATGTGAGTGCATTAGTCCAACTTTGAGTATGTATATGCATGTGGAGGCACATGTATTGTGTCGTATGAGCTCCAGTGTGTATCTGACCTAACAGTCCGTCCCCCTGGAGGAGTTTTTGGCGCATACCGGGACTCATTTGCATTCTCGCAGCTCTCGCATTTTTTTTTCTTTCTTTTTTTTTTCCCGTGGCTTCAGAAGTGAACAGCTGCTTAATGGTCATTGCTCTTCAGAGACAGGACATTGGGAGGCACGGAGGAGGTTAGCCAGGGTTTCTGCACCACCAAACGCACACGTACACAAGCTTGTGGCTCAGACACACACACCAAAAGCACACACCAGGTAAAGCCTAGTTCAGTCATGGTTCTGAGAGGGAGATGTGACCATTTAGCAGATGTTTTTCATTTGTAAAAGGGACTTTGGTTGCTTTCCACACGGTTGAATTTAACTACAATGGAAAACAAAGCTGGATGTTCGTGCATTATATTGTAGCTGATGTGACAACAACAAAGAGAAATTATTTGTTTGGTACTGCAAAAACATTACAGTTGCAGTTTTACAAAGGGGAATTGTATATGGGAATGAAAAAAAAACTGTGTTATGGGTGCATATCATACTGGTACACAGTAGCTATATGTTCCAAGCAACTGATAGTGGGGATAATATCAATTCTGTACACCAGTGAAATCTATGGTTTTGAGAGGACGCGTGAATGGATGGAGCAGTGAAGGGTGTTTTTAAAACCTGATTTTAAAAGCAAAAGAGAGGATTGTGACTGGATTTTGGGGGTCTGAAGGCAGAATGAGTGCTTTTCCCTTTTTTGTTGTTGCACTCTCAAATTTTAAACCCACAGACACACTGACTCACATCCAAGCACAACTACATGAAATGGCTTTCATCTCCATGCTCATTTGACTGTTTCACTTGCAGACACACATGGACGACTTGTGTTTCATGAGATGCCAAAAGAAGGGATTTTGCTGGAATAAAAAGGGAGTGAAAAAAGGTTATCACCCCAATGCAAGAAGGGCAACGAGCCGCCCTGCTTCCACGGGGTTCTTCTCAACTGGGAAGTTTGCATCTAGACTAGAGCTTTCTCTGAGATCACACAAAATGCCCTCACAGTTTCAGGACAGTCGGTTCATTTTAGCAAACAGACTGAAAAATAAGCCTGAGAACAAAATCCGTAAATAGGATGAGAAAATGTAAACGAAAACATTACGTTTATCTGTTTGGTAACTCAGGCTCAGCAGGTTGCTTGCCAATCGGAGAGTTGGCAGTTCAATTCTGGCTTTGCCTGCCACATCCTGAAGTGTCCTTGGGCAAGACGCTGATCTGCAAATTGGTGAGTGTGTGTGTGTGTGTGTGAATGGGCAAATGGGACTTGTTGTGTAAAAGCGCTTTGAGTAGTCAGTAAGACTAGAAAATTGCTATATGTATTCAGTCTATTTAGCATTTAGAAACAGATGGGTTTTCTTCAGGTCCTCTGGTATTCTCCTACAAACCAAAAACATGCATTTTAGGTTATTTGGCTCCTCCTAATTGTCACTAGGTGTGTGTTGAGTCGACTGTGTCTGTCTTGTATACGGTGGACTGATGTCCTGTCCAGCCTCTTTTCCAATAACAACTGGAGATAGGTACCTGACCCCCATGTAGCCTTTTTTTTTCTTTTTGATTCTTATTGAAATGTCCTCACAGATGTTAACAATTTCATCACACGATCAAAGTTTAATGTGACAGAATCTGGATAAAGTGAGGCAGATGTGGAAAATACTGTACAAACAGGTCCATTGTTTCATTTTCTAGGAGACAAAATGATAGTAGGGACACACAAAATAAGTTGCAACATCATCATTTCTGAAAATCCTGTCTCTGAGTAAAATTGGATAAACCAAATCAGATATTTTGCTAAATCTCAGTTTTTCCACACCAAAAACTCAGCTAATGTGTGGATGGGAGGTGCAAATGCAGCAGAAAGGTTTATTAAAATATTGTGTAATAGTGTAGACAGAACTATAATGTCTAACCATAAAAAACACACTGTATACTGCACTTTATAGATGTGTTAGCATTGTTAAAAGTTATGAATAGCTATCTTGTTTTAATGTATATTCCTTAACATCCAACAACAGCTTGGTTGGACTCACCTATTTCTTTTATTCCAAACCATAAATCTTTCTTTGGTTATCTATTTTCTCAGGGAGTTTCTTTTTAATGTTTCAGCAGGAATTCATTCACTGTATATTCTTTTTTGGGAGCCTATTTTTAATGATATTCTACTGAAATTGACACAATTTAAGTTTTGCAGTTTCTCAGAATTTTATTCCCAGTGAGTGTAGCTGGACAGAAAAGACAATGACAGGTTAATCTGCACTTGACCCACGTGTGCACAGTTTGACTGACATTAAACACAGCTCCTGTGATGAGAGCCTTCCCTGCTTTCTTCAGAGCCACTGGATATAAGCCAAATGTTAGAAAAGTGGCTGTTTCAGCACTGTTGACTACTAAAGAGTAAGGGTAGAACATTATTTAAACTTCTGACATGAGAAAGAAGGAATGAAGACGTGCAGTCCCACACAAAGAGGGATACCTGCATCTGAGAATATAGGGTTCGAGTTAAAATGTTGTTTTATGAGAACTGCTTGAGACATTATTTCTTATAAACATGGTTAGGTGAAAAATGTTTTTTTTTTTTTTTTTTTGTTGAATAGGTCTTTAGGGAAATACTTTCTCTTCCTGACCACCATTTCAGGAAATCTTTATGAAACCACAGAATCACCATTTTTTTGTCAGCTTGTCACAATCTGCACTGCCAATTTTGGCAAATTTCTTATGATCCTGTCATGGCTGATTAAACCATCAAAATCTTTTTACCTTATGAGCTGAAGTCCAAATCACACCTTCATAAAGTACAACAGTCACTGGATCAACCATATATATCTTTATCATCGCTGGTAAAATCAATATATTCTTTGTTCATATACATCTGAGAAAAAAAAATAACTGCATCTTCCTTTCTCCTTTTTGAGTTGAGCCCGTCAGCCAACATTTTCTATCAGAGCTTTTTAATCCAGCCTACTTTTCTGTGATTGGCAAGCTGGCGGAGGCGCCGAAACCTGAGAGTAGCTGCTGACAGGCTAAAAAAAAGAAGAAAAAAACAACTTGCGCTCACATAGTGGCTTAATGCAAATTGACAGTCACACTGTTGTGTGTGACACAACTTTTAAATTTTGCAGCTGTAAATATTATCATAAAACATTGGTTTTAATCGTTTGCTGGAAACAGCTGTGATATATGAGACACTTCTGGTTTCCTGAAGTGGAATATCTTCATCATGGGCTCAGTGTTACACTTTGTTTTAATGATAAAAATGCAAATGTAGAAGGCCCCCTTTTCACACTGAATGACAATACTGCAATGATGAAAAAAATCAGCCAGAAGTGGCTGGTGTTCACCGGGTCTTGGTAATGACTTCAGGAACAAATTCAAAATAAAGTTGTCACCCTGTTACTTGTGATAAAATGTGAAAAAATCATAATGATTTTGAGCATGTGTAGAACTAATGCAGAAAGGTTGCGACTCTTTATCACCACCACTGCGGTTTACTGCGGTCTTGAGGGAGCATAGGGGAGTGATGGCAATGCATTCATGACAGGAGCCCACATGAACTGGCATGGCTCAGTTGTCAAAAAATTTGACGCAGGACTGGCTACACTGGTCTGATACCTAGACTACAACTCTTACATGGTCATGGAAACAACTAGTGTGATAAGTTTAGCAATTATCCTGACATGGTCTGAGATGCAGCAGGGCATCTCAGATATGTACAATATAGCAGCAAATACTAATTTGGTAAGAACTGAAGGTTTTACAAATTTGCCAAGTTTCAGCCACATTCTAATGAGTTATGGAGAGCGAAGCAAGGTCATCATCTAGCATGGAGGGAACCTTAATACTGAATAATATTAGGAAAACAACTGTTTGCAATATTTTCATTGATTATACTGATTTTTTCAAAATACTAGTCAGTGTAAATCCATTGTTAACCTAAATAATGTAGTACCATCCATGTCAGGTTTTTCTTCCCATTGAACATAATTTGTGTTCAGTCCCACTGAGCATTTGTGGTTATTATCATGCACAGTAGCATGAAATCTGGAGCAAGCAGGTGCCTCCCTGATGGCCTGGCATGATGGAAAAAAATTCAATGTACTTTATGTGAAGTACAAAATGTATTTGCATCCTATAGTACATGAATGTCAATTGCTGCACTTCAGCAAACACAGAAGACAATCATCATGGATGAGGGTGATGATGAAGAGGCTGGGATATTTTGCAGGAATCAGATAAGACAAGCACTGGGAAAGGACAGCTGAACATAAAGACAAATGATTTCCCAACACAGCAAACAAGGCAAGTTTGAGGATGCAAATAAAAATCTGTGTACATAGAAAAGTGAGGATGAACCATACAAAAGGAGAGAGTGAGAGCCCGATCAGACACAAATTACGAGTGCTTGATGTAATTTTCTCCTTTCTGTTGGCAAAAGATGATTAGGATGATGATCTTTCCGGGAGGACTTTTATCAGACTCGAGCAACAAATCTATCAATGAACACATCAGTGCAAACAAACACAAAGTGTCCATGTTTCATAAAAAACACACACAAAAACAAATCTTGAAATTCCAAGCCTAATTAAAAGCCTTCTTCTCTACTTATAAACAAACATTATAGTCAAGAAAGAAAACCCGTATTTTCCAGGGAAAATGAAATGATTTGATTTCGGGACGGTGAGCGCACATGTCCCGTTCTGGCTCCTTACTGGGCAGACTGAAGAGATTACAACGCCTAAGCCTCACAGATCAATACACACAAGCAATGGCCAAATGAATTGCTTGTGACAGCACAAGAAAGACCACAAAGGAAAAAATTGTGAGGAGAGTATTTAGCCTGGGAGGGAAGACGATATATTCTGACTGTGAGCTCATTGTCAGGTCGAGCTTAGCATGCTTAAAATAGTTATTGTTAGTCAATGAGCATTTTCTCCCAGAGAGCCTTGTGTGCATACAGTCTGAGGAAGGCCTTGAAATTCTTGATGGAACAAGGAAATTGGAAGGAAAAAAATAGAGAGATGCAGAGAAGCGTAAAAGAGGGAGAGGGCGACAAAAAAAGAGGAAAAACAAGTGAGTTTGGGGGTTTCCGTCATTATGATGGATAGATCGAGCGAGTAGGGGCTCCCAGAAGGAGAAGTATAAAAATAGGAGAGCATGTCTCCCTTGACACTGGTCCTCTCTGCCTATGTATCAAATCGCAATTCTGCTCTTCTTTTTCTCATTCCTTTCTGCTGCTCTCTTCTCTTTTATGGCTCCACTGTCCTCTTCCCCTTCTTGTTCGTCACTGTTTTTAACATGTCATCTACCAGCACCCTTCTTCCCTTCTTTCCTGTTCTTTGTTTATATACTCACCCACCTACACCTCAGACAAAAGTGTATATATATATATATATATATATATATATATATATATATATATATATATATATATATATATATAAAACACTCTGATCCCCACTTGGTTTTTGCTTTATCACAGTCAGGTTTTAGGTTTGCTTTCTATTTTTTATACAGATCCCAAATGATGCACTGATATAATACACCGACTTTCTTTTTATGAAAAATCTATATTTACACACAGGGATTGCTTGGAGACCCTTCTGTCCTTTTCTTTTTTCTTTCAAATCTCAGCTGCCTTAGCCTGCTTTGTATTCACGCTGCTGAACAAGTCCAACACTTTTAAACTAGCGGCCTACAAGGGATACTAATGGAAGACGTTCAGAGCACCACTTATCGTTCTGTGTGTCTCAAATGCTCAACAAACCAAACAGCATCGAGACCACAGAGGGCACGAGTGGAAACAGTCCTCGAATGCCTCCTTCAAGTTTTCGCCTGAGTCTTGCTTCCATTCTCCTCCTGTCCTCCTCGATATCTGTCACTTTCTCACTCATTAACCACACCCCTCTCGCTATCCATCCATTCCTCTTCCTCTCTCCAGAGAGGAAAAACAAACAGCTGTCAGGGTCAGGCTTGCAGATGAATTCCTAATGACTTTGAAGGGCAGAGGGGCCGAGCAACTTTCTCTAGAGGAGAGGCTGCTTACAAATACACGCCCATGTGCCTTAATATGAGTACATAAACAGCACAGAATAAATATAGCCCATTCCTTGACACCGAAGCGCACACGCTCATAGGAGCACAGTGCCGCAACTTTCAGAATCAATACAGCATCTTTCGACAGACTACTGTCAAGGTGAAGCCTGTGTGTTCAGCGAATCTGAAAGCAGTTGCACACACTCGCTGTGCACGCAGCAAACTGTGTGAGTCTGTGTGTTCAGGTGACTGGTGCTTGCTCACATGTGATGAGACAGATGATGTAAATCTCCATAAACAGAAATGCATTATCCACAGGTTTGCTCACTTCCCCTCACTCTGACTTACTTCACAAAATCCTCCTCCAAACTTCCCAAAGGCAAAAGGAGCAAGTTTCTCCTTCGCTTGCCACCCTTGGCTCTATTTGTGGCTCTTGCTGGGCCAAGATGAGTCAATGAATCATTTTTCACCTTATCAGTCACGTCTAGGCGCTATCTCTCCATCACTGTCTGTTGCCATTCATCCATCATGAATAAGACAGACTTTTGCATTATTAAGCGGAGCAAAGCAAACATTTAATCAAGACATTTACAGCAGTCTTAATTTTGTTTCCACTGATGCAATTCCTACAAATAGTCTACAGAAACTTAGGTAATAGAATTTGGATCATTTGAACAGGATTAAACAATGGTATCTTGTTGTGTTTAACTGTAATTTGTGTGGTGACATTGACTAGCTACTAAGCTAGCTAAAGGATCAATTGTCTAGTCTGCTTATTCAAGGTTGGCCCAAATGAGAAAATTCCATTTATAGAAATGGTTTGCACAAAATGTTCTCTAGAAAGCCAAGCCTGTTTCTTTAAAAACTACAGAGTCAGGTTGTATTGTTTTTGTTTAGGTAAAATTTGTCTTGAAAAATAGAAAAATGTATCCAATCAGAAAATAAGTAGAAGTTTCTATGTTGAAATATGTGCAGTTGCTCTTCTCATTGTCTCTTTGCTACATCTCCAAAATGCGTTGTTTTAATGTCTTTGTACTTTCCATCGTGACCAGAGTTTTTATGTGTTCTTTCTACAACAAAGCGTTAACTGACTTTCTGTTGTCATTGTTTTTGTAGTCCTATTTAGATATTCCAGTGAGATCAGGCTGAAAGAGATTCAAAATTCTTCAAAATAAATTCTCCAGACACCATCAATGCAGAGATGTTAAATCATTTTTCCAAAGGATTTTCTCTCATTTGGTGTTTTCATTAGGATGGTAGAGATTGCTTTTGACACATCCATTCAGAAAATACTTCTTCTTCCAAGGGCATCAAGTACTGCTGTTTTGTCAAGATGTTTTTGCTACATGTAAACGGTATCTTTTGCTGTCAGTGGTACAAAATGAAACTCTTCGATTTTCAAGAACGAAGTGCTACTTTATTGTGAAAACTATAGTTACCTCTTATTCTTTGATGGACATTGAAGTTTGTGTTTCAACTTTTTTGTTTAGTTTTTACTGCTGTCATAAGTTTAAGGTAAAAAACAAACAAACTTTTTCCTTAGATTTAGGCACAATGACTACTTGGTTAGATTTAGGGTAAAGATGAGGCTTGCCAGAAGATAAAACCTTCCACAACAGTTTCTCTCGTGTTTCTAAAAGATGTCAAATTGCGGTCCAATTTGAGGCCAAGGAGTCCTAGAGATGAATGTGCATTTCATTTCAGTAACTCATTGTGCTCTAAATAGATGCATTCAAAATTGGTTTTATTAATTTGTCACTAAAATGTAATACAATTCATCTTTACTTGGTATTGGACGTTTGTTTGTACTTCTGGGAGTCTGTTTACGATTATAGATGAGAAGATGATTATAAGGTTTCATCTGATTCAGTGTTGAAAGGAAGGAAAATATATTCCCACGTGTAACTTCCACCTATGCCTGTCAGAGTAAGTCTCAACAGCAGCTGACGAAATTTAATTCAAGACTTTATGTTTGGTTTCATGTCAGTGTGTACGTGCCCGCTCATTTGTGTGTATGCGAGTCCTTCCAAGTCTTTGAGTTTTGGCAACAAGATCAGAAGAAAACGCGTGTCGGTGTGTTTGTGAGCCTGTGTGTGATCGTGTGTGTGTGACAGAGAGCGAGAGAGAGAGTGAGTAGGCATGAAAGTGAGATTCTGCTCTGAGACGTTTGATGTCGAAGAACAGCGTCTGCTGTCTGTCTGCCAACTGCCAACCCTCTATCACCGTCCCAACACATGGCCTCCGCAAAGAGTGTGCATGTGGGTTTGCGGTGTGTGTAAGTGGCCTGATTAGGCAGGGACTTGGCTATGTGACATTGCTACAGAGCTACTTAGACCCATAATGTGCACCTCACTGTGTCACAGTGAAAACGTGTAGGCCTGAGAAGGCGAAATGGGATTTTGTTTTGAATCACATGACAGGGACAAGGCGAGAGATGAGGGAAGGAGGTGAGTATGAATGTGTGTATGCGTGGGTGTATTGGAAAGGGTGAGTAATCTCTCACTTTTCATACCTCTCATCCCACACCACCAGTCTTTGGATGGGCCCTTAACATGCAGAGTCAAGTACACTCAGGGCTAATTGTTAAGCGATGTATGTGTGTTTTTACGTGAATGTATGAGAATATTTATGTTTTTGGGTTAATGTGAGCAGTGATTGCATGAAACACTTTGTGTACTAGAGGACCTCCAACAGTTGTTAAAGCATGGTAGATGTCACAAACCTGATGCTCTTGTTTTGAGATTTAACTTTTTCTGAGTAAGTTGCAGGAACATAAAATAAAAGTGAGATGGGGAAAAAGATGAACTGATGAAGCAAACGAAAAAAGATCCTCTATTCTATATTTGGGCTAAGGAGGCCAAAGGATGCTTTCATGATGACTTCTAGAAAGATTGTAATGAAAAGATCCAGCCGATGTGTGAAGAACTAAAAGATGGGGGAACTAAAACAATAAAAGAAAGATGAAGAAAAACGAGATCTTTTTAAAAAAAAAAAGTCAAACACTTGTCTTCAATTCAGGCAGACATGCCTCCCTTTGCAGATTTAGGCACAAACAAGCAAACAAGACAAAAAGAGCGACGGAGGTACAAACGTACTCGCACATAAACCACTCTGAGGTACTGGCAGAGCAAACGGCTGAAAGATCAGGTGAATCCACTGAGCAATGACAGGCAGATTTTTTCTTTTGCACACTTCCTGACATTTTCACTCTGATAGAGACCGATATAGCTTTTTCTGCCTCCTCACAGCTCACAAGGAGTCACGCAACCATGCACACTGTGAAAATGAATAGTTGAAGACCAATGGGGAGTGCGCTATTTTTAAGGAAAAAACAGAATAGAATATGGTAAAGAAAAAAAAGGAGGAGAAGAAGAAGAAGTGGAACCGTCCAGTGGCAACAGACAGAAAAGAACTGCTGCTGGAAGTGATCCCAGCACCTCAGGTCACCTGCGCTGATGAGAAAAAATCATAACGTTGAAATGCTTGAGAAACTATAGAAAAAAAAAGAAAACAGTAGGTCGCTAGAATAATAATAAAAAAAAAAATCAAATAAAGAGAGGAGCTCATGACAGAATGCAGTACAAAAAGACATACCTGAAATTACATGAAATCTAAAACATATCATGTTTCAAGATGAATTTTTCCCCCTTCTTTCTTTTTTTCATACTCCTGATTAATTGCAATGTCATGTCTCTCCTGTCTTTGAATTGAAATAAGGAGCGGTCTACTATTCTGCAATTAGTCAATTCATTTTTAAAAGGTTCAGAGGGCTGGGTTGCATTAATTAAGCCAAGAAGTGACCGACGCATACGAATACTGATCTGATTCTAATTTAGACCAGTGTTGGAGTGTTCAGTAAAATGCTGTTTGATGACTGTGCTGAAAATAGAATCTGTCAATATCATCAAATCTGTCTGGTCACGTTAGAATGATATTTCAACATAAGACTGTCTAGTTGAAAGGTTGAAGGTTCAGCGGCTATCGATTCTTTTCAGTGTTTATTTACTTTTATAGGAGGTTGTTTTGGACGTCCATGCACTGTGTAAGTGTTTCAGATAATATAGTCTCTGTGAACTGAGTGCTAGTGTAGAAACACAACAGGTTTACAAAAGGTTTGAACAGTGTCTATTTTTCTTATATCATGTATTTCCAGTCAACGGCAGCACTTTAGTGGCAATTCTGCAAAAATGCTGCTGAAACCCTGGGTACAAAGCTACAGTTTCAATCCAGATCTAGTTCCTTTGTTTCCTCATGTGCTCATTTTGGGTAAGTTTATTTCTTGAAACTACTGATCTGATTGTCTTTTATTTACACCCACATCACATTGATTTGTGTGTCTCCACGACCCAGACAATCTATTAGAACTTGGCTGAATCATGCCAAATTTGGAAAACCTCCTCCAGTGTGAGGCTGGCACTGCTATTGTCTTAATACTCACCACATAGGACTTCCCCACTATTTTGGGCATCCCTGAGACACTCTCCTATGCCCTGACCACCCTTTGTATGTCAGCAGCGTGTTCCCGTGGCGATACTATCATGTAAGTTCATGATCTCATCATTTCGCAGGTTCAGCCCTGACACAACTTCTACGTGCCAGAAGATTACACCATGCTACCACAACAATACCACTGTAAGTATCATGTCTGATTTAAGTTTTGTCCATGACCTTGTCACAATCATGGCTGTAACCTAGGCACGAGGCCAGCATGGTCAGTCCTTCTCCAAAGTCTCAACAACCAAGCCACACTGGTGTGCACAGGCATCATGTTATAGAAACTCTGCCACCACGCTTCCCCACACTATGCTGCCACCATGATGATGATAAACCACCACAACCTCATTACAGTGTCCAGCGAAAACCCATGCTTGCAAACTCCACACAGAAAGGTTGTTAGGTTAATTGCTAACTCTACATTGTCACTAGGTGTGAGTGAAAGTATGAATGGTGCTGGTCTGTGTGGTCTGTCTCTTTGTGACCCTGTCTCTCACCCTCTAGAGAAAGGTTCTAGCTCTTCACATGAAAAGAGAGTAAAGAAAATGGATAAATGAATGGATAATCCTAAAACCTAGTGCAGACCCTGCAAAGACCATCCATGTTGTGGCTGATTTTTTTCTATTGTAGTGGGGTTGTCATCCAGTGTGAAGGAGGCCTTAGATAAATGAAAATATGCGCATAAGTTACAACCTACAGTGTTTTAGTTTATACCAATCTATATAAACATGTTTTGATTGACCCAGAGACTGATCTCAAAGATCACATTGGGACTCATGTACTGTATGCATTTTTTATTGATTACAATGACCTGCTGATGTCTGACCTAAAATAGATAGTTATGACTTTGCAAGGGGACGGCTGAGGACGAAGGCTGGACTAGTCCAGTCTGACCCATTGATTACACATAAAGGTGACCGAGAAGCACTATCGATTTTAACTAGAGGGGCAGATTCACTACTGCATAAAGTGGACTAAGCTTGTAGCTTTACACACTGCAGGGATATCCAGTAGGAGTGAAGCCAGACTCAACATCTAAAGTATGGCTGCTTGCAAAGTCAAAACATTATGTAAAAGTCAAAACACCACACAAAGACTGAAAATCTCTTCTGTTTCCAGAGCTTCTGCCTAACTCCGTGTACTTGACTTAAGCATGTAAAGGGTTCAAACAGGGAGATTTGGTACCAGTTGAGAAACCAGCCTGTCTCAAATAAAGAAGAAAAACTCAGATGTCTGTCTGATGATTAGCTAGCTCTAAGTGTTAAGTGGCAAAACAAAGAGTATTTGCACAATGAGAGGTTAGAGACTCTAATATAGATTTATTCATCTCATCTCTTTCCTCCCATTTGACTCACTGCAAAACAAAGCCAACCTATTAAAGCAAGTATTGAGTGGAGAAGAGACGGTTTTAACAGAAATATTGACATGAGTGCTGCTGCTTTGTTCTGTTGAATGGTGTGTGTGTTTTTTTAACAGGGTTCGTTTCTTTTGCTCCGTATTCTTGTTCAGCAGAGTGATTAGGCTTATGAATGCGCACAACAGCAACGAAACAAAAGCACGACAGTTTAGACAAATTAATCCAGCATCAGGCAGGTTTTGCCATTATGTTGACCTATAATGAAGATCATTCACAGTAGGTTGTGTTAGATATTTCTATCGACTCTGAGACTGATGGGCTCATCTTTTCATTATTATGGACTACAATAAAGCAGCTGAGGAATGATGGAGTTTATCCACCTATTATTTTACCTCAACGTTGCAATGGAAGAAAATAACAGACCAATTAGAACTAATTACCTAAATTTAATGCCTTAATGCCTAACATGCCCACAAGCTTCAGGTTAGGGCTATTTTGTATGGATGAACAACCATCAACACGGATCGTTATTAGCAGGAGTGCCCTTTTAATTTCAGACTAACAAAGATGTTTCATAGGAGTGTGTCTGTGTGTTATGCTGTATATGCCTTTGAAGCAATAACTCAGATCCTTTGAAGTAGGGTTTTGAGGAATGATTATGAACAATTAACATCCTACCTGTTGCAGATAGCTCTTTGAACAACCTCAACTTGAAAAAAAAGAGTTTAATTCTGACTGGGTTGATGCACTGATGGCTAGTTTGAGTGAGGCCAAGACCAAAGCGAATTGCCCCAGTCTCAAAGATTTCATGTTAATACTGTTTTCCTTCCTTTGATTTTATAAACTTTAAAAATTTTACACTGCTGTCCTTTTCAAATTAAACAACTGTTTACATAGAATTCAGTTTTTTTTGCAAGCACAAAAAGCAGCAGCAGCAGCTAGCTATAGCACTTCTGTTATACCACTGCACACTTCTAGCAGGAATGTCATCATATTTCAGCTGGAATTTCCTTGTTATGCAAAATTGACAGTAATATAAATGTTAATAAAAAACACTAGCATTTGAGATTAGAGTTGTTTAAAGATGGCGTCAATCCACTATGTTCTTAGTCCCATTTGGAATAGTCATTAGCTCATCAATCCAGAATTAAAACTCTGTTTCTCCAAATTAAAGCTGTTCAAAGAGCTATCTACGGCAAGTAAGACATTAACTGGTCATAACCTTTCCACAGAACCCCACTTCAAAAGATCTGAACTTTCCCTTCAAGAACCTGCCTGTGTCTCTCAGTGAAATGTCACACTTTGCTATGAGACTATATCTGGTTATCAGGTACTCTTTTTCTCTGCTTCACACATAAACACTGACCGGCAGAGACATGTGAGGTAACGCCATGGTATGCCTCGCCATGCTGCGCGGTGCCCTGCGGTGCTGCGCTCCATTCGGTGAGGCACCATGAAGCACAAATCAATACGGATTAAAAACCCTGTAAAGAGCTATCTACCAATTTTTCTTCACTCCCCACACGAGGAAAATATGCTCGTTGTGCTGAATTTTTCTCCAAATCCTAGATGAAACATTAAGAGTGGGTGAAAAACGTGTCCTGGACATCCTGCAACATCCGCATCCCGCTACCCGTAGGGCATATCCATCAAACTGCTACGAGAAGTGCATGATGGGTGGGCTGGAATGAGCTCCTCACTCCACCTGCCACACCTAGACCGAGTGTCACACACTCATAAACACACAGTGACAGCCCTGGCGGTGGGCTTCAACCCCCGCAGCAGTTGTGTGCATCCCACAGTGCACTGCAGGACACCAGAGATTATCCTGGCGTTTGCAGACAGTCACAGAATGTTAATCCTCAGCCTTCTTCTTCTTCTCTGCTGTAGTGTTAAATCCAAATCTTGCTTTCAGTTGCTCCTCCTCCTCCTCCTCTTTCCTTACACCATCTTTCTCTCTCTGTACTTTTAATAAAATCCACAAGAATCTTCCTGACATTACCAGTGCTAACTCCTTTCTATTATCTGCTATTAACTGCAGCTGCTCCTCCCCTAAAATCTGCTGATCCCTGTTTCCTACTCTAAAGTGACAAGGCCTCATCCCCATTCTCTGTTATCCTTTCTCTCCGCTCCCGGCCCAGCCCTCGCTATCAGCCCCGCATTGATCTTCTCATCCCCAAGAACACAAAACACCAATCAGCCTGTCATAATCACTCAGCTGGAGGAGGAAGCGCCGAACGCCAAGTGCAGCTGCTTCCTGTTGAAGAAGAGAAAGTGGAAAGAAAAAAAGAACTAACAGTGCAGTGTTGAACATTCACCGGTTGTGTTCTATTTTTAAGAATATATATAAAAAGAAAAAAAACGAAGGTTTAGTTGCTTCACTGTTGATGGCTTTGTCTTATTGGTCTTGTTTCTGTTTTTTTTTTAAATCAGCCAAAGAAACAATAAAGTCACAGCTGTTTCTTCTAAAAGTGGCAGGAAAAGCAGATTCTGAATGATATCTGTTCTCCTGCAGCATCTTTTTTCTATTCACTCTCATTTTTCTTGTATAAATTTTACTCTACAACTCATTTTTTTTTACTACTTGCCCCACAAGATTTTTTTTTTCATCAGGACACCACGCCTGCTCACTTTCAAACAATAAATGTAGTTTATGATCTGTCAGCAGTCTCCAGACTGTTGCCGCCTTCACACTGTGCTTTTCTGTCAGGCAAAACACTTTACCAACTTTATGTGTCCACACACCTCAGCATCTTTCCACAGCAAATGATATGGCAGATCAAAATGCTGTGATGCATCAACACCCCGGTTCGGCCTAGTCAAATATCATAAAACTAAGTTTTACTCCTAAATATCTTATGTTGCATGAATGAGTCAATATTCCGTACTCTTTGGTGGATCTTACCTACAACATAGGTAAAATACAAAACATTGCTAAAATGTATGCCCCATTATGACAATGATAGGGAATCTGCATTAAAAAAAAAAGATTTGAAAGCCTTTGTTGAATTTTACAACCCATAATACAAACTACTTGATATATGGAAGAGTAATGACAGAAAACTAACCTGCACCATCAAAAAACTAGTTTTTTAATGAGAAACATACAAAGAAATTTACAACATATAATTTCAACCACAAGAAATGTTCCCTACTGCTGTAACTGTTTTTAGTGCTAGTCCTTTACAAACTGGACATATTCAATTAACCCAGCTTCCATTTTTTTTGGTGTATTAAGATAATTGCTGATAAGAAAAGACTTCTTCACTTCTTGATGTATCTGATATTGTGATTTCCATCTTTGCCAGATTGCCACAGATTTATTGCTCATGTTGAAAAATTCTGTCACAATTTTGAAACGTCACATATGCGTATTCCATAATAATTATAGTTATGTAGCAGTGACCCAACAATACCAAACTATTACTGTGATATGTAAATGCTCTATCTGCACTCGCATATTGTGTGTGGCATATGTGTTGCACTTTTATGCATAGTAAGTATGTTGCCATTGCTTGCCTTTCATACCCATGTTATTAGTGCTATGTAGCAGTGGTGTATTCCTTTGGGTTCTTGGAATATGTACTGCATTAATATGACATTGTTCACAATGTCATGTTGTTACTGCTGCGTATATACTGTATTGTGTTGTTGGAGTATGTGGTGTTGTAATAGTACCAACATCTACACTGCTTTTTTTAAGTTCTGCTTCTTTACTGTGTCTAGTTACATGCTGTGTACCAACATTCATACTTGTCATTCATTCCACAAACATGGACCTGGAAGAATCTGGTGGGCAAGCTGCTGCTAAGGGTTTGGTTTGAATTAGGGATGTCCCAATCCCTTTGCATGCTTCCGATTGGGAACTTTTCTTGAAGTCAAAGAGAACAGAAGACAAATTGCCAGAGTAGAGCAACAGAGAGAACTGGCAAGAAGAAGACCCAGAAGATTTGAATGAGACCATGACTAGATGCTGACAGAAGACTACAATCGAGACACCACCACAGACTCGTGGAAAAACTGTGACAAGAAGATGCTGGTGAACGTGACAGATCAAACGTCAGAACTAAGCACCAACAAAAACAACATGACAGTTATGCCATGGCAACATGTCATACACCATACGTATGCCATAGTACAGTTTAACTTTTCCACATAAGTATGTAAGTGGGACACATTGTGAACTTTACTCATGCATAATATATGCTTCAAGACTTAACTTTTATTTATTTATTTTTTTTTACCAACAAATGTAAGAAAATGTAAGATATTAGAATGTGACTTAGACTATAATAA
Source organism: Kryptolebias marmoratus (assembly GCF_001649575.2). Lineage (NCBI taxonomy): Eukaryota > Metazoa > Chordata > Actinopteri > Cyprinodontiformes > Rivulidae > Kryptolebias > Kryptolebias marmoratus. The sequence goes on from NC_051438.1 coordinate 10,402,544, forward strand.
CAGCTTTGGTGAAAGGCAAGAAAAAAAAGGATGAAGACTGCAGGTTTAAAAATTCTTAAGCATTTTATCGTTACAGTTATAAAGTTGTGATAATGAATATGGGCAGATTAGCACACATCACTTAGTCATAGTGTAATTTTCTCAGATACCGTGCTCTACTAGCAATGTTCTGACAGTACTAATATTTAGAGCTGGCTTGTTTCACAGTCAGTTTTAAACTTCAGGTCTGCTGATAGATTAATTAAACATTTAAATGGATGAAACCTCCTTTAAATCTTGCATTTAGGCTATAATTTAAATTTGTCTGGTCTTAACAATATTCTTTCTGTTATAAGAGCTAATTTTCTTTCCTTTTTTCACACCCTGCTGTCACTCAGCATTCTGCCTCTTGTGTGTGACTGAACGACTGTACCCTGAGGTCGCCCAACTGCTTGGTAAACATGAGGCACTGTGCCATTTCCAGAGAAAAAAAGGGGATTGTTTGTAGGTGTGCAGAAGTGTGGTTGTGTTCTTATGTGGTCTCACAAGAAACCGCTGTGAATCAATAGGGAAATAAGGTCGCTGTGAACCCTGTAAACAGACTTGAACTGGCAGAATTGAGGCTGTCATACTCACAGAGAAGGAGTACTGTTTGTAGGCAGTTACAGAAAATTTGCACTGCTTTTTAATGCTGAGAAAAGTGTTACAGTAAATAGGCAACATGGTGAACTTCCAGTTTAAACCCTAAAATAAGACACTTTTAAAAGTGTGAGGAGTACAAACTATTTATAGTTAGTAGAGAGTGTCGATAAAGTACTTGCATAAAGTCAAACAGTTAAAACAATCAGAGTAATTAAAACGTTATGAAACAGAGTTTCATTCTCTTTTTATTTTCTTATTTATATGGTTTTTGGATATGAATTAAGAAAATATAAACTAACAAACACAGATTGTCCGTAAAGGCTAAATTAAATAAACTGTACTTTGACATTTGTTTTGGAATTCAAAAGATAAATAAAACATAAATGTGGTTGATAAACACAAACTTAGACTCTATGTATTGACTTGCTATTAGAACTGACAAAATCTTTGGTATTATTAAGCACATCAGGGAAGAAAAAAAGGAATAAGTGTCATTCAATTCATAACAATTCAAGTTAAGAAAAGAAAGAGTTCCTGTACAAAATCTATTTTTTTTGTTCAAAACTTTGATATTGGGATGATTTTTATTCCCAAAGTATTTATTGCCTAATTCAAATACAATAAAGATGAAAGATGTTACCCTTTTCAACCACCACACTGTATACTGTCTGAGCTGTATGGTAAATACAATATATTTCAAACCTTTAATTTCCAACGCAGACATGATATTTACTCACCACAGAGGATCGCAAACAGCTCACCGTATATTTCCTGCTTCCACAGACAGAAAGTAATAAAATAAGGCACAGAGGGAAATTAACATCCGTAAATATTAGCTGTGAAAACTTTGCCTTTTATAAGTATTTTAACTCATTCAGATGAACAAAACCGTGGAATTTATTTTTACAACCATTTTCTTCAGACTCATAGCAACCAGGGGCACCTCCTGAAAATGTTCAAAGGGGTGGCCAGATGGGGTCCACAGATAATCTTAAGGTGGCACACCAAAACCAAATGTTCAAGGTTTTAATTATGCTGTTGATATACACTGATTATCTGAAAATTACAACTATATGTGAGTTAGGGAATCGCATTGCAATATAGACCTTTGTTTTGGTTTGCTCTACAGTTGATTTTACTGAGAACAGCAGAGTCATTATTCTACTCAATGATACTTGTCCTTTCCTCTCTTAAATTCATATTCATACCAAAAACTATCATTCCTTTTTAAACAAAAAACGTGTAATCTGTTGATGCTTAAAGCCTGTGTTGGGGACAACTCTCAGTTACTATCACACTAAACTGTAGGTCATTATCTTTAAAACTGACTTTATGTGTTTTAAAACCCCTTGTGTTTTTAAGGCAGCTGTAGCAGTGATCTTGAATAGGGTTGACTCCAAAACTGAATCAGTTGTAGAGGTGCATCCAGTAATTACATACTCAGAGTTTCATTCAAATCTGTTTACTGGCTGATGCAATATTTTGCTAACAAACAGACTGCAAATAAATCAATGAGTAAATTAATGTAAATCAGTAAATCAATTTGTGAGTTTACTCACTTTTCAGTAAGGTATCATAACATAAACTCACCTTTGTCTATACATTTTAAAGTTTTTTAAGCACCCTTTTTAAGTCTTTTGTGCTGAGGATCTCTTCTCCTGTTGGCTAAACAAGTTCAAAAAATGCACATTTTACTTCTATTCAGATCAGTGTTGTAACCCTAAATAATAAGTTAAATGTGTAAGAAAATATTTTACCCAAAATTAACAATAACCACTGAACACAGAAATCCACAAAAAGCTGTTTCTTTGCCATCTTTTCAGCTACACACTCTACTTTCACTTACTTCTACCATGTCTTCCTAATGAAAACTGATGAAACCTCCACACCCCAATAACACAAGCATTAACACTAATTCACGCTCACAGAGACAAACAATTTCCAGTAAATACGGCTGACTTTCCAATAGCGGAGAAGGTAAAAACACACACACACACACGAGCACACAAGCACCCTCTGGGAAATTTTCTCTGATCAAGTGCAAAGAGATTAACCAGTTGGACGTGTGCTAATGAACAGGAGATCATAATGAAAGGCGCTCGTAAATGTAGATGAGGCATGTGAACGAGAACTGTAGCTTTGCTGCCTCGAATCAGATGAAGCACAAGAGTAATGCAGAGAAACCAATTATTTTACTGTTCCTCTGCATGCCAAACACCAAACATCTTGACAACTTCAAAGAATGACTGAAGAAATTGTTCCATTCTGATTAGTGACATGAATATCACAGTTGCAACGTCTGCAATCCTAAGCTCTTCATACTCAGATCAATTTGTTAAAGCAACACCATAATGTGCAGAATGCACGGCAGTTAATTTTCCTCACGAGTCATTTAAATCCTACCTGTGAATATGTCAGAAAGAGACCAAATATTTGTTATGTTAGGGCCTTATGATTTCCAAGATGAATAAAACATGAATGGAATCACATGTATATGACCAGGTACCTACCAGGTCTGTACCCAGTACATATACTTGATAAGTACCCAGCCTATATTATGTATCGTGTTGCCTGAAATGATAGTAGCCTTCGTCAAAACCAGGTAACTTGTCTTTGAGCAGCATGAAGTTTGTTAAAGAAGTTTATTGTCAACAAAAATAAAAAAAAACAGACAAAAGAGAGGGAAGCATCCTCAACATCATATAATTCAATCGTTTTACAATTTATGTAATTTAATAAATTAGAAATGGAGTGTGAAGTATATACTCACTGTCCACTTTTTAGGTATACCATTTCAAAATCCCAGTAGATCAGCAGTTTCTGAAATACTCTGACAAGCTAACAACAACTACCATGTCACGTTCACATTCCTTTAAATCCCCTTTCCTTCCTCAATTAATCAGTTTAAACTTCAGCAAGTAGTCCTCACCACAACTAGATGCCTAAACGCATTGAGTTGCTGCCACGTGCTTGGCTGATAAACTACTTGTGTTAACAAGTAATTGAACATGTGGATCTAATAAAGTGCCTGATGAGTGTAAGTTCATATGTGAGGTTCATTTTACTAAAAGGGGATGCCTTTCTTTTTATTAATTTATAAATGACATTCAGGCAGATCTTTAGGCTGAGACAGGGAATGTTTCGATAAACTGAAACACTTTTTTGTTTGTTGAAAATTTTCATGAAATTTGAAAGTTTTCCCTATAGATTATTTAATCCGTTATATGAGTAGACACTTATTTTGGTGGAAAGAAAGTAATTCCATCATAAAACATAGTATTATGAAAAAAAAAGGGAAAAAACAGATTTGAGGGAAAACAATAAATAGAATATAGGGACCTACAGTATTATTTGAGCACAAATGGGCAGAGCTAATTTATAACAACTGTTTCTAGGCCTGACCTAGGCAGATACCCACCACAAAATGTTAGGAGACTTATAACTCTGACATAGCTGCCATCGGATTAATGGAAAGCTGTGCATGTGTGAAAGGGGCCATAACTTTAAGATGCAGGGCTGAGGTTTGTCACCTGGTGCCCGGTTAGAAAAGATCACAGCCTGAGCAACGGCCTGTTTTAAAGGACAGCAGCTGACAGACAAAGCAGTGATTTACTCACAGGAAAAAGACACAACATACTTCAAAAATGATCAGATACAAGCAGGTCTAAAATGAAGCTACAGTCAAAGGTAACTTACTGATCACATAGTCTCCAAATGGATCCTCATTCTCCTCATAGTCTAGGTACACTGGAGGTGAAGAGATGGGAGAAAATAAAAAGAAAAGAAAGAAAAAGAAAATAAGACAAATGATAGAAAAAATAACAACAACAACAACAACAAAATGAACTGAAAGTGAATAAAGACAACAGAATGAACAGAGAAAAATAAAACTGTGATAAAAAATATGGTAAAAAAAACAAAGTGAATGCCTCCTTACTCTCACATCACCTACATATTTTTTGCTCATTCTGTTATCTTCAGCTCTCATTGTAGAGGGAAATATGATCACTCATAATTGACTGGAGAATACTCAATTTCCTCGCTTTCCCTGGCAGATCTGATGACAGCAATTACAGCTCACTATAGGTGTCAACAGGTTACAAGAAGAAGATAAAAACTTGGAATTTTTACCCTATTTGTGACTTTCTTTTACCTGCTAATAACACTATTAGATTGGGTAGACCCTCACCACCTACTTCCACCACCATACAGCCCTTTATTGTTATCTGTGTATAAGTATCCCTCAATAACCTTTCCATTTTTTATCATTAAGGTGTTTCTTCTCCTCCTCCTTTCTCTATATCACGCCAGGCTTTCGTCCTTTAATATGAGTTAGCGTCTATCTACTGTGATCAATATCCCAGGGCTTTTGGTAAACGCTGCTCTTATGCATCATAGTCTGCGTGTGTGTCGTTTTGTCTGCAGCATGTATTATCAGCCTTCACTTCAATATCACCTCCGGTCTTTGGTGCCTTTATTCGGTTAGAGTTGCTCAAGAGGGACAGCAAATTTTTCACTCGTCTCTTTGTTTGTGCGAGTGCGTGAGCGTGTATGAGCACTCTGTTTAGCATGTTGAATGGGGCCAGTCGTTATTGATCTCGAGTGCTGGACATTTTTCAAATCCTTGGCTTCAATCGAAGACGTACACCTACAGAGATGCCCACTGTGTGTGCGTGTGTCCATCACTATTTTTCTCATTCCAGCAGCTCTTGGATGAAAAGTCCTTGAACCAGTGGGTGAAGCATAGAGGTGTACACACGCACACACACGTTCAGAGGCATGCACACACTCACAGTGGTGTGTATTTGTGAAAGCGAGCTGTCAGTGCTGCTCTCACACACCATTCATCACAAGCTACTAATTCTGTTAGACCATTGTGGAGCCTTTTGCACCCCACGTTGCTCTCTGAAAACTCAATCAGAGGCTAATGCCCCCAACCCTTTGAACGCACACGCGCACGAGCTCTCACTTTCAGTTTCCGACTCGCACACGCTCACAGGAGCCCTGAGGGGACAGCGGTGGTCTTGGGAGGCCGCGCCAGCCCAACTCCATAAGTGTTGCTTGTGTTTGATGGACAGGAGCAGCCTGACCTTAGTTACTGGTGCTGAGAGGTGCTACAGTGGGGATCTAACTGCTAACATCTAAAGGAAAAGCTGTCCTGCAATCACTCAGACATATAGTATAACTATGATATATGTATACCATAGCACAGAACGTGTTTTATTCAAATTTGTACCAAAGGTATAATTAAAGATAATCTTGATTACAAGGCAATCAATGCAACGCTCCACTTTTTAGGGTTAAAAAAACAAACGAATGTTGTTTAATTTATAGTTGCTTTTTTATGATAGACCAAAGAAGAACAGCACTGATGCAGGGACTTTGCCACCTGTGGTTGTAGATTTGATTAGTTAATCAGAGGAATCACTTTGCTGAACTCTGCATTTAGAAAGCATAATTACAACGCCGGCTTTAAAAAAAAAAAAAAAAAAAATAAAAAAAAAAAAAAAAAAAAGACTAAAAAAGAAAAAAAAAAGTCTGAGTGCAGCTGTTTTGAGGGGCAATGGAAATTAAGAACGTTTTATTTATTTATTTTTCTCTCTTTGACATAAACTTCAACAGCAATAAAAAAAGTGAAAAGCTCCTAAGAAAATTGGATTGCGAGGACGGTGCAGTCTGCGAGCAGAAAAAGCAGGCAATTGAGCACGCCCCAAATGGGGGCAGGGTTCGTCAGAAAGGCCACACTAAATTTAGCGCCACCTTTTCATTCTCTAATTATGAGATTAATGCATCCTGCCACAAACGTCACAATACCACCTTGTGATTTATTATCCAGTCGAGCAGATGGAGAGATTGAGCCAGTGAAGGAAATACGAGAGGGAGATGGTCGGAAAGCACCTAATCAGCATGCATGTGCGATTGGGCCGGGCCTCCACTGTGCAGTGGGCAGCTATAGTCTGTGCAGAACACGGTGTTGGAGTTGAGTTAAAGTCTGTTTTATTTCCTCAACAGGCTGCTATTTAATTAGTGGGGGAAAACATGGAAACATATGGACTCTTCCCAGCACATAAACTATAGATTGTGGCCCTGGGCTTTTGGTTTAAAATCGACATTAAAACGGATCCTATTTCATCTATACATGTATTAATCCATCTCTCTTCCAATCAGTGCAGTTTGGTTGTAGCCATTGGGCACTGCTGTGGGAATTTACAAGCCCTCCAATGCTGCTGCCTGTGTTTCCAGACGGGCGTTTTACGAGGCAGCGCACAGTGTGACAGTAAATCTCTTCTTCCTCTTTGCCAAAATGAAATCACCCAGTGCTTCTCTCTCTCTCTATGACCATATTTGTTTGTCTCACTGAGCTTGTGCAAAAAGAAAATTGTCTCGGCTCTGCCAAGTTAACGTTCTAGTCTCTTTATTTTAATAGTGTCTGGAAGGGGCTATAAAAGTCTTTGTTCAATACTCACTAATAAAGCTGGATGTAAGGAAACTTTGAAATCCCTGAGTTGCATTTACAAAACTCATTTAACAGCCTTAACATGCTTCTCCATAATTAGAATTTAGCAGTAAATGAAAAAAAAAATCTAACAACAGCAACAAAAACAGGAAATAATAATCAAAGAGTTTCAGTTTGGAGGATGATGGAGTTAGTGGACCATATTTCTAATTGAGGTACTTGCACACTGTTAGGCTTTCTGTCATTCTGCACACTTCTAATGTCCCATTAAAGTTAAACAAATACTTTCAAATGGACAGTTTTCTTTATGTTTTCTTTTGCGTTTAACATGTTTTTGAAAGTCATTTGGATGCCAGTGCCATATTTATTGCCCACTGCTGAAGGTGGAAGGGGATAATGTTTTTGCCTGTGTCTGTGTTTATTTGGTCAGTAGCGTTAGCAAACTATTTTAAAAATACTGGACAAAATATAATGATATTCGCAGAAAGTAATCACTGATTGTACATCTATAACAAATTACTTTTAAAGTCAACACAATTCAAGATGGCCACCATGGCTAATCGATCTTAGCTAACACAAAAATAACTGCAATTTTGGTAATTTTACAGCCATTAAGCTTTTGAGCTTTTTGTGTAGTCGTCGATGAAAGCCATCTTTAACACATTCTTTGAGAACTAACATCTAGCAAGATCTCACAATTTTGCATAACACTGTGCATAAGATCATTTACAAGGTCTGACCAAAATGAACATTAAAAGATGGTTTTAGTTTAAGGAAGTGAGCAAAATGCGATCCCACACAGTATCCTATGCCTTTAACTGTGACTATTAGAACAGGAAAATTGTTCAAAAATAATAAAAGTTTATTTATTTAGAAGATAGAACAATCACTTTGCATTATAAGGAAACATTTCAGTGTGTTTGCCGTATAATAAGGCACACCATTAGATGCAAAAAATATTAGGGGTATAACACTAAGTCGTGGTTCAGTACAGACCTCAGTATGTGAGTCACAGTTGGTACTGATTCTAGAAAAAAAAACAAATGCCAAATGCTAGTTGGTTTTTTTTAAACGTTTTTTCCCTACAAACAATAATTCTTCTTTATAGTGTAAAAAAATCACTACATAAATGTGCAAAGTAGTATATATCAACCTATCTCGTATATACTGTGTGCATAAAAAAGTACCTAATTTTAAGATTTTACGTTTTAGGAAAGAAGTAGAAAATCTGTTTTTATAGTAGATGCTACAAATGTGGTAAATACAATCTAAGTTATTCAACAACACATAACTGATTGCTTTGTGGTACATATTTTGTTCTTATTTAATAAAAAAAAGTTTAATACATTGTAGAAGCAGTGCAAGATAAAATAAAGTACACCTCTTGTTCTATAACCTGTAGAATCACCTTTAGGCAGCTTGAACTTGCAGTAATTATTTTAGATATGATCGTATCAGTCTCTTGATGTGGAGAAAATATGCTCCTTTCCAATTTGAACATTGACAGTTTATTGGTGTTAGCAGATATTTCTTAAGTCATAGTGCAACACTACCTGTTTCAATCAGGCTGAGGTCTGCACTTTGACAAAGGCACTGAAACACCTTTATTTCAGTTTTTTAATAGGAACTGCACAGTTGCTTTCCCATGTGCTTGGAATCATTACATCTTCACATGACACAGTAACTGACCTCTCCCATACAGTAAAATTTATCTATACACATGACAATACAAAAGAGGAGTTCATGGTCAACTTAATATAAAACATGCTCTGGAGTTCCATCTGCAAAACAAACCTAAACCATCACACTTTCACCACTGTATTTGACATTTACAATTAGCATGCTAACTGAGTCTTTGATGTTGCTCCTTTTCTTTTCTTTTTTTAAATTTGCAGCAGGACCTCAGAGTGAACCTGTTGGAAAGTCCATTCTTGAAAAGGTAGGGAGTAGTCTTAAATGTTTACTACTTGTAAATAGTCCTTTTTACGATATTATGATGGACTCCCAACTAACTTCTAAATTTCCTTTCTAAATCTGCTTTTTTTTAAAAAATAATTGCTGATGCTTTTGTTTTGTGTAATTTTATACTTGCATATCCCAAACCAGCTGACTGCCAAACCTTCAGCTGTTATAAAGGTGCGCACTTCACTTATTAAAGTGCCTTTAATTAGCAGCACCTGGCTGCTACTAATAATCTTAATTACGATCATTAAAGGCCGACATTTGACACACTGTTCCTGCATTTTGGCTCGGTTTTTGTTGAGTAAATAATGCCATATTTTAATTTGTGTTGATTATCTGAGGTTTTCTTCACTTAATATTTTAACATACAGGAGACTGTTATGTTATTATTTAACTTGGGCACTTTAAGAGCATGCATTTTTTTTTTAAATTATATAATTATAGGCATTTTTGTGTTTGCTAATGTTGATTAGCTGCGGCTGCCATCTTAAATTGGGGTGACTGCAAAAGGTAATTAGTTATAGATGATTACTATCTGAGAATTTCGTTAAAATCTGGCCAGTGGTTTATGGGATATTTTACTATCATACAAACAAGTGCACACACAAAGCAAGTAAATTGTCACTAACCTTCCATGGTGGTGGGGGACAAATATAGGCTCACAGTCGAACTTTTAAAATGATTATGATAACATCTGTCTCTGTTCAAGGTGCTCTACACCAATACGGTGACTTTGAGTCAAAGCAAGTGTATTTGTGGTGCTAACTGTGTTGAGACTAGCAAAGACACCAGACATCTATTACAAGGATCACACTTTTTAAATTTGTTATTGACTCTCGTTTGTTTTGCTGTTTTTCAGGCTTTTCATGACTTTCAAAAGACTTAAAAATAGCTCATGTAGTTAGGCAAACCTTGACTATATTTAGTCTGCATTTGGTCTTTATTTGTAATTTTTATTTAACAGCAAAGATTAAAAAAATAGCTAAAAGAAATGTGTAAATACAATATTAACTCGCTCTACAGGTTGTTGTCCTCTTGTCGGAAAAAACACACACATACACACACAAAACACACAATCCCACCAACACTATTTACAGTAACCTAGAGAGTGATAACAATTGTAACCATTTCTCTGGGTTGTCTATTTTGGTATTTAATCGGCACTGGGGCTTACATGCATGATCATCCACCTGTGCCCTCGTGCCATGAAGAAAAAAAATCTAGACTCCTAAACTGATACCTGTCAGTCACGCTGCCGAGTTGCACTGACAGAAGCCCAACAAGAGATGGTGAGAGGCGCAGAGTGAATGAAAAGGAGAAGGGAAAAGAGGCTCGAAATTACAAAGAAGAGACATGAAAGACGAGGAAGACGGCAAGGAGGAGGAGAAGTGAGTGAAGGTGAGACTTTTGAAGATTGCCTGAGACACAGCGAGATGAGAGTGGTGCAACATGATGCTTGGTGTTTAAGCACGTCACCGTCTTTTTGATTTGTTAGCATGTGCTTTATGATGCGCTCCTCTGTCTGGCTCTGTCAGTGTCTATTATTAGACCCTCAGATCACCGTGTTGATATTTTGACATTGGGCCTCCAGTTGCACCTGTTTCACACTTCCTCACATGAGAAGGGTTTAGGCTCATACACTCAACAATCAGACAGACAAGAGAACACAGAGGCAGAGACTGACAGCCCCACAGTAGCATTTACACACATGAACTCTCGACACCAACACACTGCTTGGGGCACACACTCCGGTTGGGCTCAGTGGGAGTGAAATCTTTTGCACCCGCGGCGTCAGTATCAGACATTTGTTTGGAGGAAGACTCAAGAACGAAAGGATGAGACTTTCTCATTCCAAATGACGACAGAAAGTGACTAATGAATTAACTTGATCAAATGGAAACACACAAACCTTTTAGATTTTTTTTTTATCAAGCTGCTGCACCTTCCTCTGATCTCCTGATGCTGGCAGAGACACGAGCGCAGACGCCTGATCTAAATCTCTAGTTTGCGAAACCATGAGATAAGAGTGAACATGTGAGCCAGTGCTTTCCCTGAACGGTTCTATAGAAACTTTTGAAGTCTAAAATTAAACATTATTGACTTTATTTGACGGCACATGCCGCATAATCATCAAGACAAATTTCTCCAATTGACAAAAAATGTTTGGCCCCAGTAGGAGCTTAAAAATATCCATGAATAACCCTATTTCACAAAGTTTATTTAGGGAAACCAAAAAAGAGAAATACATTTTTTGATCTTCATTCAGTGACATCATACTGCAGGCAAATGATTATCACAATGCAGAGTTGGATTAAGCTGCTAATTTTACAAGGTCTACAAACACGAGCGACAGAGTGCTCGGTGGCGTTCTCCTGGCCCTGAGACAGACAGAGGGAGAGTGGCGTCTGCAGCTGATATCTGTGGCTGCAAGATTAGCTTGGTAATTAACCACAAAGCAATTATCGGCTGGTTGGATGAGAGGCGCCTCTCAGGGAAGGTGTTTCTTGACGTGTTTAATAGGTGTTGAGTAGTTTGATCAGTCAACAGAAGTTGTTTCTGAGGCCTGCAGTCCGACAGAGGTTGATCCGAAGCTGATGTGCACGCCAGCCGAGAAGTCAATTAATTAGACTGTTGCTCTTCCTTTCATCCACTTTTCATTAACCTCCATTGACACCTCACCGAAGCTGGTGCGCAGGTTTACGACTGCATCAGGATTAACGAGGGAATGGGAAGTTGGCAATAAACAAAGTTGCCAGAGGAAAGAGATTTCCCTGGAAACCTGACACCCTCTGTCTACATCGGCACTAATTCATATCCCTGTTCAGAACGAAGGCTTTGAGTATCATTTCCGCTTGAAAGCCTGATCTTGACTGAACATGTACTGTAGACGCTGCTAAACAGGAAGTAGAGTCAAAAACCATGAAGGAAAAATAGCCACACTGTTTTCCATCACCAGAGGAAGAAGCATTTACAAGAATAGTAAGACTACAATATGTTAAGGTTACTAACCTTTAGTAATATCATTGGCTATGTAAGTCTTGAATTCTTAATTGTTGGTATCTTCAGATAAAGTGACACTCATGTGTTGAGAAATCACCAAATGCCTGATTTAAAAGGGCTTTAGGTAATCCTATTGATCAAAATAAGGATGACTCTCTTGGGGTTTCCTGGGGAGTTTCCAACTGCTGTTCTTCAGATCATGAACAGAGTTCGCCAATCCATTTTATGGCTGCCTGTCGTGATGTAACTTGATACTCTTCAACTTGTACTAATTATTTAATCAGATCTCACTTTACTCTTTTTTGCCAAATCAGTGGGCAGTAGGTTAGGAAACACTGAACGCACACCATCACGACAACACTTGGAACAGTCTTTTGTCCTACCTGACTCATCATCAGACTTGTTGTCATTCTCAGAGTCGGTGAGGGTGAGGGCTGAGTTCTCACGACTGGACACGCCGGAGCTGCGGCGAGATTTTACCCCCGCACGTCCGGCCCACAGCTGAATGGCACGCTCTGGAGACAAGGGCCCCTCCGGGTCCGAGTCAGCATCTGAGCCGGCGCTGAGGGAGTACCCTCTCTGGAGGAGGCCCAGATCAGGACAATAGGGAACAGCAGCTGGATGTGGAGGGGGAGTTTGCTCACACACTCCCAACTCGGCCAGGGTGAAGTTACCCCCTGCGGGTAGGGGAGAAAGAAGAGTTAGGCGAATGGGTTGTAGAGAGTAATAAACATAAACGTTGTAAAATTAAAACACTGCACAAACAAGCAGTCACACAACTAAATGCACGCACTCATCTACAAACAAACCCACAATCACACGCAGAGAAGCCCACTAATTATGAAACTATGGAGGCGGAGGATGAAAATTGGGCTTTGTTGCAGCAGGAGGGGGAGAGATGACGCAGCATGAATCAGGCACAAAATACAAGCTAGCTGCTGGAAGAAATGTGTAGTGGCCTGCAGGCCTGTTAAGGCTGGCTTTGAAAACTTGCTTCCCTCGCTTTACTGATCCACATTGGCTTTTATGAGCTGTTGATGTGAGATCAAAGAGCTGTTCACTTGAGGCCTCTTAGACTGTAGTAGAGCTGCTTTGCTGCCTTCTGGGTTTGATCATCTCCCCACCTAGCTGCCGTCACACACTGGACTCTAGGCTCGCTGAATATACTGCAGTCCGCTGAACCAATGGTCCTGAACGCTCTTCCCCCTGAAGACAAACTGGCTTGTCACGTCCAAAATAAATATATAAAATTATCCAAATTAAAGCACATCAAAGTAGATCAATAAACAGCACTGCAGCCCAATTAAATCCAAGCCGAGGAAAAAGCAATTAAGAAAAAAGGCATGCTCAACCAATTTATTCTCTATACTAATTAAAAGAGTATTGTGGATGCAGTCGCACACCATCAGCTGCTGGGGTAAAAGGATCAGGGGAAAAACAGTTGTGATTGACTTCATTAGCAGTTTGTGAAGGAGGGTAAAGGAAGAGGTAAATGAGAAGAAGTTGGCATTGTGGCGCGCTATATGATTCAGTGCGCTGCGGATCACACAGCTGTGCGACTTAGTTAACTGTGACTCATCAGGCGTACGGACGCAATCAGAGAAAGAGGGAAATCAAAGAGATGAATATCGTCTCCTGGATCTTTACAGCTTCCTCTTTGCCGAAACTTCGGTGTTGTGCTGAAAGTGATGAAGTGGGGAGCTGAAAAGAAACCAAGCCAGGGAAGTGGTGAAAGGCTCTATGCATCTACTCAGACAAACAGATGGACCGGACTAGAGAGCAGAAGCAAGTGAATAGCTCAACAGGTGGATTCAGCTAATACGCTACAGCTTGCCAAGCTTCCAACTTGCTACTGTGCAAAGACACCCAAACACTGCAAGACACCAGGGAATAGTTTCTTGTTTTTCTTGCTTTGTTGTCTTTTCCTCCCACATATCATATAGGATGAAAAACAAAGCTTCTTTGCTTCATGTGACACTAGAGACACTACAGTACTAATGCACAGTATCTAACTATAGTCAGTTAACTCATACCTGAGATAAGGTATCGTAGGAGGACGGGAGAGAACTCCAGGAGGCCTGAGAGAGTAGAGAACATGAGTTCTTTAAAGTCAGTCAACAAATTACAGTGAACCACGCTACTCCACATTCACAGTTTTCTAAAGACCATCCCATCTAACTACATTCCCAATTAGGCCACAGTCACAGCTAGTCTAAACAAAATCACACATTAAATGTGTCTTTGAGCATGTGTGCATGTGTGTTCGTGTGTTTGCCCCACAGATCTTACGTTACGTCCCACAGGACACTGCTCTGTACAATTAACGTCCCATAGCCAGTGATTACACATGTAAAATCCAATTTCTTCTTATCACCATCAGCTGTAGACACAGCCCAACATCCCATGTACTCAAAGAAAGATGGATTGGTGTAAGGGCTTGAAGCAGACACGAAAATCTATCTTAGTTATTCCACAAATAGAAAACCAATTGCATCTTTGTTACATGATATTATGACAGATGTGAGGGCAAAATGTGGTGCTGCATTCTAATCAGATCAGTTCATGTTGATCTTTACACCACTGCTGTCATACCCACGGCGGTAATGTGTTTTTTAAGCCTCCTCAGTTGGTCGTTCATTGTGTATTCATTGGGAATGTTATCTCAGTGTGATTTGATGTTGTTCTAATGTCAGATAATATTTGGCTTTTTTGTTAATCAAGTGACCTGCTATTGAGGTTAAGGTAAGGTAATTGTTAGGGGAGGCCTAAGTCACCACCCCTTGATGTTCTTTGGTGTTGAAATAGTCCTTTAACAGTTTTGAGGTCTGGATTGTTCATTATTCTGCCAAAATATAAATCTCTCACAACACAAATTCATGCCAGAAAGAGTTCAGCAACAAGATGTTGTTGTTGTTGTTTAAAGCAGTGCAAAACACTCCCAGATTGGTCTACCTCCATCAAGATCTGTGTTATGAAAGTGTTCTCTTTCATGATTATTTTCTTACATTTTTCATTGGTGTTATACATCTGCTGGGTTCATTAGAAACAGTTTCTATTTGTCCAATTATTCTATTCACTGTGAAGTACCTTCATGCCTTAGCACACAACAGGTCTCTCCCTTGTTTTCTTCATGTTATACAGACCAATACAAATCATCCAAAACATAAAGCATCAGTGCTTTTCTCCTTTGAGACTTATACATATATATATATATATATATATATATA
>NC_051438.1:10418210-10511197 GCF_001649575.2 Kryptolebias marmoratus
TGGGGGGGTTGGGGGGGGGGTGGAAGAGTTGACACAAGTTTGTGGCACCTATTGATCCATGAAAAGTGAAATATTTCTGAATATTCTGAACTAGAGATGAACAAATAACTTTATAGACTTATTCCAATATCAATTTTAAAGCTCGGACCTGCTGTTTTCTATAATTTCTATAATTACCGCCATGCAAAATGTGTGTGGGATTTTTGCTTTAGGTTTATTAAAAACTTAACTATATGCTTCTAATAGTACATTTACAATAAAATACAAACATTAATATAAATATTTTATCCAAAATGGTGCCAAGTTACAGAGCTTTTTTTTGGCAGTAAAGTCGGCAGCAAACATACTTCTGTAAAAAAAAGTCTTTTGACTTTATTTGTAAACACCTTACAGATATTGCAAATAAAGTCTGAGTTTTCTTCACTCCGTAAAAAATGCCAAAAACTGGCTGTTACTAGTGTAAATTAGTCTTAGCTGTGCTACCGTCACTGACTTAAAATTTTATTTATTTTTATTTAAATTTTATGTATTTAGTGTTGGATCAGTTGATTTCTGGTCAAACCAGTCAAGCTTAAAATTGTCTGACTCCGGAAGAAGAAGAGTCTAGTTTTCTTACAATCAGGAGTTCATCTTGTCTCTCCTGCCTGTAGAGACTTTGTTGTCTTGTTACATGAGTTCCCAGTTTGTTCATAAATGTACTGTTGCACCACACCAAAGTCAGAACAAGACAGTTTCATGTGACTTGACAGAACAGTGAGGCTGCAAATACAGGCGTTTCAGGCAAAACAATCAGGAGGGACTTCAGCAGCATTGCAGCATGCTGTTTTATTTAGTAAATGCACTTCTTCGGTACGATACGAAGGTTTGTGCTATTATTCGTCATAATGACAAGAAAAGATAAAATTATAAGCAGTATAATCATTTAATGGTATATTGTAAGCCACCATGCACAGATTTGCCATCTGATAAGCCCTTAGACTAATAGATCTACTCCTCTTCTAGGACTTTGCAGCTCATATTGCAAAACAACAGTAACCCGAGACCTTAGTTGTTTATGTTGAAGCCAAATATAGGGTCTTGTTTATGCTTATTTACATTTTCAGAACATGCATGAAGCTGCAAATTAACTTTTTTGCTCAACCCTAACTTTTTAAATCTTCTATAACTGAGACATATGATCATTTGGAGTGTTCTTGCATCACACGCTTATCTCAGAAAAACAAATTGACACGAGGGAAATGGGAACATCTTGTTGGAACTTACAACAATACTGCAGCGTGAGTGGGTACGCCAATGGCAGATATCCATTAAACCAAACGTCTATCCCTTGATAAAATTCATTATGTATTTGTGGGGGAGTGAGCACGCTCAGTGTGCGGTGCCTGTGTGCGAGTACGTTTGTTTGTGAGTAGACAGCTTTGAGGGAAAGAGGGGCCTATCATTAAAAAATCATTTGTGCTTGTTAGCAGTTTGACAGGAAAGGTATAGGCAGCAGGACTCTGCATTATGCTGGTTGACTTTCTCTCACCCCACTGAGTAATTCTGTAGAGGATGTAAAGCAGGCAGGACTTGTGGATTTCATTGTCTGCAATTATGTTGCTTTTTCCAGATCGAGGCCACCCTCGGATCGGTCATTTTGAGCATTCAGGAGGAATGCTACCTCAGAACAGGTTCTGATTTGAACTTAAGTGCTGAACTCTGATAACTAGTGAACTGATTTGCACCTTGGTGGAACATGCATCACAATCAGGAAGCAAGCACCACTGTGCACAGTAGGTTTTTCCAGCAATCCCTTGAAATAGCCCAAATTACCGTTAATAACAGTAAAAGCCTCATTTTCTTTTTTTCCCAGCAAAGAAAATGTTAAATTTTGTGGCTAATAGCTTCCAAAATGTGTCATTTTAAAAATATTTTCCATTTTCATTTGCATCCAATTCAAAATTCATCTGCACAGCACTTTCGTATTGTTAAAAACGAAACTTCTCATTTGTGTTTTCTTTTATGTGTATTTTCCAGCTGAAGAAAAGACCCATATTCCTCTCCTATAATGTGAATCTAAAATAAGTAAATGTTTCAGTACATAGAATAGAAGGAAAAAAGGTGGGGAAGCAGTAAAAATGAAAAAGTAGGGGAATGGATTGGAATTGGTAAAAATTGACTTTCAGTAGTATGGATGTACATGAGATTAAATTCTAAATGATGATTTTTTTTCTCTGGTCTCCCATAATCTTTTACCTAATGTATGACTAACAAATTGCATCGGAAAAATAAATAACATTGAACAATGCTCAGGAAAGCAAAACTGGAAGAATGTTTTTCACATCTAATAACATGTTTTTTTTAAAAATCATTTTTACAGCTGAGTTGGGGCGACTTGGCCCAATGTTAGGGAGACCATCTTCCAGTTGGATGGTTGGGAGTTTGATCTCTAGCCCCTGCAATCGGTCTTGCCCCTGCACTCACTGACAGCGCCCCTGATATGCGTATCCGTGTAGGAGTAGGATATAAAAGTGTTGTCTTTAGAGTGTAAGATATAGAACAGAAAGCACTGCATGAGTGTGTATGAATCTGTGATGCAGTACTCTGCAGAACCTGGAGAGACTAAAAAATGTGCTATACAGGTTTGGACCATTTAGTATATGCATGTATGCAAACCAGTACTAATGGTTGAAAAGTAAGTTATCCAATCGTTTTTGCATTTATTTTGACCATTTATGATTTTTGACCACTGTAAATAAAACCCTCCTGCATACTTACCATTTTATTCATTTTCTTTTATAAATGATCAATCATGTTTCTATTGATGAGTTCAATTGAAAAAACATCTCAGTGAATGTTTTTTGTTTGTTTATTTCAGCCAGCAAGATGATATTTACCACTAGCTGAAGCAATGGGTGGCTTTTTATTTCTTGCTTTACTACACATCCTGTGGTCAATGAAAAAAAAAGTTACTCTGGTTTTGAGAAAGGTCAAATTCTTGATTTGCATTGTGCAAACAAACAACTGGGGAGACTACTGAAACTACTTAAAATTAGTAAAGACCAGTCCGGTCTATTAAAAAAATCATAAAATAGTGGTGTCTAATTAACATTTAGGAGAAAAATATGATCAACAAATAAAAATGCAATAAAAAGGCAATCACCTAAACATTTTATGGAATCTGATCAAAGGAAACCAAAAGAAGAAATCCGAATTGTTAATAGGTAAAATAGGAGCATCTCAAGGTATTGGGACTCAGCTATTAGTAGCCTTAAGAAAACCACTTACCAGTGAGGCTAATAAGGAAAAGAAAGTCTTAAATTTGCCAGGGAGTAAAGAGTGGACTCTGGGGCAATGGGAAAAGGTCATGTGGTCTGATTAACTCAGATGTACCCTGTTACAGAGTGATGAGAGCACCAGGGTAAAAAAGAACAGTGAATGAAGTGATGCACCCATTAGACCTACTTTACAAGCCTGTAGTGTTTTGATCTTGACTCATTTGGTCAGGTCTAGGTTCAGGAAGGTTATGTGCCCACAAAATGATCTCAACTAACTACCTCAATATACTGAATGGCCAGTTTGTTTACCATGAACAGAGTTGTGTTTCTCTCCTGTGGGAACAATCATATCCTAGTAAAAAAAATACCAGGATTTACAAGACTTGAAATGGAAAGAGTGGTTCATTAAGTCACATCATTTTCACACAGACAGATCAATCAGTTACATATTGCCAATTCACTGCAAAAGTCATACCAAGGTACATATAAACAAAAAAAGATCTAATTCTACCTTATTTGTTGTTCAGTTCAATCCAAGTTTTTCATTGATTACCATAGTTTGCTTATTTTTAAATCCATAACATTTTAGGTTAGGTGGTGGAGAAGACTTTAAAAAGCTGCCAAACTGCAATTATTATGAAAAGATTTTTACAAAACCTTAATGCAAGAACAACACAAACAATCTGAGAGTATAGTTTTTATTGCCAAGGTGTAACCCTAAGTGCTAGTGGGATATATTGTGCCACGATTTTTTTAATATATTTTGGTTTTAATATGATTTTTATAACTGATTAAATGAACAGCCACAACATCAGCTGTAAAAATAGAAACACTCAACTAAAACAATACCGTGAAATGGATGGGTTTGTTATTTTAGCATATTAGTCTTTCCCAGTTTGACAAACTACAGATCAAGTTGCTGTAAAAAAATAAAGTTATTAATAAAAAAAAAAATCAATACCTATTTGAATTAGTCATGTGTGTTAAATTTACTTTAAAAGACAGTCAGAAAGGTTTGAATTCTAATATTTAAGGCTAAAGGCATCATTCACTCATTTTTCCACTGGATTTCAGAAAGATTTTACATAATTTATTAAGCAAGTTCGGGATTTCTTTAAAACTAGTAAAGCAGTTTTTGAACTGACAGGAAAAAGACAAATTATTTCATTGGACTTTTAATTATGTTAAAAAGTACACTGAAGTTCAAAGTAATGTTTTAGTTTAATTAATTAATAAATTTAATTAAAATGATCAGACAAAGACAGTAGTTTACCTAACAATGTTACTTCAATCAATTTACTCATAAAATCAACTTAAAACCACAATTATTAGGCTAAAAATACATAAGCTGAAAAACCAATAAGAGTTTAATCAACTGTAAACTTTAAATTACCAAACTAACACAGAGATTCATACAACAATTAATTTTTAAAATAAAAAAAATATATATATTAATTTTCTAGGGCAAATTGTGTTTTTGAATTTTAAGTAATTATATTTAAATTATATTTAAGTAATTATATTTTAAAGTTGAAACAAGGTGTTAAATTTTGCAGCGTAAAATGCTGCTGTGGCTACAACTCTCAGTCTAAGACTATCTCATTTTTCATGTCTTTGCTCACAATTATAAACAATATTTATGATGAATGCCACTGGAGAAAGAACAAGTGAACCTACAGAAAGATGTAGATACTGTTCAGTAACAAATGTGATGGTTTTCACAAAGGAGGAAATCCTTGAATCTCAAAAATAAATAAATAAATAACGGAACATTGAATTCATTTTGTGTCATAGCAATGAAAAATGTTTCATAGCTTAGCGTGCTCTGTCTGCTGTTGTGCTACATGGCGAGGTAATGATAAAAATGTACTTCTTCTGGGGTTGATAAGGAGGGGAAAAAGGGAGAAGAATAGAGAGTGAGTGGAGGTGATGACAAAAGGAGGGATCATGGGATGAGAAAGTGGGGACTCATGAAACCTCTCTTTGAAGTAAACACTTTTTGCAGAAAAAGAGAGCCAGAAAAAAAGAACAAATGCAGACAGCATACCAACTGACGTAAAAATAAGCCAATACAGGGGATTTATTGAAAGCAGCGAGGAAAAAAAGCAAAGGAAAGCGTGCTGCTTTGACTTGAATTGATGTTACACAAGGGTCAAGGTTAAAGGTAGCGGTTGTCTGTGTGAAGCATTCGAATGGACTTTTCAGGGATTGTTGTGCTGGAAATGCATTACTTACATATACACCTGCACATGGAAATACAAAGCAGCGGTGGAGAATAAAGATAAACAGCTTCATAAAACTAGGTTTCCATGGCGATGAGCTGAAGATGTGTACTATATGAAAGTAAATGTTGCCTGGTGAATTAATAATGTGAGAATCTGTTTTTGTTATTGTTTAAAAATAGCAAAAGTCAAGTTATTTGTGAGTAATGGATGGAAAATAAAGTTTCTGTGAAAGTGTGAATGATGAGTACTGAATGACTTTGCTGAAATTAGAGGAAGAACCTGAAACTGAGTTGTTAAAACTAAAAGGAATGAAACACTAGCCACAAGCTAAAATAAGCAAAGCACCACCTAAAAGCTAAAACCACAAAACACCAACTAAAAGCTATAAGTTGCAAAATGCAACCTAAAAGCTTAAACTAGCAAAAGGTTAAATAAGTGCTAAAAGTAATAAAAAAATGAGATACAATTATTAAAAGCAGAACACTGGATAAAAGCTAAAAGTAGCAAAGAAAAAATGGCTAAAAGCAACAAAATGCTAGTTAAAAGCTAAAAGTGGCAGAACAATGGCTAAAAGCTGAAAGTAGTAAAGTCCAGCTAATAGCTAAAAGCCAAAAATAGCACAAGATAAAACAAACAAACAAATAAAACACAGAACAAACAAACACAAAAATACAACAGAGCAAATATGCTGAAGTGTATTTCACAGAGACAAATGTTTTTTTTAAATAGAAGCAATCTTTATGCAATTCTATAGATAAATACTTGTAAAAAAATAAAACAATCTGAAAGTATAAAAGTTACAGAAACTAAAAACAAAGGTCATAGTACCCATCTCCTGGATGAGGTAAATGGTTAAAATAACAAATTATACAGTAGTAGTTAAACTGCAATAAAAGTACAGAAAAATAAAATAATAATAATAAATAGAAAAAATAGTGTGAATGCTGAATCAGGAGTCACACAACATGGATGATTTTTTTAGTCTAATGGCAAAGAGATTATAGTTGACTCACATTAAGACTACATGCAGCACAAGGAAGGTCATGTCATGTGGTAATAAAGATTAGTTAACACAACCAATCAATGCATTCTAGCACCACAAGGTGCAGCCTGAAAAGCTGCTAACTGAACAAAAAAAGCCATCGAGAAACTGTGAAGTCAAGTGGAATTCTCGACAGTTACTGATTTCACAAAGGGTCTTTCTGATTTACAAATTAAAATCCCAATCTACAAATTAAAGTCAGCGTTTTTCCTCTCATGCTTGGCAAAATGCGCTCATGGGCTCTCAGGCTGCAGGCTCACATCTGGTCCCTAGATTTTCCAAAAGGAGTGGCAGAGCCTTTAGCTCTTATAGGCTCCTCTCTTGCAAAACCAGATTTTAGTTGGGATTCCCTCTCCAGATCAGGCTTGAACCTTTTGTCTGGCTTGAGTGACTCTCAGCCATCCTGTTAGCGATCCTGTTACAGGCCTAAGCTGCTGGAGGACATACCATGATGCTCTGAGCATTTCTCCTCTCTTCGTTGTCTTTACTCTGTAAACGCCATTACTGCTGCCATTAACTTTATGTTTGTCTTCTGTCTTTTTTTTCCACAGCAACTATTCTTGGCCTACTGCTTTTTATTTCCTCGTGTTTCCCTCCTGTCCTCTCACCCAGCTGAGGCAGATGGCTGCCCTCTCTGAGTGTAGTGCTATCTTCTTTCTCCTGTATTAGACTGAATTACAGTTTTGAGTTTGATTGGAATTGAATTGAGATGCGTTTAACTGACCTGAATTGGCATGATTTGGATTGAATTGCTTCATGACTAAACTGTTAGTTTTAGTTCATAGTTGGAATATTAATACTATATTTATTACCTGCCACTGAAGGTGAAGGCGAAGCCATGTTTTTGCTTTTTTCTGTGTACTTGTATTTATTTATCTGCACCATTAGCAAAATATCTCATGAACCACTGAACAGATCTGAAAGTTATCATTAGGGTTGACAACAACCAATTAATCTTTGGAGTTAACCCAATTCAAGACGGTTGCCACGCAAAGCAAACACAAAAATGGGTATAATTCAGCCAGTTTTTTTAGAAAATGAATTAAAATTGGTGCCTCGGTAGCTGAGTCTCATCACCAATTCAAACTCTGAGCACTAATTGATTGTGTTTCAAACTTTGCCCTCAACTATTGGAAGCAAATCTGTCTGTTAGCAAAATATCACACAAGCCACTCGACGGATTTTAATGAAACTCTCAGAAAGTAATCCTTGGATGAACAAATACAACTAAACAACTTTTGGAGTCAGCTCAATTCAAGATGGCTGTCATGGCTAATCAACCTTAGTCTACACAAAAACGGCAAATACTGCAGTGAACTTTACAGATACTGAGCTAAACGTTGGTGTGGTAGTAGCTCACAGTCATTCACAACACATACTCTAAGCGCTAACATATCACGCATGAGATTGCACACAAAGTTATTTTCAAGGTTTAATTCAAAACAGCTATAATTCTGTTGTTTCTTGCCTAAAATGATCTCAATCTAAAACACTAGCATGTACACATCAGTCACAGGGTCAATGTGGTAACAAGCAGGATAAACTAGTGGCAATGTCAATTCACAAGCATCAGTTAAGCTAACGTGTACATTTTAAGGCTGAGAAAAGAAGCCAGAGTTACATTGAATTGTAAGAAACAGGAATAAGCAGGGTTATAATTGGAGTAAGTTTTATTATCTGAATAGAACTGTATTTATTTGTACTTGGCTTTAACTTGTTTACCTTCTCCGTAAAGTGAGAAACGACTGAATTAGGCATTATTGGCTGCTGTGCCTCCTCCATGTCATATAGTCTTAAAATGTTTGATCCATTCTGACAAGAAAAGCTGTTTTCTTAGTAGGATCTGGATCTGGATACAGGTCAGCTTCTCTGAACTGGGTCAGGCTGGAAAAGGAGTTTGGAGGCCCTGTCAGCACCAAGTGATTGTTGTGGTGTTTGCAATTTTGTGCCGTGGTAAATTACATTGTCCTGCTCTGGGAAAATGCCCGAATCACAGATGACATTGCCGTGGAAGGGCTGTACATGCTTAAGAAACATCTAAGGGAAAATTGTTACCAAAGGTTTTATAGTGGGTGCTGAATTTCTCTGAAATAATTAATATTCACATCACCTGTCGCCTCTGATTTTGGACGTTTACTTTTCTGTTTGAATTAATTATCTTAATCCCCATCCTTATAACCAGCAGAGAAAAGCTTTAGTCAAGTGAAACCTAATTTGATGAGAGGAAAACAGTGTTAGTAATAAAAATGCTTTCATGACATTTAGAAATTAGGCGTATGTATTTTATTCTACTAGGCAAACAAAACCTTTTTACCATTAATTCTTCAAAAAGCTGACTCAGTCATGATGTCTTCATAAGCATGTCAGCAATAAAAGTTAGCATAGCTTTTTTTTTACACAATACCTTTGAAAACAACAAAAGTAAAATGATAAACTTGCTAAATTTCAATCTGCAGACAATGACATTTATTGTTTAATAAAATACTCAGTACTATCTTCACTGTAAAAAATATAATTCCGTGTTTTCTTTATTTTATTTGACAGATATTTTTGAAAATACATGAAAATGAACTTAACATTACTGAAACAGACCATAAAGCTGATTTTTTTTTTTCAGGCAAAATAACAAAAAATTGTAACTGTGAATAAAATCATGCATTTCCTTTTTACATAAAAATACATTAAAGTACATTTGCAAATTTTCTATGAATTGATCATAAACCAATAAATTTAAGTTTGATCTTCATGAACAGTTTTAAAGACAAATTAAACCAGTGATTTTAAAATGAGAATGTGTCTAATTTTACGTAGATTTGTTTGACTATTATCTTGAATAAAATATATATTTTTTCACCGAATAAATGTATTTTCCACAGTTTAAAATTATATATGTGTAAACTGTCAAAATTCAATTTTCACTATTGAAAAATAGCCATAATTACATGATAATTAATAATTAGCAGTTTTCTATCTTGTGTACGTCTGTGTTGACAGAATTCAGAGGATAACGATAATGAGTGGATGGATGTACATGTTTCTGTATGAATGAACCTAGCTTGGCAGTTTTTCAATGTTATTTAGTTATTTTTAAAGGACTAAATCAAAATTGCTATTAGTAGCTTGCTGTTTTGTTACAGTAAATAGTGATAAAATCAACATTATTTCATTTTAAATATATATTGAAACACAATAAAGATGTTCTGCAGTTTTAAACCTATTTTTTGTGATCTATTTTTTTTAACCATATACACTGGTAATTTTATTATCATTACATGCAAAAACTTTCTTCAATAAAAAATGAAAACAAAAAACAGAACAAAAAGAATAAAACTATAATATAAATGCCAGGCTATATTTTATCATTGTTCACAACTGCTAGTTTTAATATGAAAATGTAATTTTTCTTACTGTAAATGTTCTCATGTTTTTGTCTGGCTCACTAATTGTCATAATTTTAAAGTGTTTTATTTTATTTTCAGTGAAATGTTGCATTGCTTTTCCACCTTTGCTCAACTCCCAACGTGTCTATTGTGTAAAATGAGCACTGGGTTACTTATTAAAAACTTGCCACTTTGCTGTGACATAGAATGACAGCTCACACACACTTACACACACACGAACACACACATACAGAACATATCCCATAGCATGTGGCATGCTATTATCACCACCATTAGCAGCATGGTAAGGAGCTAACAAATATGTCCAAATAGG
The DNA here is from genome assembly GCF_001649575.2 of Kryptolebias marmoratus. Classification (NCBI taxonomy): domain Eukaryota; kingdom Metazoa; phylum Chordata; class Actinopteri; order Cyprinodontiformes; family Rivulidae; genus Kryptolebias; species Kryptolebias marmoratus. The sequence continues at coordinate 10,428,449 of NC_051438.1, forward strand.
AGTGTCATGGTCAAACACTTCCCACACCTCCCATATGACATCCTTTTTTTTTTTTTTTTTTTTCCTGACCTACTAATGAGGATACTAAAATAGGTGTGACAAATGTCATCCAACTCTGGACAAGTTCTACTCCTGCCCAGAAGTCAGCAGTCTGGGTTGAACAGGACAGGACATGACACAACACCATGCACTCCCGAGGAGGTTTTGTCACTGAAAAAAGTAGCTCCAGGCAGAGAAGCACCTTTCATCGAGGAACAGTACAGTAAAAATGAAATGACTGGGAGACATGCCTCACTGCTTGTTAATAACAGTTGAGGATTTACACTTGCAAATTTGTATGCAGGGTAAAGGTGTCTTTGGAATCCTGGGAAATAAACATTGCACATAGAAACTGCCCGATAGACATTTGACAAAAATAAACTTTTAAATGACACTGTATAAGAATGCACCAGAACTCCAAAAGAAGATAGAAGTGTCTTCTTCTCTAAACAACAACAACAACAACGACAAAAAACTGGATCACTGCAATTTACTGTCTGGAGACTAGCACAAGTGAACTCTGACAACCTTGTAACCGAGATCAAAAGCTTTTAATTGAAGAAACAGCAGAAGAAACACGTCTTCTTCCAAAGCAGTGAACCAGGATTTCATGAGTGTGGATGCTCTCGTTTCTATTGCAGTGTATTTATTACAATTTAGTTCACTGCTGAGAGATAGAGGACATTTAAACAACAACTTAAAAATCAATGCTATTTTACCCAAGTGTCAGCTGACACTTGAATTAGTTTCTAACATTTGTGATATTTTGGTTAAAACTGACCAACTTATGATCAGTATTGTTTAATCCAATACTATTATTTAAATGTTTGATTGTTTAGTATTTTAGTTGTTTTTTTATATAACTAATTCAGCTCCATTTTTAAGGACTCATTGATAATGTACTGTTGTTTGTTTGTACTTTTAGACCTTTCCTGCTCGTCTTGTCATAATTTACTAAAAACAAAGTTTACTAGTTGCAAATGGGTGAACAATTATTGCTAGCAACTAGCAACTTCTAGCAGCTAGGTGCTTGGTATCCTGCTAATAGCCAGAGTCTGTTCTTTTAGCCCACATGTGTCAAACTTTGTTCTTCAAGAACCGCTCTCCTGCCTGTTTTAGATGTGTTCCTGCTTTAAAACACCTGGTTTAAATGAATGACTTGTTGCCATGCTCCTAGAGAACTTGATGATTTGGTGAGGAGCTAATTAAACCATTTAAATCAGGTGTGTTGGAGCAGAAAAACCTAAAACTTCCAGGACAGTTTGACACCCCTGTTTTAGCCAAACCGAGTAAATACTAGGCCCTGCTATTTCACACTTTTTGTGTACGTTTGTTTTGTGTGTGTTTGTGTGTGCATGTGCACACCTTACAATGTGGGTTTTGCTTACAGAAACCAAACCATTACGCTTGTAGATTTATCATTATGACATTATCTTGAGATAAAAAATATTTATCTCATTATTTCAGCATAACATTTAAAAAAAAAAAAATATATATATATATATATTTTAAAAGGATAAGTGTTTAGCTATTTCAAATTAGAAAAGCTTATCTAATTGTGATAACTAAAAAAAAATGTTTAAAAATCACAATTGATGAACAAAATGATGTACTTCTTTGTCAGAAATCAGGACGGCCACGCTGACAGCTGAGTTAAGCTGAAAGTGTCACATTTAGTACACATCCATCATTGATCAACTCATTCCTGTTATAAATCATCTCCAAGTGTCATGATGCAATACTGAATGATGGAACTGGGTGTAACACAAGAAGCACCAAAATCATCTCATTATCTTTCTTTAGAAAGCATGTTGTTCTCTTTAAAACTAACTCGGCTGTCTGGAGATAATGGAAAAGTCAACTCATGATCTCAAGAAATTCCCATTAAAATGAATGGTAGCAGGTATGGCTGTTATTGGCTTCTGTACATATTTCCTAAAAATACACACACACACATACAAGAGAAAAAAAAACCCCACAAAAAACATTCAGACTATTCAAACTGTGTTCTCAAAATGAAAAGCAAATCCAAAACCTTCAGCTATGAATGATTTTGATAATAAAATGTATTTTGGAACACATAAAAAGTCTTTTAAACATTATAAAATTAGCAAATGGAAACTGAATTGAAAGTTTGTATAAATAAACACATTGACAAACAAATAGGTATTATGACAAAAAAAATCTAAGCACACTCATATTCACACATACTGAAACCCTGTAGCTCAGGAAAATGTTTAATTACAGCCTAGGATGCAAGTGACTCCACTGAGAGAAGGTGAGAGTGAGAGGGAGAGAGAGAGAAACACTTGATAACTGTGACATTTAAAATCTGCCTCATTTATCAAAAGCTGCCAACGCAGAGTCAAAAAGGGTCATTACATAGTAAACATAGATTAACTCAACTCTCACAAAACCCACACAAAATTCTCTGATAAATGATTTTTATTCGAAGAAAATTGCAGATGTCAGCATGCATAATCCCTGGAGTCTGTCAATTAATTTTCTTGTTTGTTACCTAATATTTGTGTGCATGCGGCGATGACTAAGAGCCAGCATCGGTGCTAAATAGCTGCCACTTTCAGCGTGTATTTCCCCAGTCTATTCCTGTTATTTGTTTCATTTGTTACCCAGTGATCTCATGTGTGTATGCATGCACCTGTGCCAAAATCACAGATAATAACTTGCACTTTTTTTTAGCAACCTTAGACAAGATTTGACAAAATAAGCTGAGGTGCTTTGGGTTTCCAACAGTGCACCAGGTTATGACAGAAAAAAAGAAAGAAATGAATGTTCTTACAAGGAAACAAATTGTAATTCTAAGAAATTAGCTGAAGTGAATGAGTAAACTGGGCACCTTTGACACGAGCAGATTCCCAAATGCATGCTTGAGCAGATGTTACATGCAGAGTCATGTTTTATGTAAACCACTACAACTAGTTTCCTGTCTAAAAGAACATATTTGAGAAGAGAGTTAGGAGAGTATTACAGATTGGAGGAATGGAGTTGAGTCGGCCCCAGGATGTTCTTCGACAACTCTGCTCGTCTGTCGCTGAGACAACGGGATGCTTTAGAGTGTCAGCAGCTGGCAGAGGCACAGAATGCGAGGCAGAGGATATGATAAAGAGGAATCAGAGGGGAGGGATTGTGTTTAATCTCACTGCTATTTATTTTTAATAGCATGCAGCTGCTTTGTTCTCTCTTTGATCATCAGCAGTCCAGGTTGACTGTAACCCAGTGGAATGCATGGACACAAAACAGGACCTGTGCATGAATGAGGTGTGTTCTGCATTCGCTTTTCACTCGTTTTTGGTTTTAGCTCTCGTTTTTTGTTTTCAGGATCCAGAGTTCCTGTCCTTTGTGGTCCCAATCACATGTCTGCCATTGCTATTTATTGCTTGTCGAGCTTTGAATAGATGTTACCGGACCTTTTCTGCGTTGTGCTGGTTTTATTTAATGAACAGGCCGTAACACAGTTCGTCATTGAGACTGGCTGCCTGGTCCAAATCCTCTCCCCTGGACAACATGACAAAAGGGCCCGGCAGCCATGTCACATAACTTTCAAAAGAAAAAAAATAAACCTTTAAAACAAATGACATACCTGACAAGAACAGTGAACAGAAAACAACCACGTTATTGGCTACCCGCTCCAAATCCTACACAAAACAAAAGTTAACTTAATCAATTTATAAATAAACTGGATGTTTTTAGATTTCAAAAAATAATCAGTACCCACCTCTCCCCTGGACAACATGACAAAAGGGGAGGGCCTAAGGGGCACAAACAATTTAACAACAATACCATAGAAGAAGAATAAAGAGGAGGGGCTCCCAATCTTAAAGACACAGGGTCACAACAATGATGGAGTTTTCAAAGGTGTTCACAGTCAGGTATAGAAAACAATATAAATAACAAAAAAATACATTTTCTGTAATTATTCAAAACAGAAATACAACCCGGTTTTGCTTTCACTTTAATTGTACAAACTGAAGCTATTTTGTTATTTTTTTTCTAATCAGCTTAATTTAAATTGCTTATACTGAAGACATCAATTCCTGAACTTTTGGCCCACATCATGAATCCAAAAAGTCTGGACATGGGGAATTCAGAGCTAATAAGGTAAAAACATTATTATTTAATACAAAACTGATGGTAATTAAAACAAGTAATTATACTCATGATTAGGTAGAGCAACAGAACTCAAGGTTCTTCGATTAACAAGTTATTTGGAAAAAAAAACATTTGACAGTTTACAAATTTCATCAAAGAAAGAGCAAATATATTCACATGGACAATGATTACTCTACGAAGGCTTGCAAGGATCTACAATAGAGCGTTACATTTAAAATACCACACAAGTTTTCACGCTGTAAAAAAAGAAGCCTTAGGTTAAAACATTGCTCAGGTGTATCTGTGATGAACCATCACAAAATAAAAATGTATTGTTGGTTTATGAATCAGTGTTTTAAATCTTTTTGCCCTATTGGAAACAGAAAAGAACCGTCTAAACCATTTTTAGCAACAAATCCAAAAGTCTGTGTTTTTGTTGGTAAGGGATTTTTCAGTGCTTTTGACAAATGTTATTTTCACTTGTGTGATAGCAGAATGAATGTAGGAAAAAAAAAAAACATTGAGACTTTTGAGCAACAAAAAGGCTGCCTTCAGTATGATTTCATTTTCAGGGTTGGACGTGAATTGTTCGACAAACCGCTCACCCAATTTCTACAGAGAAATGTGTGTGGAAGAACAGAGTATGTGTACTAAACGGGCCTGCTTGCAGTCCTGAACTGTTCCCATCCAAAAATGTGAGGAGAATTTTGAAAGAAATAAATGCAACATTCCCAAACCGCAAAAGCTTCATTGTCACGATTTTTTGGTATATGTTGTAGTCTGAAATGTAGGAATGGATGTATATGACCAAACAAGAAGGATTTTATTCTACTGTGTTCAATGTAATAAATGTTAAACTAAATGAAGGAAACACATTTTCCCCATCCAAACTTTCTGATTTATGGTTGCAGAAGAAGGAATCAACAATTAAAATATTGTAGACTTATTCAGATGTATTGTTTAGCATCCTATCATCTTTTCATGGAGAAAACATTGTCACATATGACAAAAGTTTCTACAGACATATCCAGGCAGGAAGTAATCGAGTCACAATTATCTCTGCACGTTGCAATATAACACCTCCTAAGAAGTGTGGAGTCTTTTCTTTTAACTTTCTTTGAAACATAATATTTAATAATGATCTATGAAACTGAGAAGAAGCTAAACCACTAAAACATGTATTTAGCTGCCAGGCTCAACATTATTGAGCCAAGACACACTAGGAGCCGTGGTGGACGCAAAGATTGACTGGTCATTTTCAGAAAGAGAACACTAATATTGGTATAAGGCAGCCTAATGCTAAGGAGTGGAGCTCAAAGGTAAATAATGACAAAATATTGTACAAATTTGCAAAAACTGACAGCTTTTAAAAAAAAAAGTATTAATTCATTAGTTTTTTGGAGGGCACTGCTAACATTAGTAATTCAGCCTTCCATGCTGTTGTCACTGCTGGTAGGCACAGGGTGGACACTGAGGGACAAACACTTCAGTATTGACCACCATGGTAAAAGTGCCTTCTTTAGATGGGAGAATAACTGAGCGCTGGATTTATCAGCAGGGTTGTGGTTTACTCTTGCTATTCCTGCAAATATTTGCAAAACTTCATAAAGAATGGAAAGGACAAAGGATGCTTTGCAACAGCAGCACCTTTCCTTTGCAGTTGTCTTCGGTGAGGACAGAGTCAGTTGATATCCCAAAGTATGAGAAGCAGAAATTGTTGGCTACTTCCATCAAACTCAATGAAGAAATTGAAACAAATCAATCCTAAATGTATACTGTTGCTCTATTGGTTTTAAAGTTCTCTATGGTGAGTCCATTTAAGAGCAGATTTTAGTGTATTTACAAAAAATGAGCAGCCAAACCTTTACCAAAGCCTTTGTGAAAACCAAAAATCAGGACACACTCTGTGCACTTCATGCCAAATCCATGAAGAGGGCCTCAACATAAAAAAATGTGTGATATGAGAACGAAAGCAGCAATACAGGAACAGCAAGGGTGAGAGAAATGAGGAGGGAAAAAAAAAAACGTGACAGAGGAGGCAGACATGAAAGGTGTGACAGAAGAGCAAAAAAGGACATAAAGGAAGTGAGAAAAATGAGCGACAGAAAAAGAGAGAGACAAAGAATTGAGAGAGAGAGAGGTAGTAGATGGTGCTGAGACATGTCCAGACAGGAAGGTAGGCATGTGGGTGGTGGGTTTCTCAGTTTGGTTTCCACCCCTTGGGGCAGAACGGCAGAGGAGAATGCAGAGGGTCTCATTTAGTTCCCTTTGAAAGGAAAGGCCAAAGCTTCCAGAGACTGCAACGGCTGTGATAAAGCCTGCTGTTTAGCGGTGGAATTGGAAGGATGACACACCCCAGGGATGTGCTAAATAGGAGTCACAAAAAGGGCTGGAGCCGAGACAAAAATATGTAGCTGAAGGTGAAAGATCAGAAGGACATAAGTGTGAAAGACAACAGACAAACAAAAGAGAGACAGCAGGAGATTACAAAAACATGTTTGGGTATTGTGAGTACGAGGCTCGTGCGTTATTGGCATCACTGATGGGTTAAATATTTTGTTTTGTGGTGTTAAATTGTGAGCCCTTCTAATGAGCTTTCCAGGCTGCTGCGTGTTATGTTGAGGAAAGAAAGTGTCATTTGGCTGTGCTTATCCAAGCAGAGTAGGTAATAAGTGTGTAATGGGGAAACAGTGGAGTTGAGATAGAATGAAAACAGGGAGGGGGAGGGGGGGTTGTTGAAACACACAACTGAACTTGTTTTACTGGCGTCTTCACAAAGCCATTTAGGACATTTGGTTTTTAAACACTGAAAAAAAAAAACATTATTGAAAAAGTCTCTAAAATTTACGCACATCCAGATGTATAGGCTGACAAACAGTAGCTGTATAATTTGAAAGAAGACCTTTGCTGAATGATGTTAGGAAAATATGAATTTTAATAATGTTAAATATTTCAATAATATCAATTGCAATTGACCTACATTTTCCTCCCCTCTTTCTGTTCTGTCATCACTACAGTTTTTTTTGCGGTATTGATATTACATACATTGATCTGGCAATGACAATAAAAGATTTATATATTGGGCAGATATATTAAATACCAATGTATTGAGCCATAGCAATACTCTGTTGGAGAGAAGACAAAGGATGCAGAAGACAGAGTTGGATGGAGGAGGATCACTCGGTGTGGCGATCCCTGAAAAGGGAACAGCCGAAAGAAAAAGAAGCAGTACTGAGCTAAAACAAAACATACACAACATTTGCAATCATTCAACATTTTTCTCATCACTAAGCTCACAACACTCTGACTCAAATTCACTAACAGTTTGCATGGCTTTCGTAGGTGCAATTTTGATTTTTGCGCAACCGTCTAACTCACAAAACTCTCACAAAATGAGTGTTGTGCATCCAACTTGACTGTCAACCACACAGTGTTTTACTAGTTTGCTCCTATGCATATGATGTGCTACTCATACCTTTAGAGGAAAACATGTCCATATTTATTATGAAAACTATTTTAGGGGCAAAACATGCCTAATTTCCAAAGACCAGAGTTGTTTGCAGCATGTATTTAGGGTGAAACATTTATTGTCCTCTGAGAGCTGGTGGTAACTGCATCGCTGAAGGAAAGAAGTTGAGCAATCTGCTGCACAGTTTTATATCCAGTATTAAAACGCCTTCTGATTATAGAGCCATTCATCAGACAGTGGTTCACATCCATTATTCAGAAATTCTTAAACAAAACTGAAAGTAGTGATTTTGTAGAATAAATATTGTGTGCCCGTCTTCCCATTTGCATGCCCTTAGCGCGGCTGCCCTGGTCTGCAGCCACTCTGAAGGCAAGTGGGCGGTGGTCTGAACCTCCTCATGGGGCGAGACCAATGCAGCCCGCACCTCATAGCCCTGAAGTATTAATTTTTCAATTTATTCAATAAAAAAATCAATTTAAATTGTGCAACAGACAACAGAGATCTGCTGTGTTCTGACACAAAAAGAGTGCAAATCACTTACACCTGCTGAACTTGATGGGCGTGTTTGTACCAGCATATAATTAGCATTGCTTGCCTTGGGAATATGATTCTGAGACAGAGCAGGCAAAGGGAGCAAATGAAGAAGTCAGTGGCGGTTCTAGCATTAACTGCTCCCCCCTTCACTGGGCATCTGACCATGAAGTTTCATCTGATTGGTCAGTCATAATATAGAAAAGAAAGCATAAATACATGGCACTTACAGTAAAATAGTCTACAAGTTATTGCATGAAGTCAGTCCTTTGCAATGTTGGAATTGCACACATTGGCATTGCAATAACAATTAATTAATTTGTGTAACCTTATCAATGCACTCTGTCAGGCATTAACAAATCATATACATCATCATCGTCAATATTGTAATGATGATTATAATTGTCAATAACCCAGATTTTCATCATTCCCTGTCCGTCTTTCTGTCATCACTTTGCGAACTGACAACACTATTTTAGCATCTCAGCCACTATCATCTAAAACAGGAGTGGGCATCAAGGGCAGTGAAGGTCCTTTGGATTGGCCAAATATATTATTGGCAGTCAGAGCATAAATACATATATTGTGGAATATAATAGTCTACAATTTATTGCATCCAAGCAGTCTTTTGGGATATTGACACTGTGAACACTGATACATCATGCAGCCCTATCATACCCAATGTATCAGGAATAGTAAAGCATACACATGTCAAATATACTCAGTAGCCAGACAATGAGAACTAAAACATGTTTCACCTTTAGGATTCTGCCTTAAGTTGTATACATTGTAGCCAGGGGCCCTTTTTATTGTTGTGGTCTGATATTGTAGCAGCTGAGGTATCTCCTCAAACAAATGTTTTAATAGACATAATTGCAGCAGCAGCAGTTGCTGGGAAAATGTTGAAATCTTTAGCGCACATAATTGAAGACACATGTCAGTTCAAGACTTATAGCCCATACAGTTGTGTTGATCCATACTTGTCACTACTGTAGTAGCAATGTTGGCAAGTAGTACCTTGAAAAACTAATGTCTCAATACTGTCATATCAATTTTTCAACAAACTGCCAACATTAATGACCACATCAATCTCTTGTACCTGATATGACTTATAAGCACTTGTGAAAGGACGCATATGAAACATGCCAGTTTAAAGAAGTTAAAAATACAAAACTTGGAGCTTTCATAATGTTACCCACCAGTTTAGAAGCCCTGTCTTTAAGGTGAGCAGGGTGATGAGTTTATCAAACATTTTTGAAATACATAGAAATGACTCAAAGAATTATAGGTGCTGCTTTACAACAAATATAAACTGAAATAACAAACATCTTGTGCGATTGTTTCTCAAATACAGATAGTCTCTGTCTCTTATTTTCTTTTTGATTAGTATGTGCTTTCTGCAGCTGTTCGATACAGCTGTCAAATGACTTTTTCCACTCAGTGATATTTAGATGTAGCTGTTGGAGGATTGGAGTCGACTAATTAAAGAAATGATTTTCTAAGAAATCTTTAGGAACTTTATTCCTTTTCTGTATGTAAAACAAAGATAACATAAAAAGTCAGTGCAATGTTTGTTGTTTTCATGTAAAAATGCATATTATCTTACTTTAGTTATGCCTGATTATTGCATATAATGCCAAAGAGACATAGAACACAGAAACGGTCAAACTTGTTTATACCCTTTTGTTAAAGAAAGAAAAATCCACAGTGGTCACTAAAATAACTTGAAACAGACAAAAGTAATATTTACAAAAACATTTACTAAAAAATCCATTAATGAAAATCAGTCATTGCTTTTTAACTTTGGTTCATGAGATTTTGTTTTTTCTTTTCAAACATACTAATAAAACTGGCTTTGACAAAAACGATGGTACTCCTAAGAAAAATTTGACCATTGGGACATGTTAAACTAAGGTGTGTCCTGTACTCAGCATCAAATGTGTGTTCGATCTTGTAATCAGTCAGTCTGCCTGTTTAAAACAGGAAAGGTAGTCACTGTGCTGTTTGGTTTTATACCGCACTGAATATGGAGCACAGAAAGCTATGGAGGATTAGAAAGAAAATTATTAACAAGCATGGTAAAGGTAAAGACTAAAAGACCATCTCCAAGCAGCTTGATGTTCCTGTGACTACAGTGACACATAATATTCAGAATTTTAAGGTCCACAAGACTGGAGCCAACCTCCCTGGATGTGGAAAATGGATGACAAATTGAAAAGATGAATAACATGAATGGTAACCAAAGAGTCCAGAACAGCTTCCAAAGAGATTAAAGGTGAATTGCAAGGTTAAGCTTTATCAGTGTCAGATTGCACAGTCAGTCTGCTTGAGCCAAAGTGGACTTAATGGAAGACAACTGAGAAAGACACCAAATCATAAAAAGCGAGGCTGGATTTTGCCAAAATGCACACTGAGAAGCCTTAAGGCTTCTGGGGGAATGTTTTTTTGGACAGAAGAGACAAAACTGGAGCTTCTTGGCAACTGACATCATAGACTCAAAAATAAAACATACAAAGAAAAGAACCCTGTACCTACAGTGAAACACGGAGGAGGCTCGGTTCTGGGGCTGCTTCCCTGCATCTGGCACAGATTGTTTGGAATTTGTGCAGGGTCCAATTAAATCTCAAGACTATGAAGGCGTTCTTGAGTGAAATGTGCTGCCTAGTGTTAGAAAGCTTGGTCTCTGTCACAGGTCATGGGTCCACATGACCGAAATGACCCAAAAGTCAAAGTCAAAGTCAAAGTCAAAGACACAGCTAAAACACCCCTGAAGACTAAGAATGAAACCTAAATCCTGTTGAACATCTGAAACCTGCAGTCTGGAGAAAATTCCAGTGTACAGGTGCAAAAGTCTCAGAGAGAGTTTCAGAAAAAAATTGAATGCAGTGACTGCCTCAAAAGAATGTACAACAAAATCTTAAGTTAAGGGCACCATCCTTTCTGTGAAGCCCAGTTTTATTTTATTTATTTATCTAAATTTTTAATAGTTCTGGTGAAACAACACTCAAAAGCAATGACTGATTTTCATCATTTGAATTCATTTTCCCCCCTTAATATTACTTATGTCAGTTTAAAGTTATTTCTATGACCTTTCTGGGTTTTTCTTTCACAAAAGGGTACAAACAAATTTGGCTGCATCTGTAAAGGTCACTATTTTAGTTTTTAATAAACTAAATTATTAGCTATTCAAAGGAACCTAACTCAGAAACAAAATGTGATGTTGTACAGGCACTTATGAGTGCACATGCTCAACTATGAATTAATCTAACAACTGCTGTAAGTGCAAGTTGAAACATCCATTAACACACCACAGTATTGTGAATTTGCGTGTACTACTGACAACTATTAAACAAAATAACAGTCAGAGAGAAGCTTCAACTAAACATTAAAACTTTTGAAAAAGAATGGTAAGAACACCCAAGTACAAAATAAAAAAAAATCTTCATTATAATTTAATCAAAGTTAATCAAATTTGCTAATACAGCCCCATCAGCTATTAAAAACTAATATTGCAGACCCTTTCAGACATTAGAACTTCCCTTCAAACCATCGGTTACATTTTAAATTAACAAAAAAGAAAAAGAAAAATGATCTGAAACTGTTCTCTAATATTTCCAGTTTTGGTTGTTTGCAGTTATGTTTTACCAGCTTACCTCTAAGCTTCAGGCTCTAGTTTTCTAAACAAGAAGGCACTGTTTCAATCCCTCACCACACTTCTATGTTCTCTTTATAAAAATATCTTGAAAGATAAGAAAACACTATCGGCTGCTTCTCCCTCTCAGTCTTTCTTTTTCTCCATCCTTCCAGCACTACTCCTCCTCTCATAGTGTCACAGTCCATATGGTGCTGCAACACTGTTGGTCTCCTGTGGCCACACTTCCCACGATGCATCTGTGGCTCTGGGCTTTGGATGAAGCCGATAGGCTGAGAGTACTGTGGTATCGACCAGCCATCGCCTGGTGTGAGGTCAGCTCAGTGCAGCGCTGGAGTGTGTCCAAGCAGCACACACCAATAACTTTCAGTCTATCATGGATTCTGACAATCAATCCTCAATTTTCTGCTCTTACCTTTGCCTCCATAGAAGTATGTTCTTGTGTTGTATTCCTTTCTTTAAAACTCCCTTTTGAATGTGCTGCTGAGTCGTTTTTTTCTATCTAAACCACTGTCAGATTGATCCATTTCTTGTAATTTCTTGAAGCCACACACAATGAGACATCAAACCTTGGTGCCAAGTTTATCTTTTCAAGCTATGATGGCAATATTCCTTTAAAAAATACCACCTTGGACTCTTTGACCAGTACACTTCTTTTTTTGAGAGCTGGGTGTTTTTCTACTCTCATCCACATAGTTGGGTTGCTTTGAGCTGGCTTCCTCTCCTGTCTGTGTCCGTGCAAAGAAAACAGAGCTTAGCAGAGATCAATCCCATTGAGTCTGACTCCTTTCACCAGCCGAGGATCAATACTTTCTGTTTCATGTCCCTGTGCAAAGTACACACACGCACGTTTTTGCACAGACACAGCCAAGCACAGTCCAAAGACACACCTATGAGCGCTGACCCACCCCCTTTAGAAGCGACCTATCGGCCTATCGGCTAACTTGCTCACCGGGGGATACAAAAGTTCATTATGACAGCTTTCGTAGTACTAAAGATCTGCTTTGGCACTCTTCTGCAAAGCAGTATTTACATTATATATTTTGCAATTCACTCATGCTGTTATAAAAGAAAACCGAGCAAAAAAAAAAAAGAAAAAAAAATCTTTTTGCACAATCAAGAGATGTTCAGTGTGTGGCAAAAGATATGTGCTTAATGATATAAACACAGAAATGGGAAGAGTTTTAAACTACATTGGTACGTAATCTAATCCTGAATTCATTGTCAGTCCACGTCCCTTAACATAATTTTAATAGTTCTTGCTGAGTTTAGTAGATCTTGTTTCTGCAGCATCCTCTGTTTTGTTTTAAGTTAATTAAATCATTTTTGGAACACACAGCCTGCCTTCTAGTTCTGGGTTTAGGTCTTTTACATTCTGTTTTTGGTTTTGCATAGATTTTCTTAATTATTTCTTTGACACCTTTATAAAGAGCTAATCTAATATACGAACTTTTAAAGAAACAGACTGTCTTTTTTCACATTTTGGCAAGCTGTTTGTGTAGTGGGCCAGTTGTTTGTGAAGTGGTACTGTTGTCTTACAGCAAGAACATCCTGTGTTCAAATCTTGTTGGAGACCATTCTGTGTGGAATTTTGCATTTCTTACGTGTTCTGAAGTTTTTTCCAGGTACCATGGTTTCCTCCCATGCATGTTAGGTTAACTGGAGAGCCTAAACTGACTTTATTGTGAGTGTGTGATGATTGTTTTGTCGAGTGTGGCTCTGTATTGGCTCTGTAATAGACTAGAAAGCTGTCTAGGGTGTACCTCACCTCCTGCCTGAGGTGTACTTTCTCTGACCCTGTGACCCCAAATATCACCAAGTGGATACAGAAAATATGTGAGTTAGTGAGTGTTTGAGTTATGGGACCTGAGTTGAGCCTCAAAGCTTGTTTGCTCTATGAACAGACATATAAACAGACATTTCAGCACTATAAAGGTTTCTTCGAATTCAAAATAAATAAACTACCGGTAGTCCTTTGTGAACTTAAAACTGTTCAAAATTTTTTCATTATTAAACAGATTAAATGAAGCTCTCAATCAAACTGAATATTTGTTAAATAAATGTTTTGCCCCACAAACGCACCTTGCCTGGAGTACTCATCAGCCTCATGGTGTACCAGGTCAGACACGCAGCCACCATAGTGAAGCCTCTGCTCATGATCGAAGGCCTTGAGCGTCTCACTGGAGCTGTATGACTTCTGTGTTGGCACACGGCACTCGTCTGCATCAAGGGAAGATGTGTTGTACTGGGACTCTTTGGAGCAACGACTCCTAGTCAGAGAGCGGTGCCTACGGTCCTTTAGGTCCATGATGAAGTTGGGGGATGATTGAAGATGATTGATGGAGGAAAGGGAGGAAACAGCAGACAGGGGTGATGAAGGGGCCTCCTAAAGGACCTCCTCAATGTTGGTCACTTGTTCAGTCACCTGGAAAAGAAAGATAAGGAGAGGGGAAAATGGAGAGGATAGAAACAACATTTAAAAGTTGGTTTAAAATTCACAAGAAGCTCTGCTGTGACTCAGTCACTCTGTAGAAAATACAGAGAGAGTTGGGTAAGAGTGAGCACTGCAAAAGGACATTTGAGCAACCAGGCAAATATACAACACATCGGAGTATTGATGCAGGCTAAGTAAGGCTATTGTGGGGAGAAACAGAGCTGCCAGCCCTGTGGTCCACAGAGATAGTCAGCCATCGACCGTGCTGATGAAAAATAGTCATCCAGCATCTAAATCTATTCCATAAAAACTGAGAGCATCTCAAACAGGAGCCAGTCAACCTGAGCTGATGCCAATGATGCATGAATACAACAAAAGTGGACAAAAAGACAAAAATGACTGACAGGATAATGACAAAACAGACAGATTATCTAGATTAGAGCAAGGTAAAGGGCAAAAGAAGAAGAAAACAGCCGGATGCAACAGGAAGGAAGGAGGAGGAGGAGAAATGACTTGAGGGCTTTGAAAGTCTCTCCCTCATTATCAGAGTGAGAATGTATCTGGCTCCCTTAGAGGCTGTAAAGGATAATCAAACACACCCAAATGACTACACACAGACACACAAATTGTACACAACAAACACACAACAATACCTTTCAATTGGGAACAAAAATATTGTGTTGCTTGAAGTTGACATGGCTTATAAAACCACTTGTAAAAACGTGTTTATTATGACTTTGTTTCTTCATTTGATGCCTGATCTGTCCATTCCTCCTACTACACCAGCACTGTGTTAATCTCTTGTGGACACAGATTATACCGGTTATAATTTTAATAAAGTACAATGCTAGTCAAGCTGCCTTGAGCAATGCATTGCACAAGAGATCTGAAGTTCAAAGTACAACAATACAAGAACCAGCAGTAATTGATGGGGCCACTTCCGGCAGCTGTCTGAATGTGATGTTCATGCCAATAAATAGGTCATTCATAGTTCTGTTACTTGAGGCAGAGGAAAGTCCGGTCCACCCTCTGTGTTAAAATTTAGCATTGTGTTTTCATCACAATTGTTCTCAATCTGGACAGCACATCCCAATATCCGAGTACAAAAGGGCTTTTCTGAAGAACAGTGATTTTTGAATACTTTATGCTGCTAATTGCATCATCCAGTACAGGAAGAATAAAAGTAGAGGAAAAAAAACAGGTTACAGAATGTGAGTCAGTCTATTCAATGAGTGCTCATTTTAAAATGCTTGGAAGGTAGCACTGAAAAGTGCCCTGCTATGTCCATTGATTAACAGTAGGTATTAAGACTCATAAAGAGCTCATTATTCTCAGGCATCCATCACACAGGCTATTAGGAGTTCAACCTTAATGTGTTTGTACCTTGAATAGAGGATAAGGAAATAGTTCAGGGTACTGACTCAGGAGATGTGGGGACATTTTGACTGGTGGTTTGCAGACAATGGGACTGGGATTGTGTGGAACAGGAAAGCAGCTGCTGCTGATGAGCTATGACTGTGTCAGAGGATTAGTGGAAATAATAAATACTCAATAATAGACGAGCTGTTATTATTTACTTTCTTCTCCCAAAAGTTTTATCAGACATTCAGAACTAAACAAATATTTTTTTTCTTCTGAATCAAGCACAGTGCTGGAGGGAACCAGGCTTTTCTTTCTTGAATGACTTCAACATAAACAATGTAGCTACTCTGCTCTCTGCAAAGTGAACTAAAAAAAAATCCTCACTACCAATATTGTTTACAAATTAATGCCTAATTTATAGCAACGTGTGTCAGCACATCACCGCCATAAAACAGTTCACCTTGTTTTGAAGGTGGCCAATAATGAGTTTAGAAGAAAATTAAGGAGGAATTGTAATAAAATCTATCATAAAACATTGTTTTACATTTTATAGATTTTATATATCTGTTTTTATTTTAATAAAAATATAAATAGACAACTTAAAACCTCCCAAACTTTACAATAGGATATGATACAAAAGAATCTTTAGATTCCCATTAGGAGCATTTTTTGACTCAGTAGCTGCCTTCACAGAAGTCACAGGTACTACAATCTCTTTAGGAAGGGGGCATACACTGATTACACAGTAATCAATAAATTGGTTTTCACAGCCAGTGGGAAATCACCTGATCCCCACACAGTTCCAAACCAAAATGGATTTTAGATATGTCCAAGAGACCAGCATTAGCCTTACCTGATAGACAAGACTGGTTTTGTAAAACAGTACATGAATAACAGGCAAAGTCATGTCACACAATATTAGTATGCAATTTATGTTTCATAAGTGTTCCTTAAATGTTGTTGTTGTTCTTTCGGCTGCTCCCTTCTTTAGGGGTTGACACAGCGAGCAGATTTGGCAATTGTTTTATGCCGGAGGCCCTTCCTGCCTCAACCTGGGCTAGAACCTGCAGCTTCAGGATAAAAACACTGCGGCACTGACCACCATGCTAGGTCTTTAACGCTAGGTCTAAAACTCTGGCATGAAATGCACATTATTCACACAATTAGATTACTCGTGTGTAACAAATGAAGTTTTATCACACCAGATCAAATTCTTGCATTCAGGTGTTGGATAGTTCAGTGCTGCCAAGGCCAAGGTTTTCTGCAGACTGCCTGTTGTATTTCTACAGAATTTTAATGCAGCATTCTGGTTACAAATGCACATTTGATAAACCTTTTCCACTTATTTACTCTGGCATCAACAGATTACCACATGGAGGTAGATTTATTTATAATGATACACTAGCTTTTTCTCATTCTGACCACTTAGTTATATGCATATTCATACAAACACACACACCAACTCAGCTGACAAATGGATACATGAATCTAAAACCGTACAAATACCTGCATGACCTTGCAATAAGCCGTGTTTCTTTGACAGGCCTGAACAGAGGTGGACAAAGAAAAAAAAGAGAGACATGCATGCAACTATGAAGTGACCATGAAATCCTGGCAGAATGAAAAATGTAATTGGAGGATGAGTGAGAAGATGGAAAAAATCATTTTCAAAAATACAGGGGTGATGTTTAAAACAGTAATAGGCCTGTTTTATGCAAATAACAGCTTCAGGGGGGAAAAAAAAGGAAAATGGCTCAATGTAAATTCACTGTAAATGCAAATTAAAGCCAGTTAATAGGAAGTTAATGACATCAGAGGATTAGTGAGCATCAAACAAGATGGTTTCCTTTTCAACTCAATCAACCACTAAAAGAGGAGAATCCAAGTATCAAAGGAAACCAAGTAAAAGATTTGTCTTTAAAAGCAGAAGCTGCCATTTAAAGGATTTCTGAGCCCCATATTTGTTTTACTAACACATGAATAATAAGCATTTATTATTTTAAATGCATGAACAGATATGTGCGTTGGAAATTTACAAAGCTAGATTTTAGAGAATATTAACAATCTCTCAACACATACCTAGCTAACAAAAATAAAACAAAAAAACAATGCTGTCAAAGTAACACTCCTCGTGGGGAATGCCAGCATCTTTCAGAAACAGGTGCATCGGTGCATTTACGGCTTCAAATTGCCTCAGGTATTTTGTGTTTTATTGCATCATGCCTCAAATCCGCCTGAAGAAACTGCTGCGGAGGCACCCAGCGCTGGGAACATGCTGATCGCAATCAACTGGGCTCGGCTCCTGCATATTATTTCATTGCATTTGTAATGGTTACATCTACATTGGCAAGACACCCAATGACAATTAGCTGCAAAGATTTCATCCAGTGACTGCTCTCATTTTTCAAACAAATAAGCACAGAGACGACATGAGTGTGCGAGTATGGATGCTGTTTAGGGCCATATCACTGTGGGAGGCTTTCCGTCCAGATGACTCTAACTGCAGCCAACTAGGAGGATACACAAACAGGTTTGGGCATAATAGACAAGCAATAATTTACCCTGAAATCCAACAACTTATTATTTTCCAAACAAATCTAGAAAACAGATTTCTCAAGGGTAAAAGACGTACTTTAGAAGAAGCGTTTTTGCTGCAACTAACACATTTAATTGATCATCTTGCTTCCCACTTTTTTCTTCATTAATCAGGTAGTTTGGGTTGACAAACATAAGAAAATATTAAAATTGCACGTTATTATTTCTGACACTTGAGATGCCATCTTTCATTATCACATTTCATTGTAACATGTTATTGTCTTACGAAAGTCAGCTGATTGTCACTGAAAGTAAAAAAGAAAAACACAGGAAAGCTGAAGGTTTAAGCATCTGAATAACTGTAGACATTTGTTCTGCTAATTGACTACTTTTCAGCTTTTTGTTTTTATTTACTGGATGCTCTACAGTAATTTTTTTCATTAAAATTGGTAATTTTGAATAATGTTCTTTAAAAAAAATCTATTTGTCATGTTATTATATTTGCAGTAGAAATCAGATGTTTACATACACTGTATAATATACACTTTTTTTTCACTGTCTGACAATAAATCCGACTCGGCCATTCCTATTTTAGGTCAGTTAGGATTCCATATTTATTTTTTTGCTAAATGACTAAATATTGGGAAATGGAAAAAAAAATAAGTCACAAGTTTATGTATACTAAGCTA
This sequence comes from Kryptolebias marmoratus, assembly GCF_001649575.2. NCBI lineage: Eukaryota > Metazoa > Chordata > Actinopteri > Cyprinodontiformes > Rivulidae > Kryptolebias > Kryptolebias marmoratus. Next base: position 10,447,270 of record NC_051438.1, read on the forward strand.
CCTAAGATTTTAAACAATTTCAGAAAGCCCAGATGACAATGTCATGGCTTTGGAAGCTTTTGTCTGGTTAGTTCACAACATTTGATTTAATTGTTGTTTATTGGAGTTCATTGGAGGCACAGTTGTGGCTACATTTTAAGCCACATCTCAAACACACTGCTTTGTGTGACATCATGTCAGAATCAAAAGAAATCAGTTAAGACACCAGGATGAGAATAGTCCTCCTCGACTCTGATTCATTCTGGTGTATAATGTTCCATATGCCTAATGGTGCCACATTCATCTTTTCAATCAATTATATGCAAGTTTAAGCATCATGGGAATGTGCTGCCATCATAGTGCTCAGGAAGGAGATGGGTTTTGTGTTCCCAAGTTTTGTTGTGGAAGGTACATATTAACCCCAAAACAAAAGCAAAAAAAACCTTGTGAAGATGCTGCTGAAGCTGGTCAGAGTCATTATCCAAAGTAAAACCAATCCTGTACTGACACAGGCTAAAATGCCACTCAGCGAGGAAGGAGCCATTACTCAGAAACAAACAAACAAACCAACAAAAAAAGGCAGATTACAGTTTGCAATTGCACTCAGGGACAAAGGCTTTCATTTCTGGAGACATGTCATGTGGTCTGATGAGACTAAAATTGAAATGTTTGGCCATAATCACTATTGTTAAATTTAAAAGAAAAAGTGGGAAGCTTGCAAGCCTGAGACCATTCAAACTGTGAAGTACGGGGGTGGCAGCATCATGTTGTGGGGGTATTTTGCTGCAGGAGAGACTGGTGCACTTCACAAAATAGGTGGCATCGTGAGGAAAGAATATGTAGAAATGTTGAAGCAACATCTCAAGACATCAGCCAGGAAGTTAAAGTTTGGACACAAATGTGTCTTCAAATGGACAGTGACCCTCAGCATGCTGCCAAATTAGGTCCAAAGTGGCTTAAGGACAACAAAGTCAGTGTTTTGGAGTGGCCATCACAAAACCTCCGATATCAGAGGAGAAAATGTCTGTATCTTTTTAGACAGTGTATGTAGGCATCTGGTTTCAACTCTGTGTTACCTTAACTTGTATAAAACAAGCCTGCAGCCATTACTTGGCTCATTGTATTTAGTTTTATTCACACCAAGAAACAACTACCAGTCAGAAAGACTGGCAGTTAAATCCTGATAAACACAGCATGGAGTGTTTCCATCAGAAAATTCACCCATTCTTCCAAAAGTCTTTGTGAACAGGAGATGAAGTTGCTCATTTGCTCATTTGGTGTCTCCTTTCATGCTCTGCCCACGTTTCTTTTTTCTTTTACAATTCAAACGAAATTTGGATAGCAAAAAAGTGGCCTCTTGAAAACCTGTCCCTGTCATTGGAAATGACAAAATTGTGGCTATAAAGCTTTTTTTTGTGTGCTGCTGCTCAAATTAAGTTGTTTACACAGTTTGTTCACAAAGACAAAGAGTACACACAGAGAGACTGAGGGAAACAAAGAATATACACGGAAAAAGCTGAGCACAAAAAAGTAGCATGAGAATAAAATGAAAACAACAAATCGTTTACTTAGATTTGTAGTCAATTACAAATAATAAAAAAGTGTCTCTTGACTTCAGGCTAAAAAAAAATCGGTAATATTAGTGATACCCTTTAACTGTATGAACAGTATGTACTTGACATCACATCTTTAAGTGTAAATCTTTTGATCCTAACATAAAGTAAGAGTTGACGCAGAAGTGAAGAAATCCCATAACAACAAAAATAACTCTTATTTACTTGAAATTTTACTGGATAATGACCAATTCTAAGGTATAATTTTAAGTTTCCACGATAAGGGAATGTGGTGCTTGTACACAGACCTTAACTATCTGTATTCAAAGTCTTCATACTATATATAAGTTTATAAGAATATTTCTGTATGTAGCTGCATTTATAAGAAATACATTCTGACCTGTTTCTTTCTGAAATATGAACTCAATCTTGCTATAAATGTTTTTTTTTGTTTGACTCTGACTGAGAGGTTCTTTATCACAAAAGAGACCAATTACATAATCTCAGGTGCCATTAAAAGTACGTGCACAAGACGCAAAAAAAAAAAATACATGTATGTACTTACACACAAATATAAGACAAATAGAGGGCTAAAGGGAAGCGTGAATGGCTTCAGTTCAACTGGAAACTGTGCTCTATTTTAGATCCAAGAGGTCCTGAGAGCCAAGAGCTGAGGGGCAGGAAGCATTTCATCTTTCTCTCCATCCCACACACCTTACCAAATCACCTCCAACATGTCTTTGAGCCAAAAATATATCATATTACATGTGATCTGTCATAGACTCACTGGCTCTGTCACAGTTTGTTGGCAAAATCATGTCCCTGATTGATTTTGGATATTAAAGTGCCAAAATTGTTTTCATAGTGACAACAAAAACAATAATATCGCTCTTAAGACGTAGAAAGCTGTCGGTTTTTCTTAGTGTTTCTAACAATATCAGAGTTTGATTATTGCATAGCTTCTAGGATTAACTCTCCAGAGTGCACTGATGTGCAGAAAATTGTCCCTATTTCTCAGTCTCGTTTTTAGACCCTCATTAGCGAGTGAACACATAATAAATGTGTAGTAGTTTTTACAAATTAGGCTGCCTTTTATCTGCAGTGCCACAGAACAATAAGGTCACTTATAAATATAAGACAAGATGTATTCTATGTAATTGCACCAGTTCTATTAGGTTTAATGCTTATGCAAGTTCCTATAGAGTGCTGAAATAGAATGGAAAAAAAGAAACATTCATTTGTCGACAGCAAGTTTTCAGGAAAGCAAACTGGATCGGATTTTTCTGATTTTTCCTCTTTGAGTTTAAATGAAAGACATCTTCTGTGCATTATTTGTGCTTTGCTGAGTATTGCATTTGAATGAGGGAACATCTCCTGGGATCAGCGAGCTTGAACACGGTAGTTATGAAGTACTGTTGAGGTCACACAAGAATATAAGAGTTACATATCCTGAGGTTTGCTTATGTGACTCACAGCTGTAGTCCCTGCAGGGGCCTGAGACGAACGAAAGTTGGCACCACGATCACGAGCTAGGAACAGATCTCATCCACCTTCAGTTTACTCCCTTATGTTTCCTATCTCATCCCCTCATTTGTCAGGATGGAAATGAATGAGCGGAGGATATGGGGAGGAAGTTGTTGAGATGTGAGAAATTCATCCCTTTCTCTTCCCTGCTCTTGGTGCCTGTGTAATCTCCAGACTGGGCTGCAGAGTGCCACAGAGCCTCTGTTTATTAGACTAATCCCTAAATCCACATTCTGCAGGCCTCGCAAACGCCTCACGAAGCTCTAATCTGACTCAAAACAAAGGGATTAGAGACGACAAGGTCCCTCTCTCTGTCTCTCTGTGTCTGCCGGAGTGGGCTCAGGGTGAAGGCACACATGTTCTGAGAAACACACTTGCACTGTTGCATACTCTTGCCTGTCATGCCCCTATTTGCTAAAGACTGATTGGCACATGCATGCGAGCCCTCTCTCACATACACACACACACATACACACGTACATGCATACTGTGAACACAAGCTGGCTGCGACAAGACAGGCAGTTAGAGCCAAAGTGCAAACAAACTGGGTAATTACACATAGCTCAAAAACTCATGGGAGAAATGACGGACAAGATGAGAATGAGCTGTGGGAATGGGACATGGTTACAGCAGGGAGGATATACTTGGAATAATTGAACAAACAGGCTCATTTTATGAACTCACAGTGTTGCAAAATCAGCAGAGGAGTAGAATTATTTTATTCACCAGCAAGAAATGCCAGGGGTTCACCTTAGGGGCAACAGGCTGTTACAGTATATACACAAAATAAAGTGCCAAAAAAAAATCAATATTTGTCAAGTATTTATCCATATTAAAGGACCAACATACCTGCAGCACACTGTAACAAAATATTCTCCAAATTTACAGCTCCGGTGAGGCTCTCCCCAAAACTCATAAGAGCCCATTTCAGTCAGATGCCAAAGCTGTAACAGGTTTACAAGAAAACCTCCTTTCCTTCTCTCTGTGTTTCTCTCACAGTTTGTCACAGTTTTATTCTGCTTCTTTCCAATATGTTGAAGAAATAATGTGTAAAAAAGGGGGGGCTGAAATTGAGTTGACTCAGTTCCTAATTTTAATTTTACAGTGTAATCTTTAGTAACAGTGGGTCTAATTTGCAAATGTAGCATGTAATAATGTTGAGAGGTTAGCTCAGTTTATTTCCAGGCTACTTTCACACACTGGTTTGGCTTTTGATGAGAAAACTTTCTAAATACTTTTCATTTAACCAGACATAACATATGGAACCAACAAACCATTAGCTAATCCTTTTAAACAATAACAATATGTAAGCATGCTAACATAAGCTTGTTTCACTTCCTTACTGTTGGGGAACTGGCAATGAAAATTATATACATTCTCTAAGGTTTTACACAATTTACATAATGATGACATATTTATCCCATTGTTTTGCCCCATTCCTGGACAAAACGGCAGCATAAATATGAGCTAAAAACCAATTTATGAAAAAAAAACAGAACAAAACAAAAACAAAAAAAACCCAAAGACATTACAACTAAAAAAGTCTAATTTAAATGGTAGTACATTATCAAAAAACAGGGAACCAACCAAAACAACTCACTATCAGTAACAACTAAGTGAAACAGTTTTAAAACTTATTCATTGCGGTGCAAAAGAAACCCTGAAAAGTAGGAGTCAAGTGAAGTGTCTTAAAGTTAATGGCATTTTGAAGATTGCTCCAAAAATATGGACCATAAAGGAAAATGTTAGTTTAACCAAATTCACGATGCACCCCAGAAACATTTATCAAAAGTTTTTTTATTCTGATTCTGATAACTGTTAAAAATGATTCTGCATTAATCAAAAAGCGTCCTGCTTGATTCAAAGAGAGTGTCACCATTTAAAACGATTGCATTATCAGCATATACATGTATTTTGGCTGACTTATTGCTTTTGTATAAATAATAAATACATCCATCTGTGTTCTTTACCCACTCTTCTGTGCAGGGTAGTCAGTGAAAACCCACGCCTGCAAGGGGAGAACATGTAAACTCCACACAGAAAGGCCATAGCCAAGTGTTGAACCTCCAATCTTCTTGCTGTGAAGCAACAGCTCTAACCAGTACACCACCATGCAGCCCATAATATTAAACACAGTATTACCTAAAGTAGATCCTTGGGAACCACCTGTAGTTATTATATGAGGCAGAAGTAATGTTTTCTAAAATCACACACTGTGTTTAATCAGATGAATAGCTTCTTTGTTTAAGGATTTGACATTTTCTTGAAAGATTTTTTTGTGGTGGAATAAATGCATAATTTGTCCAAAAAATATATAAAATAAATACAAATAAAAATTCTAGATGAAACGCTGCATTGACTGAGTGAATGTGACTAAAACTGATTTTCAGTTTATTACCAAGATAATCACTGGTAGAACTTTCATACTAAAATCCTCCTAACTTTGTTGAAATATAGACATTTACATAATTATTATGTTTTTTAACTAAGTCTAATGCACATTCCTTTATTATGGTATTAGTGTAATAATGTTCACAGCACAGGGCAAAAGGCATTTTTTTTCTTGCGACTCTACTGGAGAAAACATTGTTTATACCAACATTCAATGTTCTATTTGAATGACTAAACATTTACTTTCTGTAGTATTTGCCTTCTTATTTATTTATTTTTTGTAAGGATCTGGATGTTTATAATACTCCAGTCAGCTGTATACAGTATGTAAGTGTGAGCTGGAAGGATTAAACCTCAGTGTTATCTCAGTCTGAGGTCATGTCACACAGACAGGCTCGGCTGTGCATCTGACAAGAACGTAATTGTAGAGGAAGGTCGTGTAAAATAGAAAGGCATGGCAGTCTACAGATGGATAAAATCAGCAGAGGGGTCACAAATCCATGCTACCTGTTCTTTTATTCATCAAGGGAATTCCTACTCATCTTTATTCAGTGGAATCTCGCCCATGCTGGTCTGCACAGCTGATATGGCGTGCATGCGCAAGTGCGCTGCCTTTTTCACCTGTGCCCTAGGAGCTTGCTGCAGCACAAAGAGTCAGGGCAAACTTTGGCGCCGTACTGTCAGTGAGTTATTAAAACAATCGAGTGCTGACAAGCCCTGCATTCTGTCGCAGACGAAGAGGGCTAGGGCTTAATAACTCAGTGTCACGCCTTGACATTCTTACCATCTGTCTGGGTAAAATATTCAAATGTGCAATAAATGTCACAGGGGACAGACGGTGACAATGTCTAATTAACACTATGACAGAGGTGACACACTGGAGGCCTTGGCTGGCTTTTTACTGTACAACATGCATTGCCTTTTGTGTATGCGCGTGCACACGCATGCCAAAACTCTGCGCAGAGGTGAAATGTTCAAGCACATAGTAGCAATTTTTTTTCTTCTTCCTGTCATCCTGTCTCTTTAGAGAAAAGTCAGTGATTGTTTAAGTAAACAGAAAAATGTAGCAGCAAGACACATTTTAAAAAGTGTAAATGACAGCAGCTATAGGGCTGTGCAACCCTGGAGCAGTGAATAAATGCCAGAGAAGATTCATTTCCTCAGGCTGAAATGTCAAATAGGGGGGTGAGCAGGGAGGAAACCAGATTATCAGCCTTATATGGGGATCCTCATCAACTCAAATGGGCAGCAAATCTGCTGCAGTGATTCATTAGTTAAATTTGAACAGAACTGGTTAATTTGGCCCACATATTTTAAAAAGACGATTTTTATAGGATGGGAAAATATAATATAAGAAGAATTTCAAATAAAAGTTAAAGGAATGTCAAGCAAATACACAAAGCCTGACTGACATACAAGATGTTTGTTTTCAAGGTTTTTTTTTTTTCTCTTTGGTTCCCAAATTACAAAACCTGACTTTAAACCTGAATTAGAAAGCAACCATGAAACCTGAAAAAGTGCTAGTTAAACAGAGCATCACAAGCATTTAAAAGTTCTTGTAATAAATAGGATGAAACATGAAGTGCCAAACAATTTCTCAAGGTTGAAGGTTTTTCTATGAACTGATAACAGAATATAAAATAAAGAAACCCACACAAACACATAAAACTCACATGAAGTTGGAATAAAAATAAACTGAATTTAAAGCATAGGTCCTAAATGTGATTCAGATCACATTTTTAACAAGATCAGATTCTTTGTACTTAATGTCATTACATTGTTCAATACCACTGATAATGTAATGAAACTCAGGGTTATTGATTGGTGTTAAACAAATGTTACATTCTGAAACAGCTAAAAAGAATTAATGTTAAATGTCAGTCAGTAAAATGCATTTACAGCCTAATCATGTTGTCAGAAGTAACAAGTTCTGTGTCTTCATTTATTGCTAATTGATCTATCGTGGATTTTAATCTGGACCAAAAATTGCCCCTTTTAGGTCAGTATTGAATTAATAACTTCCAATGTAGATCTTTAGCTGTGAGAAAATGTAAGATATCAGAAACAAAATCAGCTGAACTGTATGTCAGAGTACTAAAAAAAAAATGTGTTAAAGGGATAATTCAGATCCGTTGAAATGGGATTTGGTCAAAACGTTTTGAACAGTTAATATCTTATCGGTTGAATATAGTTCTTTAAATGGCTTCAGATCAAAATAGATTGCTGTAGTCATAAAAGAACTTCAAAGTCCAAATTTTTGTATCAGCTCATGCCAGCGCATTTACATTACTGTAAATTTTACATTACACGGTTGTTCTAGCAGAAATGCCGTATTGTGATATTCCTGCCAGGGTGCCCTCAAAGTGTTATAGTTAGCTGCTGCTCCTATTAGTGTTTGTACTTGCAAAAAAACCAAAACAACAAAAAAAAAACCCACCCTAAATTCTATGTAAATACCTATGTAATGCAAAACTGGAGGGAATATAATAATAGGTTTATAAAAGAGTTTATATGAACCACTATTTAACATTTTAGGATATTTTCTATAAAATGATAAAAAGCTTTAAAGATTCTTCCTAAATGATGTTGCTTGAGAAACTCCCAACAAAAGGTATGATAATATTTGTTCAAAACTTTTCCACAGAATCCAGCTACAAAAGATCTGAATTATCCCTTTAAGTAAAACTTTAATTTAAAGGTCACATTGGAACCATGTATTTAATTTGTATGTTTTATACGTTTCTTATGTTATATAGACTAGTTGACATTTCCATTCTACAGTGCTGATAAAAAAAGTCCAATGCAAATAATTAAAGTTGCGTAGGCCTATCAGAAAATCTTCAATCAGTATTTTTTTAAGCTTGTCAAAGACTTTTTAAGTATCAAGTTAAAGGTTAGATACATGTGCACCTGTCACCAAGGATACAGCAAGAACATTTATGTCTTCCTTGCAACAACAGAATCAGATGCTTTGTGGTGTTTCCTGTAAATAAAGAGAATTATAAATGAATAACTTTGTACTACAGAACATGTAACGCTGTAGTGTGTTCTGAGTTCATGCAAAGTGTTTTGGCTAAACTGCACCAGCAAATTCAGCAGATGAATTTAAACTTGTCAGGTATCTTGACTTGAATTGACTGACCACGATAGATGAATAACTTTCTGCCTTTTTTTTCTTTTCTAACCATCCATAAAATTGCATCATGTGTTTGTTTTTCTTTCTTATTTAAATGAATTACCAATAGTGGTTAGTTTTCAAACTCAACTTCAAGGACAGTTTTCAAGAGAAAGAAGATTACATCAGATTTACAGTGTTATTCTAACTCTCTCAGTGAATTACATCATTACATTTTTGCCTCATTTCCTTTCCAGTCCTGAATGCATCGACAGACAGTGAAAGTGCCAAACAGTAAGCTTCTATGGTTGAATTCACTGACATCATATTAGGTGATAGTGAAAGTCGCAGTGTGTGCCTGTTTCTTTTCAGGTAACCTAAGTCTATTCATCAAACGAACCCAGAGTTTAGAGTCTGTTTGTTTTTTAGAACCCTGCCTATGGGAAGTAATAGGGTTGGTCGGAAGTTTTAGGAGAAAATGAGAGGCTTTCAATAAATTATTAAGACCAAGGCATCAAAAGTTTTTGTAATCTTTAGAGGAGAGACTCAAAGTTTAAACATGTTAGGTAGCTGTGTGCTGTTTTTATACTTAGTTATTGCCGAACAGTGAAGGCGGACAGTTATGCTTTTGTCTGTGTCTGTCTGTTACCAGTTTATCTCATGAACCACTGGACGTGTTTAATACAACTTGCAAAAAAAAAAAATCATTAAATGTATATCTACAACAGATTAACCTTTAAAGTCAACCAGATTCAAGATGGTTGCCAAAGCCACCTGACCTTAAAAAGGCAAATGTTTATCATTCAGTCAGTTTCAGAGATATCCACCTCCATTTTGGTATGGTAGTCACTCATCTTCAAGAAACACTCTGAGCACTACATGATTTAAATAACTGTTTTAAAAAGAAATTGCCATTAACTATTTGAATTTAGCTCTTTCTGTCTGTTAGCAAAATATCTCATGAGCCACTGGATGGATTTTAATTAAATTTCAGGAATTATATTATATATTTTTTTCATAATTTTTGGAATTAACACAATTTAGGAAGGCTGCCACAACCCTCTGAGCTTAGAAAACACAAAAGTGGCTATAATTCAGTCAACTTTATAAGTAGTGTACTAAGACTGGTGTGGTTGTAGCTGAAAGTCATTAACAACACATTCTCCAAGTGCTACTCATTACACCAGATCTTTGCCGAAAACTTTTACATTAACTATGGACGACAACCCTGTTCATCTGTTAGCAAAATATCTTATGAACAGCTGGATAATTTTTACTAGAAAGTCATCGTTAGATGTCTATCTACAAGAAATTAACTTTCTGAGTCAATCCAAGTTGGCAGACACAGCTAATCAACATTAGTTTTACAGATATTGAGCTACAAGTTGATCTGGTAGTAGCTGAGAAAACACATACCCTGAGGGTCACATCTTGTCATATCGCATCAGACTGTGCACAGCATCATTTTCAAAATTTGATCAACTACAGCTCGTTTCTCAACATAAGACAATCTCAGCTGCAGTCAATGCATTCCTTCAATGAATGCTAGGCCTTTAATTCATTACAGTTGCGCTGCCTGTGTTATGTAAAAGTTTCGTTCTTCTCTGTCAGTTTAAGTGAAGGGTGTTGGAGTGTTGATCAGATTTCCTGTGGCAGCAGAAGCAGGTGAGTCAGCAGTGAGATGTCATTCACAAAAAGAGGTGCAAAGTCCAGGGCGTATATGTTACTCAACAATGAAAACTGCTTATCACACACATAAAAAAAGAATGTTTTTGTGTTGACTAACTCTTGAGGACCCTTTACATCAAATGCATGTGTCGCTGCTTAGATTGGCTTAAATTTAAATCACTTAATGAGCAAATACAGAACCCGTCATCCAAATAAATCTGGTCATAACACTCTACATTAGCAGAATGAGTTTTAACTTTCAGCACTTACCAAACACACGGCTCTCCTTTCGTTCTCTCTCAGTGCGTTCTGTTCTCCCTACCCTCTCTCTGTGCTCTGTAAGAGCCTATTGTATGAAGCACCTTTAATGGCTTTGTCAGGGATATATTGGACTTCACGAGGAGATTTGACACGTTGTGTGTGCACGTGTCCCCGCGCACATACTTATAAGCGTGTGTGCTTTTCGGATTGTCGTGTAGGGTGTGATATTATGGTGCTTTCCCACTCGTGTTACTGGGTGCACTCACACTCCAAAGCCATTAGATTCTATACAAAATCCCAAAGCTGAGAACTTTAAAGCCGAGAGCGCAGCAATCGACAGGCTGGTCTCCCGCCGAGCGCGTCTCTCCACTCTCGATCTCTGCTACAGCACCGCTCTCGGCTGGAACTACAGTTACACTTTTGCGTGCACGGTTCGACTCTGTTACTTTATCTGCTCTCGACAGCCCACACGTGGGTGCATCAGTAATCTGGGTGCATGCACAGCGCTGATATTACCAATAAGTTTTTGCTTGCGTGGGTCCATATTACTTGTGTGTACGGTGAATGCTTCTAATGGTACCAACTCGTCGTCTTGGAGTGTTTGTGCCTTTGGGGGCCAATAGAAGACAGCTCTGGCCTGCTTCACCACCAATGACATAGCTGACTGGTCCCATTTAGCATGCTAGATTTAGCTTCATTAGAGAGGATGTGGCTGGAAAGGCACACAGAAGAAGTGAAATGAGGGGTAAGAGGGGGAGACTGCAAGGCATTTGCAAAGGCCACTTTGCATTAGAGCTGGACAAAATAAATAAAAAAGAGCCAAAGCTATGTCATGAAGATACATTATGAATCAGCTGTATCCATAATGTCTGCCGAACAGAGAGAAATAGATGAATGAATGAAATTAATGCAGCAGTTGGAGTTAAATCAAAGGCACTTCACACTGAGCAAGATTATGGCATCGAGGAGCTTCACACGTTTTTATTACAGCTACCTCTTCAGAAACAATATATCACAGAGAAAAGTCTGTGAAAACATTTTTACAATTAAATGCCTAGCATTTCTTGAAGGACACTACACACCGCCTTTCATGTCAGAGTGTGAAAGTAATATGTAAGTATTATGCTGAAAATTGTCAGTCATTTGGTTCATATCTTGTAAATTATGTAAAGCACAAAATCATGCAATATTGTGAGGATGACTTTCAGCTACTACCATGCCAAACTTTAACTCAATAAATGTAAAACTGACTGGGTTATAGCAATTTTTGTGTTTTCTTATATAATTTGGCAGTAGCAGCCACCTTAAATTAAATTTAATCCAAACATTATTCATTTGTAGATGTACTTACTTTCTGAGACTTTTGTTAAAATCTATCTACTGGTTCATGAGATATTTTGCTAACAGACAAACACAACTGATTCTAATAGTTAATGACAAAATTAAAAAAAAAACCTATTCTTATGAGATCAGTTCGCACTTAAAGTATGATTTGAGAATGACTCTCAGATACAGACACACCAAGTTTTAGCTCAGTATTGTAAAATTGTCTGAGTTATAGACATTGTTGCACTTTTTAGCTGTCTAATGTCTATCTTGCATGAAGTTGACGCCAATGATTAATCAGTTGTAAATGCACATTTAGTGATTACTAGTTTAATTAAAATCAGTCTGCTGGTTTATGAGATATTTTGCTAATGTTACAGAAAAATAAACACACTCAAACTCACAGACATAGAAAAAAACATAATTGTCCACCTTCACCTTTCAACTCTGGATGATAAAATAGAAGAAGAAAAAAAAAAACATTCCAAATATCTTTTTTATATTAAAATATATTGAGAAAAATGTGTCCACCACAAATAATGAGATCAACATTAACCCAAAGGGGTAGACAAGTTACATAATCTGTTATGCAACAGACTAGTGATTCTTTAAAATCTCAATTCATGAAATGTCCCACTTTGGCATGACAGAAACAAATGAGCTATCACATTCAATTGGCAAGTTTGTGTCTCCTCTATTATGGCAAATAAGTCATTGCAATAGAAAATAAGAATAAATGACTTGTCAAGATGGATAGTGTTTGTGGTGACGGGGCAGAGGGGGGGTTGTGGTAATTAATGTGTGGCTGTTTGAAGGGTTATCTAGGATTGTGCGTGTGTGTAGGGGGGTGATGCCATTGAAATGTATGTTTTTGGATAACGTCTGTCAGTCAGAGCAGTTCAAAGAGATTAAAAAGACATTCCTTGTAGGAATGCATATCACCTGCCCCCTTTCACATGAAGATCTTATGTTGAGAAATTAAGGATTTGTAGATGTTTTGGTCAAATCTTGAAAACAACAGTAGGCACACTCTCTTGCTATGCTGCCATTTCCAACATGATCTCTTAGTGTTTGGAGTATGTGTTGTTAAAGACTGTCATCTTCTGCCATACCAAACTTTAGCTCAATGTCTGTCAAACTGACTGAGTTATAGACAATTTTTGTGTTTGCTAAGATCATTTTGCTGTGGCAGCCATCTTGAATTGGATTGACTCCAAAGGTCAATTAGATGAAGATGATCATCCAATAATTAAGTTCTGAAACTTTAATTAAAATCTGTTCTGTGATTCATGAGATATTTTGGTAATGGCATAGACAAACGAACACACACACAGAGGCTCACGCACACAGACATCTGCAAAAACATTATTGCGGTGGCTGGAGATAAAAAGGATGGTTGATTATGACAAGAATTTCCAAAGACTTTCCTGTAACCGGGTCCCTGATCTCTGATCACAAACCTTTAAATGCATGCAGCCACTTTTATCCACAGAAAGAAAAAAGTCCCACCAGGGACCTTGAGGCAAAAAAACCAACACAAAAATGCTTTGGAAATGTATATTTGTGTGTGTGTCTGTGGTCTCAGGGAACACATCTCCCCAGAAACAGGGGCGCAGTCAGAGAAAAAACACCTCACAACGAATGGTGTGAGGTCATCACACTTAGCCCCAGCCCTCGCTCTGGGTCAATGTCCCAATAACTGCTGGTGATAAAGAGGTTTCCATGGTTACCAAAGTTTTTTTTTTCTTTCTAGCAAATCGGCAAAGAGAAAGGAGTCCCCTGGGTGTGCATGTCTTGCAGCAAGCAGACCCCTGGTGATTTATCCCTCTCTGCTCCTGTACAACACTAAACCATTAGGACAGAGCAACAGAGGGCTAGATAGAAGAGAACAAAGTCTGCTCAAAGTCATGCGAGACCCCCATCTATAATGATCAAGGTGATTTCTTTTTCTTCTTTTTTTTTGGTCTAACATACTAATTATACTAATTTGAGTCGTTAATAACACCTTCTGCAGCCACTGAAACGACACTGGCAATCCTTGATTTGGTGGTGGTTGTGATTGCATTAGACCTTTATGATAAGCAAAAGCAGTGGGAAAACTTGCCCTTTTTATCTTCCGCCTACATCAGCACTTTAGAGGCCAGTGTTTATGGGAAATGCTCTGTAGGCTGCTGCTGAAGTGAGGCTAAAACTATGCTGTAAAATTAAACTCCGTAAGATGGCAAGAAATGCTTGAAATCAGCAGTATGCATGGGGGACATATTTTTTGATCCATAGGACATCTGAAGACACATTTAAGACCCATCTGAGTTCCTTGCTCTGATGAGTCTGATGTTTTATATTTTTGTAGAAAATATTATACCTGACCCTTTTTTTATTGCCTGCTGCCATAAAGTAAAAGCAGACAATTATGCTTTTGCTTGCGTATGTGTGTGTTTGTCTGCTACCCAAAAAATCTCACGAACCACTAGATGTCTTTTAATGAAACTTTCAGTAATGAATCATTGGATGTATGCGTTTTATAGATATTGGGCTAAAATATGGTGTGGTAGTAGCTGAAAGACAGTCGACACATATGCTGAGCACTACGTGTGTAAGATCTTTTGTTTAAAATCCTAGCGCTTACTGTTGGAGTCAACCCTGTTTGTCTGTTAACAAAAAAATATCAGAAACCTCTGGACAGATTTTGATGGAACTTTATACATATATTTAACTGATTATCTTTTGAAATCAATCTAATTCAAGAGGGCCACTCCAGCTAATCAACATTAACCAACACAAAATGGCTACATTTCAGTTAATTTTACTGATACTGAACAAAAATTTGATGTGGTAGTACACGTGCATCATTCGCAACATATACTCTGAGTTTGACATGTTGTGGTATTGCATGAGATCGTGCATAATGTTATTTTGAGGATTTGACCAAAAATGCTATAACTCTGGCATGAAAGGTGGTGGACGATATGCATTCCTTCCATAAATGCTATCCTTTAATTCTCTGTGTGGCAGCAAAATAGCTATCAGGTAGTGTTGGTGTTTGCAGCATCAGATGTGGCATGGAGTGGTTAAAATAACAGTGGACATATTTTGGTGGCAATAGCCACAGCAGCCTTGTATAGAGCTTTATTGATGAAGATTGGAGTGGAGTGTTCTCCCTCCTCCTCCACACAAAAGCCTATATTGGATTTCACGCTGGCTGCTCATTCACCAGACACTGCAGTGCATTCCTAACCAAAAGCCTGCAGGCAATACGGCTGCTTTATTTGTTTATAATGTTTAGGCTTCCTGCAAATGGCTTGCACTGCAGTCACAATAACTGTGCATAGTTACATTTAGGCAATCGACTGGGCTCGTTTTGACACGAGCGCCACAGCTCAATTCATTTGCGATGGACTAAAAATCCAATAGAGTCGTCTAATTTGGAAGAGGAAAAAGGGAGAGGGAAATAGGGAAATAAAGAACAAAATGAGAGAGCGGGTCAGCGTCACTGATGCTGTGATTTAAAACGGGATAAATGATGCTGATATACTTCAGTAAAACCACCCACCCCACCAAAAAAAAAGAAAAAAAAAAGAAATGCTGTTTCCCCTCTAGACAACCATTGACAGATAAAATATAGACACCATCTCTTTGCCCTCCCTAAACTGCCCTCTCTGAGTTGCACGGTTTTCTGATGTGTTTCCCTCTGGCTGCAGCAGCACTCATAAATCTATAAAAATCCCAACTGCCAACTTTCACAACTTCAGCTCCATTAAGAGATATGACAACATCCGAGACAAATTCCTGGGAAACACTTGCTGCAATGAAACTCTAATTTACCGAACCGATGACAGACGATGACACGGAGGTGACAAGGCAGGAGAAATGAAGTTAGCCTGGGTTGCAGTAGGGTTGTCTCTCATATGACACACACACACACACACACAAGCACACACACACACAAATACACGACATCTGGTGGTGAACTGGTGGGAGTCGTGTCACTTCTTGTGTGCACCACCACCTCAATTCATTGCCACTTGTGCACGTGGGAGTGCATGCATGTGAATTTCCCAGTTTCTTCACTACAGCCTTGTCCTCTGCCAGCTGCTCGGCTTCTCACTCCATTTGCTCCAGACTTCAGACACATCTGCCCACTAAATCCATCCATGTCTCACATGCAAACACTGCAGTCAAAAAAAAAAATCCTGGTGACCATTAGTTACAGCAAAACAAAGCATTCAGTGTCATCCTCATGGTTCGAATTAAGGGGGAGAAAGGGATGGTCTGTGCTATTGTTGAACAGTGTCTCCCCTATAGCCTATGCCACAATAGACAAATGTTTCAAAATGCTCAAGTAGCACCAAATATCTAGAATTTCAAACCTCTAATTCTTTTAATTTTTGTGCTTTGAGCAAACACCAAAAAATCTATAGGCCATAAAAATTAGGGTGATTTATGTTTTATCCGGTTGTTTTTTTCTGTTGTGCTATTGTCAAAAGAATAGCTGACAAAATTTAGATATATCTGATCAAATTTTTCTGTTTTCTGCCTTTAATGAGTCTAAATGTGTTATGTTCCGGGGTTCTGGCTGCGTGGTGGGAATTCTGTGCGCCCTTATCACCTTTTACCACCAGATGGCGACAGGTTCCGGTAGGAGTGCGGTGCATTATCGGCCACAGCTGTTCGTCATCATCTTCATCAGCAGCGCAGACTTAAGGAGTTGGCCACCAGTCCAGCGTCGCCTGAGTGTTTGCCAGTCACGGTACCTCTGAGCCCCCTGAGCCCGTCTCTGTGTTTCTAGTTGTCCTTCAACATTCTAGTAATTATCTTTGTTTGCTCCGTTGCCCTTTAGGTGATCCTTTGATGAGATCCCGGTTGGATTCCTGGTTTAAGAACCATCCTCGTGACGCCGTGGAAAGTACCCACAGGTTGCCCGAGTTCCCAGACTCACCTCTCCGTTGTTTTGCAATTGTTTCCTGGACCCCACGGCTGGAGGCCGTACCACTCCTCCGTTTCTTCGCTGCACCCGAGCCTACCTGTCCGCTCCCCGCCGCACTCCTCCGTTGTCCCTGGACCCACCAAGAACCGAGACCCCGGACATACATTGTTTCCCCTCCAAGACTCCGTTCATCTGCCACAAGTAAGATCAGCCTGTTGTTTCCAAAAAGATTTCCTTTTTTCCCACGAACCCTGAACTCACCACTCTGCTCTTTCCTCATAGCGAACCACTGTTGCCGTCACTGTCTTTTCCCCTGGACCAGATCATCCTGATTCTCGCTGATTGTTGTGTGATCATTATTAAATCATTTTACACTGATCCTACCTCTCTTGTCTTGTGTTCTGCATGTGGGCTTGTTAAATACTGAACCCATCATGACAAAATGAGTCCTCCACCACCACCACCACCCAATCGTCACTGTATAATTCACACACTGGTCATCATCATGAAACTCAGAATCACATATTGAGGACTTCTTACATGAACAAACATATCAAAAGTAGCTGACAGTAAGCAAGGTCAACCAAATGTAATAAAAAAGTGGAAAAATCCACCTTATCTCCCTAATTGCTTTTTGGCCTTTTTCTCCATAAAGCTCATTACACATTTTATCTTTGAGTAATGGAATGTCCTTGCAAACTTCAGGTGATGTCTCTGAAAACTCCTTGTCTGCGTGCTTGTAACAAATAAAATTTCTGAAGCCTTAAAAGGGCTCCTGTGAAGTGAAGGATGAAAGCCAGCGGGAGAGAAGTTAGAAAGCTGGAGTGAGGGCTTCTATGCAGTCTCCAGAGTGAGGTGAAAAGAGAGTGAGGAATAAAAAAAAAAGAAAATGCAAGGCAAGGGGTGGGGTGGGTGGGTGGCTGGTGGAGGAGGGGTGTCTTCTGAAAAAAAAAAAAAAGAAAATAATAGCTCATTGATGCAACCATTTTCCCTTAACCTCAAACGGCAAGCTTCAGAGTTAAGACAGGTAGAAACTAGTGAGTATAAGGAAGAAAAAAAGCGTGTCCTCTGCTTTTTCTGCTCCTCTTCCTTTACTTTAGGCTAAGCACGAGCATCTCTTAGAAAATTGACAGTCCTTACACAGGAATTTGTGCTCTGTAATTAACCTGCTCATTTGCTAATTTGACTGTAATCAAGCCTCTCATCTTTCCCAGCGGGGCGCCAGAACTCTCTGAGCAGACAAGGCAGCGAGCTTCGTGATGAGTCGCATGAAGTACCTGTGCGCTACTTGACTTTACCTCCCCTCCCCCCACAAAAAAAAGCTCCATGGCACAAATGAGTAAACAAGTATACAGGTAAAAATGCTTAGTGGAGGCTGACACACATAGTGTAGAGTAAAAACAAACGTGCAGTGAGGGATAAGACTTTCCTTTGGGCTGTTCCTGTCTGTTAGAGCTCTACTGTGTGCTTCAGCCCCCGCAGCCTCTGTTAGGCGCGCACACAAACATTTTAAGAAAAAGAAGAAGAAAAAAATAAAATCAGAGGCCTAGGTATTCTCTACTCATAACCATTCAAATCAAACAATACGGCTGACATTTGCATCTGTCAAGACCCAGCGTGTGTTCTTTTCTTCTTTCTGAATGATCAGAATCCAGAATATCTCCTCTGATTCTTTTATTCTCACTCTTTCGCTCAGTCTATCTCCTCACATTCAACTACGGTGGCAAGGAGAGACTCTGCTGGTTGCCAGGGGCAACAAAAGCACGGGGCAACGGCATCAAACCATCTATTGGTTTTGATGTAAACTTCATAGTTAACAATTAGGAAAGCGCAAGACAGGCCGAGCCACTGGGGTAGAATTTACATGATGCCTGTTCAGCCATTAATGAGGCTGATTGAGCTGCTCTCTGCATGCAGTGCTTCAGCTGGAGTAACGTGATCAAGTTCAAGATGAGATTGGATTTTGATTGGTTGGGGGTGTCGCTGATTTAGCCCACTGAAAATCTGGTCATTGGACAAATTTTGATTATCTACCTCCAAGTAACTTCGGATAGCTTCAGACGGCCCAAATGCATGAGCTTCCCTTTTTTCTGTTACAAAGAGATAAATGCTCATAAACACAGCAGAAATATCATGACAGTTCTGCTGGAATACCTGTGTAATATGAAATTGACAGGGGCATAAAGGTGTATAAAACGGCTTTGGATTTTTGACATAGAAGTTTGTTTTAGAATGTCAGTAATTCACTTTGGCTCAGCTCTGCTAGGACTAAACTGTCAATCAGCTCAGAGTTAAACCCTATTACTCCAAACTTAGGTTGTTCAAAGACGTGACTTCAACAAGTAAGATACTAACTGTTCATAACCTCTCCACAGAATCCCACTTTAAAACATCTGAACTCCCCCCTTCAAGTGTGACAAACTGTTCTGATCAAAGCCATTTTTAATCCAGTCAGCTCATTTGCTAACCAGGCTTTAAGAACAGAATGTGATTATACAAACATTTTAATATAAAGCTGATGAAATTTGATAAAACTGTGTCATCCGCCTTTAATTGGCAGCAGTGCAGTGGGTGAGAGAGACGAAGCGCGGCAGATAAAGATGAATAAAAAAGATTATTTAGCAACAGCGTGGGGATGACTCAGAGGCTGCCTAACACTTGGATTCAAGAAGCAGAATATACCTCTCTGACGTATTGAGTGTGACTGAGGAAGTTCTACTCATCCGAGCCTTTTCACGTCTGATCATTTACATATATAATTCACAGGCCAGCAGCTACTCCATCTTGATTTTTGCTGCTTCTTGTCTCTCTTTCCCTACTATCTCGTTTTCCTCCTCCTCCTTTGTCTTCCTCTCTCAGCACTGATCTGCTGCGATTCCTGCGCTCCAGATGTCAACGCAGCAGGTGCTGTGATTGGTAAGGATCAGCTTGTCTCAGTCCAATCAGATGCTCCGAGAGGTGTCCAGGAAAAGCAGTAAGCTCCTAATGAGACTAGCACACTGACATAGTTGCACAAAAGATGCCACACACGTGCGCACGAGTTGGTGAGACACAGCACGTGCAGACGATGTATTTACCTGCATATAATATGTGCTGATATTCTCTCGCAAAAAAAAAAATAAAAAAAGGTCGTGCGCACCCAAAAAATGCAAAGAACGCTAAAAAGGGTAAGGAAGGCGTAATGAAATCTAATGACTGGTGCGTTTTGCTGTGTTGTTTGAGGCGTCTCAATGCGGTTGCCAACTCTACACAAAATAAGAAAAACACAAAAGGAGAGTGGTTGGTTGGCATGACGACAGCACAGGCTCAAAGTCTAACGAGCTACAGGGCCCAATTATGAATGTTTGGTCAAATGTGCATGGAAGCACACACCCACGCCTGCACGCGTGCACACACACATACACACACAGGCCGGCCGTTGGTAACATCTCCACTGATGTCACAAAGGTGAGTCAAAGATGCCTCTCCAAAGATAGCTCTCTTCTATCTCCTTTCCTCTCCCTTCTGCCACTCCCTGAGCATCATCCACAGTCCCAGAACTCCTCACACCTCACCGCCTAACGCTGTTGCAGGACAAAGAAATAACCCCTCAGAGGACCTTTCCCTAGCTTTGACCTGTTAAATTTTTCCAGCAAAGTGTTGTTGCACTCTTCTTCTAACAAGGCCAAGAAGAAGAACAAAAAAACTCTTGTTGGAACCAAGTTTTTCTGATAGGAAATGACAGAGTTGTACCCATTTTTGGTCAAACCTTGAAAATAACTGTAACATCACAGGAGGTCACATGCTCAACCTCATGCAATATTAAGAGATATTGCATGATCTGCCAGTGTTTAGAGAATATGCCGAATGTGAGTCTCAGCTACTACCACACTAAAATTTAGCTGAATTGCTGTAGAATTTGTTGATGCAAAGCCATTTTTGTATTTAATTCATGTGATGGTTTGGAAATGGTATAGACAAACAAGCCCACATGCACACAAGAAACAACATCAGTGCTAAAAACTCATTAAATTAGATTTTAAAACTTGAACCTTTTTTTTTTTTTATTTTGCTCAGATCCCTCCCGTAGCTTGTGGGGCCCCTACCTTTACCTCCCTCTCAGTGCTCACTTTACACCAGTCAGAGACATAACTCGTCTTCTCTGCAAAAAAGGCTGAGCCACATCAGGGCCGCATAAAAAATTTCCCTGATGAAGCAAGATCTAAATGAGCTGCGTGTTGTAGCGGAGAAGAAGTCAATAAAAGTTGATGGATTTTCAACCGGGGAACAATTATGTGTTTTTGTTGTGGGATGCTGTTTACCTCAGTAATTCACACAACTTGTTTGTGTATATGTTGTTCTTTTTTTCCCTCCTTTATTTTTTTTTACATTTAGAAGGTGCAGCTCTCCAGACAGCAACAAAATCATATGAATGCTGGACCTGAGTGCTTTAATATTTGTATATAAACTAAACTATAGTCATTCTGGCTCTTTACCCAGCGGCCTTCCTCTTCCAACTCGTCCAGGTCTTGCCAGAGGGGACAGAGGAATCTGACGAATGAACTCGCTCATACACTCACACTCCTATGGGATCACACCTATTTTTAGATAAGCGCCCCCTGGCTGTGCCGGTGTGGGGGACATGTACCTATGACTAATCCATAAGGGTAGCATGTGAGCAGCACTTATGCACACATTGTTATAATCTGTGCACATAATTTGCCCATGAATTTGAATGTAAAGGATAAACACAATTTTAATTAGATGTAATTAAAGGCCTAGCATTCATTCCCATGCCATAGTTTTATCGAAGACCTATTTATTATGAGAAATTACAATGTTGTCGTTATTTTAGTCACACCTTTGCAATATTGCCACATGTCATGCTCAGAGTATGTGCTGGGAATGACTCTCAGCTATTACACCAAAATTTAGCTCAGTGTCTGTAAAACTGATTGAGTTATTGCAATTTTGTGTTGCTAATGTCGATTAGGGAGGGTAGTCATCTTGAATTGGATCGGCTCCGTAGGTCAATCAGTTGTAGACATCAATCCAATAATTACTTTCTGAAAGATTTATTAAAATTCATCCAGTGGTTTATAAGATTTTTTGCTAACAGACAAAAAGGGTTGACCTCAAAAGTTAATACTAATGTTTTAGGCAAAGGTCAACTCAACTTAATTTAGGTCAACTCCAAAAGGCACTCAGCTGTAGATGTGCAAATTGTACGATTTATTGGAGATTTTGCCATGCAATACGGAATGCCATGAATTCTCTAGAAATGTTTTCTTTTTCTTCTTCGGTCTTATGACAAATTATAGGCAAGGCAAGGCACCATTTTTCGTATAGCTAATTTCAGCAACAGGACGGCTCAAAGTGCTTTACACAAACAGTTATAAACATTGTGACAAAATGCAAAAGAACAATAAAAGCATATAGGAAGATAAAAAAATGAAATTACAAACGCTGGAAGAAAAAACATTTTGTAAAGTTAGAAATTAAAAGAAAGCTCTGATTAGGAAGTGGAATAAAATATATAGATTTTTTGAAAGTCAACACATGCACAAAGTGTCCTGAAGCTTTGCGCGCACACAAAAAGTCCATTAAAAAATCTTTTGGAGGAAAAGCCTAAACCCAACTGGAAGTCCATATTTAATGAAAGACTCCCTTTTGGCATGTTACACACTGTATTTTTTTCAAACTCCTCTTTTATCCTTGCTAGTTGCAACACATCCCTATTTTCAGTGACCTGTTAGACAGAACAGGTGGAAATAAGTCCGTGCTGTTAGAATGGAGTACCTCTAATTTAAAATTTACATTTAACTCCGTCAGTGCTGTGACCCTCTCACCCCAGGACAAACCACACTTGCCACAGCAGCGGTGTCGCCACCTAACCCTTCCTCTCCGCTCTCACCTCCACACACACAGAGGTCTCATCTAACTTTCAAAGCCTCTAAAATATTCATCAGCACCAAAAAGGAAAACTTTTAATACACATGAAACAAGAGCCTGCTACCTGTGTTGCTGCTCTCTATTACGCTGCTTCCCTCTCTGTACTGGTCCCTCTCTGTGGTTCTCATGAATAATGAACACCTAGAAGAATCCAGTGGATCAGATTGTCCCGGCAGTTGGATTCAGCTCTCCTGTTTTGATCAAATAAGGCCCCTTAAATAATTAACCGAGCCTTTGTCATGCAAATGGGGATGTGTGTCTGTGTGCTGCGACGCTGCTTGCTCCAAACATGGGGGCTTTCATGTTGCGGGGCCTGCAAACCAGTTTCACCTCACTCACTTAACTCGTAAATCCGGTGTATGTGTCACAAAAGCCTCTTTACCTTACCAACTTTGTTTCTCTCCACATGCTTTCCTTCAGTTTTTTATTAATCTATATTGTACAGAACTCAAATTTGAAGTGTTCATAGCTGAGTGGCTTTCCCAACACACACTTAAGAGTGCAAACCGATCGGGTGAGATATGTTTGGAAAACTTTGCCTTTAACTTTTGGAGTCAGCTGTGTCTGTGTGTTAGCAAAATATTTCATGAACAAGTGGACAGATTTTAATGAAACTCTCAAAAAGTTATAAATGGGTGCATGTCTACAGCTGATTAGCCTTTTGGGACACCCCAACTCAAGATGGCCACCACAGCCAATTATTCTTAGGAAACACAAAAATGGCTATAACCAGTCAAATTTACAGATAATGAACTACAGTTTGGTGTGGTAGTGGCGGAGCACTGTCGCAACAGATACACAGCAAACTTTGACAGGAATGTTGTTTTGTTTTTTGTACATTATTTTTTGAGTGAACAATATTTTTTACTGTTCTTAGATTTAATTTTAATATTCTCAGCCTACATAATTCGAACACTGATAAATGTCCTTATTTTGCTCCAGTTATTTATTTTACGTTTTTGAACTTGCAATATGGTGAATAATAATGAACATCCCCACTTTTGACTTCATTTTCATTTACATAGCAACAAGCAGTATGTACTTTGTTGTCTTCTATCCTTTTTTTTGTTTTGTTTTGTTTTCTCATTATGCTAATTAAGCCCAACTCAAAAAGAAATCACACCAATAAAGGCTCTCTCCTCTGTTTTCCTGTTTCAAGATGCTTCTTGCCTTCGCACTTAACTCAGCTCATTTAATTACAATGGGTTAGGAGAGTAAACACAGTTGTAGCCTCAGTGCCATTGATGCACAGCTCAAACTGAATGGTGTTAAAAGCTGATTTTATAGCAATTTAAAAGGTAATTTGTCTCAGCATAGCAAATCAGTAATGCACTTTTGTAGGTTAGAATATATTTACTATAATAAATAAGAAGGCTAATCTTGATAGCAAGGACACTTTAATGAATTTCTTATACTGTGCATGTAGAATATTAACGGTGTTGGATCAAGACACAGATCACTAATTCATAAAGTACCCCCAAACAACGGGCTTAGTAGCTCACTGCGCTGCAATTGTTGGAGACTAGTTGATTTAAAATGACTCAAAATTCTAAGGAAATAGGCAAATTTTCAGTGGCTGTCTCACCGAGTGTTTGCGGCCAAGCAACCAGCAAGCCACGAGGCCGTGTTTTGAGTGACGAATTTTTCAAAAATCACAGCCTATTTTTGTTTTCACAGCTTGCAAATCTGTCTTCTAGGCCGATCCCTTTGTTTCATTGCCCTCCTCCACCCACTTTGTACCCGCCACAGCCAGCTTTGTACCCAGTTTGGATCGCGCCCCCACAATTATGATTTAATCTACAGGAGTACATTTTTGAAACAGGCAGATTTGAACCAGCTTTCTTTTTTTGGTTGTTGTTGTTTTAATATTTTTGTTTATCAAACAGCATGGTTTTTAGAACTGGAGTGCAGGAGTCAAAATACACTTCTAGAGCTGCAGAATTTATAAAAAAATAATTGAGAGGGCTTTGAGACACCCATGACAACTTTGTGACTATTTTAGGAGAAAGTTTGTCGCACAACATGTTCAAAAATTAATTGACTCAAACAAGGAAACTGAGAAGCCCTGCAAACATTCTGAGACACTTTGGAGATTTTTTTGCAAACACCTTTTGCCAAGTAATCTCCAACAGTCACAGCTCAGTAAGATACTACCCTTAGTCTTCTTTTTACATCTTTATGTCTCTCTCTCTTATCTCTAAAGCAGTTTTATGTCTTTTAGAGCTTTTTTATGAACCGTCCTCTGTCAAGGTCAAACACTTTCTCTGACTTATTTGCACGCAAACTTGTAAATACGTTTATCTGGAACATGTAACTTTTTGCAAACACACAAAAACAGGCAATTCAACACTTTTCTTTCACACAAACTCACTTCACTAAGCTTAAAATTTATTTTTTAATTCATACACCTGTTCATATAATAATGTGACTCCTACACTTTATGTACTTCATATTAAATTGTCTGATTTAAATGCTATCCATTTAGCTCCTAATGTTATGTACACAATTTTTAGTGCTTTAAATCGTCAGAAGGAATAAATGTGGTGATAAAGCCGGGCACGTTCAAACACGCAGGTGTTGTGTAGAGATGTGTTCTCTCATCTAGATTTGTTCCCCCACCTATATATAGTAGATTTCCAGACACGAGGAGGTGTTTTCCCTGTTAAAACGGACAAAAAAGAGACAAAAGGAGATCTTATATTTTCTTTTAGCATTTTTCAGAAAACACCACTGTTTAAAACAACAAAGACTATGAGAAAAAAAAGAAAAAGGTGAAGCCGGTAGGAAATCAGATCTCAATGGGAGAACGAATCTCGACCCAACATTAATCAGTGTTAATCAACCAACCAAGGGCCCAGATTCTGGTGTTGCAGACAGACAACCTGTCAAACTTTACAGAGTTTATTTAGCAGCTTAAAAAACTTACATGGGTTTTGTTTTTCCTGCTTATACCCTTTCGGTCATTGGAAACTTTTGTAACCGACACTGTCGCAGCTGCAGACTCTGCTCTGTGATATGCAAAATAACAGTCATTTTAGTTGATGCTTAAGAAATTAGAAAATAAAGTCATAAAAATGATGTCAGCTGAAAATATTGACATCAACAGATTATCATAATAATTACACTGCATTTGAGGACTATTTGTGGCAGCCCCACTGCACGTGCGTGTACTGTAAATGTTGCTGCAGGACAGCTTGTATGACCAAATGTTTTCTCTGCCATCTGCTTCGATCAGCAAACATACTATTTTTGGTGCGGTCTTACTTTCTCTTCATCATACATCGCTTTGTGTATGATTTTGCCCTAGTTCGAACCGGCACCAAAATCCACCGGACATTTCAGGATGTTTGCGTATCGCTTCCTTTTTAGCGTCCCGTGGCCTTCCTCCTTGTGCCTTCCCATCGCTCTAACTGTGAGTAGCCAGAGGAGAGCAACAACAAAACTGTAAAGACGAGAGAGGCACCGCAAGAGGGAGATACTCGAGACAGAGTTTGCCATTGGGACAAATACAAGAAAAGGGGAGAGTAATCCTTGAAAGAGTTCACTTCTCTCCGTTTTCTTCAGCCAAAAAGCCCGTGCTTGGTGACTGCATTTCACTCCGACTTAACAGCCTCCAAACGTGCTGTTTAGCTGCACAACATTGGCTAATAACATAAAATTGGACTGGAAGGGGGCAGTTGACATTTACGTAGCTTTTTGTCAATAAGCATTGTCATCCCTGGATACCCAGTGTTTAACAGCAGCGCACCTTGATTTAATTACTACTTTAGACTCACATATATTCACTGTCACTCACACACAACATAAATGTCAGACACAGGAAAGCAGGATTACAGTGATGTAAGGCGGTTTTTGTAAATGCCAGATCCTTTGTCTTTTTTTTTACAATAAATGAATGCCCTACAAACATGCAGCAATTTATTTTTATAATTAACCTGTTAGAAAATTTCCACCTAACTATCCAAATTTTCTAAAAAACATACATTTTACTAATTGGTTACCCTCGTAGGAACAGTTCACATCTTTTGAAGTAGGGTTCTGTGGAAAGTTATGAACAATTGATATCTTACCTGTTGTACATTAAACTAACTTGATGTCTAGTAAGAAAGGATCTTAAAACAACTCCCCTCTCAAAATGACATAAAACCTTATATAAATGGGTCATGATGCTAGGGTTTTTCTGTTTGTTTTAGAGGTTGAGTTTATTTCTGTTGTTTGGTAATAGTTTAGTCGTGATTTTCCTTGTGTTTTCCCTTGGATATTTTCTGGATGTTTAAATGCGTGACTGGTCCCTGCGTGACTGGTCATTGTCTCTCTCAGTCATCCTTGCCTTCAGTTAATCATCCACGCCTGTTCATCACCCCTCTTTATCACCCTTTCCAGCATATTTATACTCCTGGTTTCATCTCAGTCACACCTTTATTTTTGTATGCATTTTCTGGCTTGTCAGCTTCTTTATTTCTTTTGTTTTATTTGTTTATTTGTATTAAAGTCTTAATTTCCTCATGACTAATTCCACCTGAGTCTTTGAGACTGCACCTTTGGTTACATGGTTATTCCAGCACATCTATTATGATATTGCTGCCACAAGTGCTCCAGGCTGTACCAGAAGTGCTACAGCTTGATGCTGCTGCTTTTTGTGCTTGCAAAAACCCCCAAAATATTTTATGTAAACAACCATGTAATGCAAAACAGACTGCAATGTAAAAGTTTATAAAATAGTGTTTGCATAAAACAGTGAATATTAGGTTTAAATCTAGTTAGTGCTGAAGTCTTACATTAAACATTGGCAAAAACGACTGTTGTGCAAATGGTTTTACAGTAATCATGCTGCAGAACAAAAGAAAATAAATCACTAAATCAAGATGGTGAGATAGCCACATCTACTTTCCTGATTTAGAATGAAAGCAGATTAAAGACACACAACTGTGCGACTCTAATGCACAATGCAGTGGAAATGTATTTCTTAGCTATTGTTTAAATAAAAAAAACGTCTTCCTTGATGAAAAAGTAGCTTGATCATATAAAAGTCCTGTTTTATTTCACAAATTAGATGAACAATTAGCCAAAGTGAGTTAAGAAGACCAATAACTCTCTCTTATAAACATTTACATTGCCACAGATTTTGTATTATGTAAATATTCATATATAATTCTTTGGTTGTTTTCGGGCTCAAAATAACCTGACTAACTGTTGCACTTCGGGTGCAGACTAGATCACTTCTGGTAGCAACATCATGTTGAAATTATTATTTAATTGAATTATTATTTTTTGAATAGTTGTTTAAAAGGGCAGGAGTCCACTTTAGATTCAGCTTTGCTAAAATTAGCCTTTAGCTTGTCAATATGGTCTCAATTAAGCTCTCAATAACCAAACTGCAGTTGTTCAAAGAGCTACCTACAACAGGTAAGATATTAATTGTTTATAATATTTACACAGTACCCCACTTCAAAATACCTGAATTACTGTTTGAATTAGCTTTTTTTCCTCCCTGCTGTTTGTTTTTCTTGGAAATATTTTGGTCAGTGATACCTTTTTCTATCTTATTTTCCATGATGAATTTTTAGCCTAACAGTATTCACTGTTGAATGCTTCAATCAGTTTAAAACAGCTCTGGTCTCGTCTCTATTTGCAACTCGTGTGTGCCTACAGAGACCAATAGCATTTATTCCCCTCAGCTATTCTTAACACTCTCACTTGTTGGCTTTAGTGCGCAAATACACACACAGCCATATCACACAGAGAGAACTCAGGCCTCGCCAGGGGAGGGCAGGGGAAACTTTCCCCAAGCGCAGCGACATCTCCTCAGGACAGGAAAAGTAAATGAACGAGAGTGATTTGTGTGTAAGTGCGGGAGCAAACACACAATGTGTTTTCGCTGGAAAGCTTTTTTTGTCAGCTCTGTAGGCTGCGAGAACACATGACCCATACAAATAGGCCGCCTCGGGGCTGGCTTCCTCTAATATGCTGCAGCTATCAGCAACAGATGACACAACTGGGAGAGGAGAAACGCACAACGAAACAAAAAGCTAAATCACCTCAAAAAGAGGGAGGCACGATACAANAGGAGGGGGTGGGGGTGGGGATCAACACAGCTATATGCAATAACACATGTTGAATTTACAAACACATGTAAAAAATATATATTTGCAGGAATGTTGATTTGTTTTTATTCCTTGAAGGAATGTATTTAGCCTGCAGCATTTCATGCTGGAGTCTTAAACTGAGATCATCTTAACTTAAGGAATGACTTTTTTGCCACTTTGGCAAATCTTAAAAATTAAATTATGTGTGGTCTTAAGTAATATTTTGAGTTAAGTATTATTCTAAAGTGTTATCTCACACATTCTGTTAATATATGTTTAGAATGACTCTCAGCTACTACAGGATCAAATTTTAGCTCAATATCTGTAAAACTGACTGAAATATACCCTTTGTTGTGCATGCTAAAGTCAGCAAGCTGTGGTGACCATCTTGAATCAAGTTGACTCCAAAAGTTAATCAGTTGTAGATGTTAACCCAGTGATTACTTTCTGAGAGTTTCATTTAAACAAACCCAGTGGTGCATGGCATATTTTGCTAACAGACAGACAAAGTTAACTCTAATAGTTGATGACAAAGTTTTAAGTAGGGATCTTGTACAAACTGTTAGCACTTGTTGTACGTGTTGCAGATCACTCTCAATTAATACTACATCAAACTTTAATATCTATAAAGTTCACTGAGTTTATAACTCCTTTTGTGTTTGCTAAGTTGTATTGACTGTGGCAGCCTTCTTAAATTTGGTTGACTCCAAAATTTATTCAGTTGTAAATGTATGTTTTATGATTACTTTCTGAGAGTTTTGTTCAAATCTGTCACGCATTTCATGAGATATTTTAATATCGACTGCCTTTTGCCTTTCGACAGAACCAAACAAGTGGAGCTAAAATGATCAGTTTGTGAAATGTGGAAATATGACAAAATGTAACAAAACTGCAAGGAGCACCACCTGTAATTCCTAGACATGAATTGTTCATATACATGTTTAATATAATAAAAACAAGCTTTAATATTCATAATAATAAACATGCCATATATATTTTTGCTTAAAAAAATTACCATTACTGTAAACTGTAACAATGCTAAACTTAAGAAAAGTTGAAAGCAAATGCTGCATATTTATGAAGTGTCAAGTATTGGCTAGCAGTGTGGGTGTACAATAATCCTATAGAAAGAGACAAAAAGGCAAGAAAAAGGAATTAAGACAAACAAAGACTTACAGGCAGAGTATGTAAACTAATTTACTTAATGACTGACAGAACGTGACAGAGGAGAAAACTAAGAAAGAAAGACATACAAAGAGGGAGAGGCGCTGAGGGTGAGGAGGAAACATCGCCTGAGATTTTGCTATGACAACCTTTTCAGAACTCAGCATGCTCTGAAACGTACATCTGAAATGTCAGCGACAGGAAGCAGGAGGATGAGTTATGCAGAGAGGGACACATCTGTACCACAATAAAGCTGACAAAACCAAAGCACAAAAAAAAAAAATAGTGGTCAGTTCTGTGGCAAAATAAAATCCATAACTCTACTTAAAGGCATTTCGCTCACAAATCGTTTTAAAAATCGACTTCATTTACTCCGTTTGTCTTTCCCTTTCCAGTCTCCCTGCGTTTGATTAATTTAGTAAAGCTAATAAGTAATGATCTAGATTCTCTCTTATTTAACACAGATATTATTCCAGGAGCTCTATCAGCGCTGCTTGGAATCACTTGGAAAAGATCCAATAAAACGGATATCATGAGATTTACTTTGTAGGATCTAAAAGAAAATGATGAAACAAGCATTTCCTCTTTGCATTTGCATGGGCACGTGGATGTGTGTGTGTGCCACGTGTGACAAAGTTAAGAAGTACCCCACCTGCTTGAGCACCTTTTAATGATTATTGATGAAGTTGCTCAGTTAAAGAGAAAAACAATTAAGACCCTGCCAGTACCAGAGTCCACAGGACTAATGAGCATGAGCATGCCCGGACCTGCTTGTCGCGCTGCTGACTTGTGTGTAAAGCCTAATGGAAGCGACACTTGTTTAAATCTCACCTGAATCCTGGAGGTGTAGGGTAGCTGTCACTGTCAATGTCTTTACGGGCCTTAAGCTCGTGGGGCTAAGACAGCAGCAGATGGGCAGCAGGACGTGACGAGTCCTTGACTGCACAGCTCACTCCAGCCCGCGGGGTGGTGGCATGTGCAGGCGGCTTTTGACATCTGCTGTTTACACACGGGCAACCTGACCCACTCCCCTCTGCTGCTGGCCTTTGAGATCCCAGTAAATTCATCAGAGTCCGGCTTTCCTATCATCTCCTCTCAACTCCACTCCTACCCTTCCATTTTAACCTTCTTATATACTATCAGGATGCTCCGATGCCTCTCATGCTCCTTTGTTGTACTCTTAGATCACTCTAAGAATCCAACAAGAGCTTAACAATTCATAGCAACCACTGGTTGGCTGACCCTCAACACAACCAGCTGTTTCCTCCCTCCCTTCATCTTCTTTTATCCTCAGTTCGACTTTCTTTACGGCCATCTGTATTCAGAAAATAGGGCAGGGAAGTGACGTATTATGCAATGTGTGTGTGTGAGTCGTTGCAAACATAAAAAAGAGAGAGTGAGTAATAGAGCTAGAGGGCCAAGGAGAAGAGAGAGCAGAACATCAACCTGCAAAGAGCAGTGTTTGAGAAACATTAGCTCTTCCTCTGAGTGAGTTTTGCAGTGTGTGTGTGTGCGCGTGTGTGTGTGTGACATAGACAACATCAGGACTCATTGGAGGATTAACAGAACCCATATGTGGGATTCACCCTCCCTCGAAAACACACACGCACACACACACAGATTCACCACAGCCAAATCCTCAGCTGGATTTGTGAGCATCATTCTGTCTTTCTTACCGGCCGCTCATTCTCTCGTTCTGAACCCCAATCTCATCTAGGAGAGGATTTATGAGGGTGGTGGTGGGGTGTACCTCATCCCTTCAACACAACAAAATCTCAATTGGAGCGAGTAGAGCCTTATTCCAAAGCAGACATCCATTAAACCAAGGTATTACTGTAATACAACTATTGGACAACTCTATCTCTTTCTATCTGCCTCAGTCTCTCTCATTCAGGCTGAACATCAGTGGAAGTGATGTTATTAATATAGATTCTGCTGTAGTGTGTGCAGACTTTTCATTTCTATGTATATCAGATTAAAATGTCTTCCAGCAAAAAAAAAAAAAAAAAAAAAAAGTGTAAGTTTTAGAATAAAACTGCATGGATCATGATTAGGTTTGTGTTTAGGCCTGGTGTTGAATTCTATCAGCTAAATGAGTGTGTAATACAGTCTGTAGCCACTTTTGGCTGATGGGCTCAGGAGACAGGGGATTTTAGCTCCCGCCCCCCCTTCCCTAGTGTCTTTCCTCTTCCCCAAAGACTAGATCCAATTACCAACCTGGCACTGCTTGGCTCAGCACTGACTCTCCCAGGCTGTGTCAACAACGTCTCCTCCACTCCACGTCCCATACTGTCCCTCCATTCAGTCACTTGCACCTCCATCTTTGCTTTTCGTTTAGCCCAGTATGTGATGGCGTCATGCTCCATCACCCTGCAGCAGGATATTTATTCTTTCTTTTTCTTTTTTTTTTTTTTGCATTATGATGTTGTGTATGTGTTTGTCAGCTGTGCTCTTGGAGGGAGTTTCTGGCTGATTAAAGAGATGATTTATAGGAGCATGATGTTGAAGGAATTCCCTGATCTCCTCTCAAATCGCATCTTCTCCGACACGCTCTCTTTCTCCAGTCGAGCAGGCGCAGGAGACCCTCACGCATACATTATAACATGCACGTAAACAGTATAAACTCATCTTCGCACAAATGCTTCTAGAAAGCAAAAGTGTAGCTCGGATTCCGACAAACATTATGTATCAACACATATCCAAGGAGATAAGTGGAAATGTCAGTTCCAGACGAGGATTTAGACGATAGCCTTTGTGGCATTTTGGGACATCACGGGATTATTCTATTCACTTTAAATCCTTAGTGCTCATAAAATCTGGACTTATTTTCACTTCTTTATAAAAACCTAAAATGAAAGTACTATTAAAATATTGTAATCTCTGTTTTGACCACTTACCAAAAGTCTGGAGTGGAAAAAAGCATGTTTTTGCAACAATTTGAGTATTTATTTAAATTGTGAGCTTTCTATATTTTCAATATGCATGTTTTTTTTCTTAGCCCTCCCGTGGCCTTCGGGTCAGTTTGACCCGAAGTTAGGGTCAGTTTGACAAGGGCTGCTCTACCTCTCTTTATCTCTCTCCTTTTAAGGCTTCAGGAGGGTTAAGTGGGTCATTGCATAATTGCCAAACTGTTACTTAAAAACTCAAATATTTTCTGAAACTGACCATGGTGTGAATTCCCTCATGTGATTAATTTAAAAACTAGACAGCAAAACGAAACAAAACAACAGGAACAAAAAAATACACTCCTTCAATATAGCAGAAACGTCACACTCTGAACCACGGTGTGCATGTTTTGTTTTCTATTACGTAGCAAGCTGCTGTCATACAGAGAAAAACAATGGGCCTAATTAGGACAGAAGCATAGTGAGATGAATTCACTGCTGCAAAACTATTGAGCGACTGAACCAGGGATATAAATGAAATAGTTGATTTCGATAAGTATTAAAAAAAGAAGGAGGACTCAGAGATAACAGCTCACCGGGATTTATTAGCACAACACAGAACAAATCTGGACAGTCTTCCAACAGCGAATCCGACTTGGAGCAACAACAGGATGGCTCCTATACCTTTCTCTGACATGTCTCTGAGGACAACCAAACATATCCCTCACAACATATTACCCCTACACATAAACAGAGAAATACTTTGGCACATAACCATATAAACACACTCAATTCTTAGAAACCAGCCTTGCTTTTAGCAAAAACATTTGGTTTTATGGGAAACAGACCTAGTCTGCAACAAAAACAGCCATTTGTCATCTTGATAACATCCTGTTTTCTGCTTGCAATTAATCCTATCTCTTCTTAAACAATTAGCAATCTAAACAGAAAAGATTACCAAGATAAAATGTATAAATATCTATATGATACTTATAATTTCAAGGAGAAAATTTGAACTTTTGCTTAATCTTTTTACACCTCTAATATGTAATCATCCCATGAGCTAAATTGTAATTAAACTGCACAAAAAATATCAGCTTTTTTCCCTCAACATGATCAGTTCAAATCAGCTGTTCAAATCAGTTCCTATATTTCCCCGGATGCTTTGTAACACATTCCAAAGAACATATCTGGGTTGTTTATATTCAGGTCATTTACACTCTTGGGTTTGAGAGTGTGATACAGATAATTCACATCACTATTATAAAAAAAGCTAAATCAAGCACATACAATCATGTGTTTCTGGGTTGAATCATGTTATTCACACATTTTTTTTAATAGGACTATGATTACTCTCTGTTGTATTTTTCTGTTTGTAGTTCTTCATTTAATGTGATGCACATCCCTAAAAAAGCCTTAATTTATTCTCCCCACTTCTCAGTGCATGGGAGATTAGAAACATCATAACAGATTGCTTTATGTTTTCATGCTGTCTAACAAAGAACAAGGGTATTTCAATCCAATTCTATAAGGAATATCCTCTTCATATAATTGGCATGTCTTTAGAATATAAGAGAGAAAAAAAGACAACAAAAAACAAAACAAGTGAACAGAGAAAGCACTCAAATCAATCTGTATGAACAATCTTTTATGTTCTCTTTTTCTCTAAATTTCTTTGATCAGAGGGACTGTGTTTTTGCTCAAGGCTAATTTTCCATAAATACATACCTACTGTCTTGCTGTATTTTACAGTTACAAGCAAATTAGATTAGATGGATAGTTTACGAAGGCCTGTGTATGTTTCCTAAATGTCCCAAGCTGCTTCAGGTAATTTAGTCACTGTTGGGAGAATCATTTAATTTTAGACATATTGGGATTTTTTTCTTTTCATTTCTTGCACAGACCCTTTTCTTCCCCAGCCTGTGGAGAGCAGAAGAGAAAGACCGTGAATAGTGATGAATGTGCGCTGTAATGCAACTTAAGTTCGACTGAGAGATTCATTAACCAACTCTGATGTTTTTTCCCTGTTTTTTTCTACTTCTTTTTCTTTTCCTGGCCACATCACTCTCAACACAGTGGTTTTGGCTAATGTTAAAAAAGCATTATCCTCTCTCAAGGTTACGCTTCCCCTCATTTCCCCTGATTCCTCTGTTTCTTCTTGAAAGTAATTGTTTGGTGCTACGGCTATGTGAGTTATTAGCTGAATCCTCCGGCAGGAGTGTGGGCTAAATGGAATGGTGTCAAGAGTCTGGCTGCCCTGCTGTGTGGGAGGATGACTGGGAGTTAAATAACAACAGCCAAGTCTCTCTCTTTTTTAAAAAAAACATGTGCATCAGTACATGTGTCTTTACCAGTTTATTATTAAACTATTATTTTTTTCATCTTTTAACAATGCAACCACTCGCTCAGCCAAAATGTCAAATACTGATATGCCAAACATTTGGACAATTTTCTTTTTATTCAGGGAATGAAAACTAAAACCAAAAAACACAATTTCAGCATTTAAAGCAGCAGTTCCGATACTGAGGTGAGATTCTGAGAAA
Organism: Kryptolebias marmoratus; assembly: GCF_001649575.2. Taxonomy (NCBI): domain Eukaryota; kingdom Metazoa; phylum Chordata; class Actinopteri; order Cyprinodontiformes; family Rivulidae; genus Kryptolebias; species Kryptolebias marmoratus. The sequence goes on from NC_051438.1 coordinate 10,482,620, forward strand.
GGTTGTGAACAGTTAATATTTTACCTGTTGTAGATAGCTCATTGAATGACCTCAGTTTTGAGAAAAAAAGTTTAGGTCCTTCTTCAATCATCCTTTAGTGTGTTGCCAGTCATGATGCTGCAGTGCTCTTAGTACTTGCAAAAACATTTTGCCCCTGCTATTCTCTGTGTCCCTGAGATGCTCCCCTGTGCCTGGTGTTACGTTGGTGTAGATTCTCAGTCATCCAGGACATGACGATCCTAAGTGATTCAGTAGAAGACAACTGGACTTCTTATTTTGTTTACTGAAGACATTTCAGCTTTCATCCAAAATGTTTCTTCAGTTCTGTTCTCGGGCAGGAAAGTCCAGGCTTATAAGTCATAAATTAGTCATAATATTCAGATGCATCTCAGACCTAAGAACACTCCTAAACAAAGACTGGTTCATCCTAAAGATAAAACACCTGAATAGAAGCTGAACAGTGCGGTATATGCAGTCCAAACAGAAGGCACAACACAGAAGAGCCAGCTTGTCAGGTGAAGAATCAGCAGTTCATCTTCATCTTAAGGACAACAAACAGTCTGTTGAGGACTATAATGTACACATTTTAGCCAGGGAAGTCAGGTGTTTTTAAAGAGGAGTGAACTGTACGTATGTTAAAAATGAAAATCCAACTTTCAACCAAGGAGGTGGCCTCAAGTTCCATCTTTCTGAAACTTATAGAGCAGCCTTGACTCGCCTTTCCAGGGACCTTCACTACCATCCCTACCTTGAAACATGTAACCAAAACAGCTCAATTCTTGGCCTCATTCGAAAGCATTCAACAATCAGCAATGACCCAAATGACTCACAGGATAGAGGAGGGGGTCAGTGACTCATGTGACCTTAATGTTGTGATTGTTATACTACCAAAAATGTAAGCCTGAAACTTCCAACCCACGATCAGAAATGATGATGCTTATTAGATGAGAGGTGAAGTGTCTTTAGAAAAAAAAAGAAGTCCAGTTGTCTTCTATTGAACTATATAGGACTCTCCTGTGCCCTCACCAAGGTCTTTGTGCCTGCCTTGGCAGAAGTCTCTCAGACCACATAAGGATGTAGGTAGGTGATGGAATTTTAAGTCATGATTTTTGCCTTACATATCATGTCAGCAGTAGGTTCTTTCCAAGACCATGTCAGGATCACAGTTGGAGCCTAGGCATGAGCCCAAGATGGCCAGTCTTGCTTCAAATTTTGAACAATAGAACAGAACTTTATTGTCATTGTTTAAGGGAACAACAAAATGTAGTTTTGCAGGTTTCGATATTGTCAGAGCAAATTTGCAGAACAATGAATAAAAAAACAGTCTCAAATACAAAATAAAATAGAACAAAGGAGACACCAGCAGCAGCAAAACAAACAGTCTATGTCTACAGTCTGTCTGTTGCTTCTCACTGGCATAGTTGTGCATTTAACAGCTTGAGGGTAGAAGCTGTTTTTTAGCCTGTTTAATGCAGCTCTGATGAGTCTGTATCTCCTTCCAGAGAACAGTGGTGAGAACAGCTGATATCCAGGATGAGTGTGGCCCTTTAAACACAGCTAGCTTTATTTTGCTTCTTGTTTTTGTTTGTTTTTGGAGAGGAGGGATTAATAGTTTGCCAGTTATATAGTCTGCCACCCTGACCAACCGCTATGGGTCAAGTCCGTTTTCTTGATGCGTGCAGACTCCTTGTCAAAGATATCATGATATGTCATTCCCCATGCTCCATCAAGGATGCCTCTACATTGGCACCACAATATTAAACTACTATGACTTCTTTTTGGATGTTTAAGGCATGCTCAAAACCACTGATCATGGCCTTTCATGGATAAAAGAGAGCCCACTGCATTCTTAATACGTGCCTAAAGGGCTTGTCAAAATCCTGCGAAGAACATCCATCTTTGATTGTTTCTTTTATGTTATGGTCAGGTTGTCATCCAGTGTGAAGGGTGCCAGGGTTCTGACTATATGGACCAGCTAACGGCTAATATGAGTGGGCCCAAAATCAACAGGGTTCCTAAAACACTCCAATCTCTAAAAAAGTTGCAGCAGTTCATAAAAATGTCATTTTATGACTAGTTACATCACAGTTAATCTTTATGACTAGAGTTACTTCAGGAAAGCAGTTCTCATCTTTGGTTTTGGCCTTACATGAACTAGACATTAGCTTAACAATCAGGTCAAAATTCAGCTCTATTCCTACAAACTGAAGCCATTCAGAAAGCTATCTATAACATGTAAGGTATTAATTAATTATAACCTTTCCACAGGACTCCACTTAAACCATCTGAACTATCTCTTTAAGACACAGACACAGAAGAAGGAACATACTGTAAGGATGATGACAAGCACTTTAAATAAATGGAAATTAAGATCATGGTGAAAATAAAAGAGGCATTGACATGTTATCAATTAGGAATGTGCAATGTCTCAAATATTCTCAGTGTATTGTGACTCTTTCACCATGGCACAATAAATGACTGCAACATTCAAGTACAAATTGTGTGTTTTGGTCACCTGCATCTAATTTATTGAGGGTTCAGTTTGACACTGACAGAAGACAGCACACTTAACCAACTATTCAACTATTCATCTTATATAAGAATGTATAAACAACTTAGTTCTTAAGACCAACAGTCTAAAGCTAAAAGAGGTGTAGCGGTACATATGTTACATCACCTGAAATGTTGCCAACTGCTAATGACAAATGTTTTAACTTCACACAGATACAGGTTTACCCAACAAAAACAGGAAACAAATCTGCTGCCAAGTGAACAAATGTCTTCACTTTGTTTATCAAATCCATCCCATGCAACAAAATAGTAGAAAATGTAGGGAAATCACATCCACAGTGACAAAATACACCTTGTTATTGTTATCACCAGCTGCTGAATGGCGAAAGGTGACTGTTTCTGTTTTTAATTGTGTCTGCGTTTGTCTGTCTGTTAGCAAAATATCTCATGAACCACTGGATGAACTTCAATAAAGCTCTCAGAAAGTAATCAGTGGATACCCATCTATAACTGATTAACTTTTTGAGTCAACCAGATTTAATATGGCTGTCACAGCTAATAAAGCTTAGCAAACAAAAATTACAACTACTCAGTCAATTTTACAGACACTGGCCTGAAATCTGTTGTGGTGTTAGCTATGAGTCATTCTCAACTTATACTCAGAGCGTAACTGTTTGCATACAATATTTGTTTAAAACTTTATTTTTAACTAGTTGAGTCGACTAAAAGATTGTACATTTTCTGGACCAATCAACTTCAAATATTTATAAAAATGTTAAAGTGTAACTAACCTCCCTGTCAAAGCTTAAGGCCGCCCCTAGACAGATTTTGAAAATTCCACAAAAGTGGGCGGAGCCAAGAAACACTAAGAGGTGCTGCAGAGTGTGGGCATGAGCAGAGGGGGTGGAGGGGTAGGGGGGTGTTGTCAGGATGACGAAATGTAACAGCTAGCTTAATTTATCAAATAGTGAAACATGGAGAGAGCCCAGAGTGATGTAGGTAGTTTTGCCACAGAACAGTCGTTCGAGGTGGAGGATTATTTGGGAGTTAGTTACACTTTCAGGTTATAGGCTAAACACTAAAAAAAACTAGATTGGCCCCACTACATTAAAGCAACCTGTATAGCTTTAGGATCAAAGCTGACAAAGGAGATGTAAATATACCTTTTTATTTTTGTTCTACAAATTCAATTTTTGGGGCAAAACTTGGCACTCCCCTTGCCCACAATAAACTAAACTGCTGACATTTCAGTGACACAACAAGAGCATTTATAGCCAACAGCAGCTTGCCCAGCTTTTAGCTACTATCCATCAATAAACATCGACTTGATGAAGAAAAATTATGATAATATGTTTTGCAGCACCAAATTTCTGTCATGATTGAGGCACAATTCCCCCCGCTGTTGTGCTTCTTCCTGGTGTCTCCCTTCAAAAATCAGAACGACACAAAGACCCACTGATGCTGACTATACTTCTCCTCTTCTCTTTCTGTCAGTCTCAGAATTACTCTCACACTGAGAGCTGCCCTATTAAAAGCTACAGGAAAAAGCAGGCCGCCTTTGTCCCATTACTGTGTGGCAGAGCTGATGTTAGTGAAGCTGGCAGCCATGGATGACTGGGAGCCACCAAAGGCCTTGGTCAGCTGACATTATCCTGCCTCTCAAATGTTATCCAGCCCCGCAGCACTGTCTCCTTCTGTGAGTGTGCATGTGAGTATGTGTGGCTTTGTCCTTGTCCAAGTGTAACTCACGGATGGCATTGCCATTTGTGTCTGCAGGTAGATAGGAAAGGAAGGGAGTCAGGAACATCGGGACAAACAGAGAGGGCAACAAAGAAGGTTGTAATTTGAGTCAATCTGAAACAGAAAAGCAGGAAAGATACGAAAGCTGAACCAGAACTAGTCACCACCAACAGATTGAAAAGAATCATGCAAAATCACAAGATGTCACACACAACGCAAGTGCTGTAAAGGACTCTGAGCTACTACCACACCAAATTTCAGCCTAATATCTGGTAAACTTAGTGAGTTGTATCTAGTTTTGTGTTGTTTATGTTGATTAGCTATAGTGACCACCTTGAACTTGGTTGACTCCAAAAGTTAATCAGTTTTATATATATATAAATTTTATATATATAAATCTCAGCTACCTCTATGCCAAACTTTAAAAATAACCTCGTTAGATACATTTTTAAGGTTAATCATTTGTACATGTAGATTCAGTGATGACGCTCAGTAAGTTTAATTAAAATTTATCCAGAGGTTCGTAGGATATTTTGATAACGGACAAACACACTTAGACGCATACAGACAAAAACATTATTGTCCACTTTTCATTTTGGAGGTGGGCAAAAAAAAAATTGAGTTTTCATTTATTTTCTCAAAATATAAATATCTGTTTTTTTTTGTTATGGTTGAGGTATGGACCGCATCTGGCACAGGATTACACACGAACCGAGCCAAATAGAAATCGCCTGAGGTATGTTGGGTCATTGACCATTAAAATTTTGTCACAGCTGTAATGCTGAAGGTCTGAACTGCATAAAGGGGTAGAGATTAGCTCTCAGCGCAGTTCTGCAAGGGTGAAGCCGAACCTCAGCACACTGTCCAGATGGGTCAGTCGCACAGAGCCAAAGCCCTCTTTAACCTGCTGGATCAGGGAATCAGCCATACTTCACAGCTAAAGCGCAGATCACACACAGAGACACAGACAGTCTCCCATGACCACAAACACTTGCACGCTTGGGGACACATTTTTGCCTCCTTATACTCACAGCCAGACCAGGTGCAGCCAATCAGATTACTTGAAACATTCCATCCATGGTACTGCTATGAAAAGTAATAAAACACAGTTCACTAGTTTGTGTATTGTAACGGTTGTAAAATAGCCATTGCAAAGCTTTATAGATTGAATGTCATAAAAAGATCCATTTATTTCTTTGGGAATAAGCAATAATAGAGTGCACTTAATATCCTGCCTTACAGACTTGTTTATTTTCATGTAGACTGGAGCATTAGAGATGCCATTATAAGGCAGTTTAAATTGGTCCACTGAGGTTCAGTCTAGCCCGTATAACAAGCGCTGTGATTCTAAAACATTTATGCAACATCGCCCAACATTACGGCTTTTAGTATTTGCCACAGAGAATTGTTTGGTCCCCGGAGACGATCAAGGATGTTTTGTGAATGCATGAAGCTGTTTTCTGTCAGTTACTTCTTCCGTCTTTAGTCAAGTGGAACCTAATGAAGGAACACAATTTAAAACCCCATTCCCACCCAAAAACATCCATTAACTTGTTTGTGCTTTTTGTAGTTTATCACTAATTAATGCAGAATTAGGAGGTTGATTGTCCTGATAACTTCTCAGTTGTCAGGAAGAGATTTTGAATATAGTTTTTTCTCTCTCACTCAACTTCAAACAAATGATTCTGCATATTAAGTGCAACTCTGGCTTGCTACTTTGAATGCTAGTAACAGCAAAAAAAAAAAAAAAAAAAAAGGGAAGGGAAAAATAACTGTGCATTATTAGGAGTTACTGTTTCTCTGCATAATTGTCAACAAACTGAGAGATGCACAGTCTAAATAAGAACATAAATCTGTTTTGGGGCATGTTTTTACCACGACTAGGCAACTTCTGTGACACAAAAATAAAGAATTTGGTTTTGTTGTTCTCAAAAATCACTATCAACAACTGGGTCAAATAATTAAAAACTCAGCTCATCTGCTAGGTTGTTTTCAGGACCATGCCATGATCAGTCTGAGCATAGACGTAAGGCCTGCGTGTCCAGTCCTGCTTCAAACTATCAAAAACCAGCTCAAGTCAACATGAAAATAAACAAGTGGTAGTACAGTATCTGTAACATGGAGCCCTGTGTGCCTGGGCTCCATGTTACAGATACACTACCCCTGCGTTCCACCCAGTATCTAGGTACACTGCTGTCATGTTAATAAATTACCACTATCTTACTGTGGACATTTTATGCTTAAAACCATTATAGACTGATTACACTCTCTCACATATAATGAAGAGCACACTGTGTTTCGAACACACACTGAAAACCTCATCAAATGGTTGCAAAGACCATTTATGTTCTTGGCTGATATTTTATGTTTTAGCAGGTCCATCATCTGGTGTGAAGGAGGCCTTAGCTGGATTGCATGTTTGTTTTTTATTCATTTTGCATTTGAGTCTGTTGTCAAAACTGACACTTAAGTGGGATGGTTGGTTAAAAGCTGTATATCACTGGCTGCAACTGTTGGAAACTAGTTGGCTAATTGCAAGAAAATTGCAAAAACACCTGAAAAATTTCCATTGCAGTCTTTGTGACCAAGGGACCAGAGAGCTGTGAGCCCTTTTCATATGGCCAGTTTTTGAAAATCACAATGTTTTCTTTGTGTGCACAGCTTGTAAAACTGCATTCTTGGCCACACACATTATTTTTTCTTTCACCTCTGCCCACATCATACCCGCCTTGGCTCGTTTTCTACCCACCTTGGCAGCTGTCCCCAGCTTTATGATTTAATCTACCGAAGTACATTTTTGAAATGAGTCATGCAGATTTAGACCAGATTTTCACAAAGCATTATTTATTCACCAGCATGGCTTTTAGACCTGGATGATTGCCTTAAATGTTTTCTGTCAGAGGAGAGCTCCTGTGGTGGTGTCAAAATACAGCTGTAGCTCTCTTGAGACAGGTTGGAAATGCCCACGACAAAGTTCAGGTTGGTATGAGAAGGATTCAAGATGCCTGAATTGACTCTGTGACTACATTAAGAGAAATTTTGTTGCACAAGATTTTAAACATATCCAAAATTCAAGTAACCTGATTGTGTATTCGCGACTCGTGCAAGGAAACTGAGAACAATCGTGAACATTGAGAGACATTTTAGAGCCATCTCCAGCCAACACACACACACACATTAGCCATTGCTTGTATTTGCAGAGACATTTATATGCTCCACTTTTTTTTGTAAGTTGCACTCCAATACTTCATTTTTGTTTTGGAGCTGGACTGGTTAAAACCAATTTGTTGTTAGATTATGTCAGAATCCAGTTGTAAAGATTACTGCCCCCAATGAGGGCATGAGGGTCACAGGACCAAGGTCTATGAGCCACAGTTTGCTACTGCATTATAGCAATCAATAAAGCATTAGTACAACAGATGTTAAAATAGGTTAAACAGATTTCACAATACATATTGTGAATCATGCTAGAGCTTCCCCAAAATTACAATATTACGTTTTAATTATGTAGCCCAGTTCATTTTAGGTTCCATACATATTATGCTGTGTTGTTGCTTCCGCTACATAAAACAACCAAATTCCTTTTAACTATAGTAATGCTGAGTTGAATTTTTAAAAGATCTGCGAGGCCAAAGACACCCGTAATGTTGAGTAACACGAAGGTGAGACTAGGAATAAATATAGGAAAGGAAAAAAAAATAATTCAATTCTTTTTCTTTTTGGGGGAGAAACATAAAAGAACCAATCCATTATCTGAGCAACACCCCTGCTGTGCTGATTCCCTTTAGCTATTAGCAGCTTAGGACACAAATAGATCACAGAAGATATTAAAAAACAGCAGGAATTTAACAGTTTAAAAGCTTCATCATAATCCTTGCAGTGGAACAGAAAACATATCTGAATGTAGTGAAATTATTCAAATTATTCTGTTTTAAAGGTTATTGTTTAAAAATGCATAACATGTTAATGGGTGCTTTTATTGAAGATGAGAAAAAGAAAGATTAAATGAGGAGATACAGAAAAAAACACTCATCAGCTGATCATCCACTTGAATCCTGTCACTACACAAACTGTACTGTGTTTTATTCATTTATTCGGTTTTATTTTTATTCTTTTCTCAAGCAAACCCAAACTAGAGGATGGCATTATTTTGACCCTGCTGAGACAGAAGCTGGTTGAGCACAAGCAGTGCTGAAGCCAAAGCAATAATAAAACCTCAGGAGAGAAATATAATGTTCATAAGAATAACAATGTACAGCTATATGACTACGCTGTTCCCAAAGCTTTGTCTTTCAAATCCCAGTTGCAGATTTGTGCTTGGCAGGATACGAAACATTCTGTCAGGCTTGATGAAGGTATAAAGTAGGTAAAAGAGCTGATGTTAACATTTAACTGACAGTAACTGTAGCCCTTAAACTGTCTAACTCTTTTATAAATAGTGCTTGTTTATTCTGGAGGCTTTTCTTTTCTATAAGCTTAGTAAAATATGAATACATTGTTTTGCTATTTTTTATGAAAAATTTTGTGTCTTTAAAGGGTGTGTAACATCCTATTTTGGTACCAGAACGCCTACAAATCTTGTTAGTAATAACATAAATAAATAAGAGTAGACTTTTTTAATGTTGTCAAATGCGCTTTTTTGACATACCAAAAGGCTTTGTGGAGCAAACCTACAGCAAATGGAATCTGCACTACAATTTATGGACTGATGACAGTAGGCTAGCCTTGGTATGAAACAGTTTCCCTCTAGTGAGGACAACCAGAGAGTGGGCCTGAAGTTGAATTTTTCCAGAAATCAGATTGTTGTAAAGACAAAAAAATATATAGCTGCTTATTACAACACAGCAGGATGAAGGAGTGAGGATCTGGACTTTCCCCAAGAATCCGGATATCCAAGCTGCAGAAGAGGACGCTTCGAATGGGAGGGGGTGCTGCATCAGCCCAAGGAGGGTGGAGGGTGAAGTGGAGAGCTGCCAAACACCCAGGCGAGAGGGCAAAAAAATATAACCCTTTATATACAGAAAAAATCAAGAATGTAGCTGTTTTGTGGTGCTGGGAACACCCCTCTAAACCCATCCGAGGCATGGTGTTAAGACAAAAGATATGATTTTTGTCCTCTGACTGCTTTTTCTGGCTACACAGGGCTTAGAGGTGGCACTATCCACCGTTCAGAGCCCAAGTGACACTGGCTAGAGTTGCGGCTGGCAGCCGACTGCTGCTCTGCAGCCATCTAAGACTCTGTACACTTGAGCTGGTGGACCTTGCTATCATTACCTTCTTCATTGATGACCATTGAGTTCTGCCAGAGACTTAGTTTTGTAATTTTTTTGTTTGTTTTTTTACATATTTCTAAATTTCTGACATAAAAATGAATAATACTAATGTATAACTATAATTCCTACACAATTTAAAAGTAAAAAAAAATTAAAAATGTACAAAAATCCTATAAACTTTTTCTTGACATGTAATTCTGAACCCACATACAGCCATCATCCCATGTCCCTGCACCTTCTGACCACTCTCTTCATATTCAGCTTCAAACATTATGATTTGAGCTCCTTTTCGGGCTATAAAATCCATGTTGAGAAAAATAAAATGTAAGCAGTCACAATAATAAACACTAGGGCAGTTTAAGTGATTATGTCAGAGAGCCTTCACAACACAAATCCATGAAAATCCATGCAGCTAAATCCATGAAAATAGCACAGTATGTCCATGTTTGCTCAAAGATGCATTCTGAGTGGAAGCTAAAATAAAACATTTTTATACATAAATTATCTGTTCTTACAACAGAGACTTAAGATGATTTTCTATTTTAGATAAATTCACATTTTTTTTGTGTAATCATGGAGCTAAGCTCTGCAGTCACAGCACTTTAGAAAAAAGAGTCAGAACTAAAGTCTGAAGCCTTTTTTCTCAAGCTGGCTGTTTGGACAAGCTCAAGTTGGTCTGACATCATGTCGCGGCTTTAATTTCACACAGTCAATGTTGCAATTTATTTTTTTACACCTTCAACAGTCAATAATGTATCATATGTTCATACTCAGACTTAACACTCACTCTAAGCATCATCTCTCCCATCTATGATTACATATTAATTGTAGGGGAAAAAGCACATATTTCAAAAGGAAATAAGTAATTGTAGGAACAAAACCAAAGGCTTTGATAATATCTAAAGTGAGTGAGAGAGTTTATTTTTTGAGGTGTTTACTGGAAAAATAAAAAGAAGCTTTAAAATTTGGCTTTGCAGGTAGCAGCAGAGCAATTAATTGTTTATTAAGCACATAATTTGTCTGCGACTTTACTGCTTTTTTAATGTCAAATAACATCCTTTAATACTGTAATGAGCTACAGTTGCAACACAATTATTGCGACAGATTGCCTAATTAATCCTTTTATTATGTTCATATTTCTACATGCGGTTTAATGTATTTTCACAGCATAAAGAGCAAATTGCATTGTAATTTAACTGGTGGTTGATCAGCATTTTTCTCCAAGTTAAAGAAGCTGTAAACATGGTTTAGGCACTGGGAACATCTGCTGCAACAAAACTGACAATTCTAACTTGAAAGATGTATAAATGTTCCCCGAATCATTGTGCACTTATTAGGCCTTCCTTTCAAAACAGTATCCTATTTTTTAAACCTGTGCTCAGTGAAATGAGTGTGAAGAAAATAAGAAGTGGGCTTGAAAACTGGACTGATTATTTGAAGATAGACACTGAAGGTGAGATATTTGCACTTCTTGTCCATAAAACTGGATTTCTGGTAAAATAAAACAAAACAAAACAAACAAACAAAACACAACACTTTCCATAGTGAAGTTTTTTAAAAACTTTGCTTATGATGGATCCATGTAGATAGGAGATGTAGAGATTTTCAGAAACAATGACATGGCAGCCTATTTTGTGAATGCATCACTTCTTGCACTAGATACCATAACAACACCAATATGATTTTTACAGGGTTTTTTGAGCATCTGTCTCACCTCTTTAGGATCCCATCACCAAAAAATCTTGATACAACAGGTCAGATACTGAACTTTGATTAAAATTGTTATTAACTGGAAGGGAACTGTAATTTGTATCAAAGAAAAAAACAAAAGCTACAATTGTTTCTGGGTAAGCTAGGAATGTTTTTGATCTGTGTTTTGTTGTGTTGGTCATGTGGAAATTCTTGTATTGGTATGGACATGCATGGGTACCTCAGCATTCGTGTTAGAATGTATAGATAAAAAAAACAAATCCTAATTTTAAAAAATTATTGAAGGGGTGAAGAGGGGACTACAAACACTGTGGATATGCAGGACTCTTTTTATACGTATGTCATATAAAAATGTTAAATTTTTCATTTGCAACACACGTACTGCACATATTTTCCATGTGATGTTTGGAATGATTTCAACATGTTCATGTGATCCCATTCGACAAAACAAGGTAAATTCATGTTTATTGTATGATACTACAAATTTGGAAAAAACCTGAAACCCCAATGAGAATACAAGCTGTTAATCCATTTTATCCATTTTATATTTTTCAGGTTTTGTCTTCCCATGCAAGTTCTAAAATAGAAATAGTCTGAAATTTCTTGATATCAGCCTGTTATGTCCTTTCTTATTTTGATACCAGAAATAAGTTAGAGAGGTGAATTAGAACAAACAAAGACAAGCATCAACACAATAATTTTTGAATTGTGTGTACCATATTAAAAGACTGATTTTTATCAGTCAGTGACTCCTATTTGACACACATGAAACCTTCTGAATTCTAAAACTAATACATTTTTAAAGCCTGACTTAAGGTTTGCATAGATAACACAGAGAATCTGTGCTGTGTGCAGATAATAATAATAATAATAAAAAACAACACATTCATGAAAAGAATGAGTAAGGGGATAAATAAGTAATAGTGCTTTCCAAAGAGAAAAAAGCTGGAAAAGTAAATAAATGAAAAGGCAATTAATAATAAATAAATGAACAGATAGTGCATACACACATAATGCATATGAAATATTAAGAAACTATAAAAGCAAATAGGTAAGAGGAAAAAGCAAAATCAATAGAGAAACATGTGAAAAGTAAAAAGGATCAAAATATACCAAAAGTAAAAATAAAAACTAGAGAAATGATTATGCTTATAAAAAGGCAAATAATACTTTTTGTAGTACCTAACTTATTTTCTTTTACAGAATTGCTCTTTCTGAGGCCTTCACTCAGTTTCAGATGGCCACATCTGTGACACTAAATACTTTGCCTCTGGGCTCGGCGGCATATGTCATAAACTCAGTGACATGACTTTGAAGGAAACATCTCCAGACTTCACACGTAGTTAAAAAAAAAAAACTCTTGGCTGCAATTAGGAGCAGGGCAATTAACCTTGCAAATGAATATTTAGAGTAAAACCTTAAATATAACTGTGACACATTTACACACTCACACCAGTGAAAAGACATGCACGGACAAACCCACACATACAAACAAGACTCAGAGGACATTAAAGCAGAAGTGTAATAGCATCATCACATCCACATGCTGTATAACTGCTCATGTGTATGAACAGCAAAGACATCATGTCTGAATACTACCGACACGTCATCGCTGTATGTTTGACTGGGTATAATGGGTGTATGTGTGTGTTTTTGCATTAGATAATTTAACCATTTTTGGCCAATTTTAAATGGGTTAACCAACTTAATCAGGCAGAATGAGTCTCCTGTGGGTATGTGCACATGTGTCACGCAAAGTGAACTGTCAGTCAGCTGTATATGTTGTTCAAAGGAGGGGAATCCTCTTCAACTTTTCTCTCTATTTCCCAATAATAATGAAGTACTCATTATACATTTTTATGAAATTTCTAATTTGTTTTGTTTACAACAATGTTTTCTGGTATTATTTTAAATCAACAGCAAATATCAATTGTTATGTAAGTTAAATTAGTTTAAAAGAATAAATAAAATACATAATTTAAATATCAAGGGAAAGAGCTGCTGTTGAATTGAAGACCGTAACAGTACTGCAAAAGACGGGAAAATTGTCAGCTGGTTTTGTTTAATTTGTTCCTCTGTTCTTTTCAATAGGAAAACAGCCAATAGGGCGTTGAAACTGTTGAATTTGTACATAGTGCAAAAAGCTGAAATAGTTTACTTCTTCGAACATGTCAAGAGAAAGAAATGCAAAATGTGAAAGATGAATATTGGAACACTGTTGAACTAAACAATGAACAAATAATGTTATTGCTGATCAATGTAAGAGTGTACACAAATCATAATTTTGATTGTAATCAGATCTTTGCTTCGCAGCAAAAAGCATTTTGGTTTCTACGATCAGTCTCCACTGGTCTTGTCAAAACAATCAAGACTGAGTGCTACAGAATTACATCTGTAATAATAACAAATTACAGCTCACTCTTCCTTGATTCGTACTAACAAACAACTGGTGTACAATATCATATGACTGCAGGGTAGATAAGATTCAATGCACACATTACCCATTCTGGCAGTGTTTGTGTTTTAACTGCAAGTATTTGATCTAAAGATGACTGACTCATTAAGTTATACGTTCAGTAACAATCCTTACTCACAGTCTGTCTCTGAAATGGATCGTAACTCGTTTTAATTTCATCTCATCAATCACCCTGTAATTTGACACGGCAGTTTTCTTTTTTCCTCAATTCCTCCTGATAAATCATACTTTATATACCACACACAGACAAAAAAAAAAAAAAAAAGAAAAAACAATTGCATGACAGCATGTTTCCAAAAAACTCGTGAACACTGCAAAACCTGTTCCCATAAATAATCCCAGTCTCAGGAGAGAGTGGGCCACAGTGTTTGCAAACCATAGCTGGTCACCAGCGTTAAAGAGACACATACTAATAAAGAGCTGAATAAACAGAAAGAAAAAGGAAAAAGAAGGAAGCAGTGATGGCTAAAACATAGCTACAGTTTACTGTAAATGCTCCTCATTACAATAAATGACTTCATTATAACAAAGATGTGTTCAACCTCCCTCTGTGCTTCAATGAGTTTAACTGTGGAACAATTTGTTGAAGTGTGCTCAAGTAATAGAGCCGCGGATGCAGACTGTTGTATTCACACTTGAAATCCTCTCAACATGCTGGCCCAGGACCGCCATAGAGTATTTGTACCTGCGCGGAGCACCTGCTTATGCACACAGAGGCAGCTGTATCCCACAGATAGGCCCCGTCCCCGCCTTCCTGTGTGCCTATTAAGACATTGAAGCTTTTAGCACCTAGCAGCACTAATCCTATAGCCTTATGCTCACTGATACCGGAGCCAAATGGCCTCACGGAGAGGTTCTACCCATCCCTCTCTCACTCCATCTCTGAGAATGAGCGTCTGTGACTGTTTGTGATGAATACACAAGGCGAAAGAGGAGAGGGGTAAATGCAAGACTTTGCACCACTGAGGCCAGTGGGGGCGGTGGGGAGGCACTAAGAATGAAAGAGGCAGAGACTAAAAGAGGGGTGTCAGGAAAGGGAGGCTGGGGTGTTGTTGCACATGGATGGCATACAAAAGCACTCGCATGCACTCTGCCCCTGCATTTATGTCCTGCATGCAGAGCGCACGAGAGTTTACGCTGGTGTGTGGTTGTGCCGTGCACCCTGCCGTCCGTGTATGTGTGCATGTGTGCGTAGGTGAGTGTGCAAGGCCGAGGTAGGTTAAACTTGTACTTGTGAAGTGTTCCCAGAAGAGATTAATCATCCTGTGCTGGAATGCAGCATCTCGGTCATAAATCATCACCTGACCTCTCCCTCTCTGTCTCTCTCTCTCTCTTCCTCTCTGCCACACGTAGCGGTGGAGTCGGGGTAAAAGGAGTGTCATTGAGCATCGGCAGTAAACAAACAGCCGACAGCCTTGGCAGAAGTGAGGAGACGAAGGAAACCTGGACTAATTATCAAATACTTGTGTCTGATCTGGATCAAATGGTGTAGAAATGGGTTATGGTCTTAAAGAGTTGAAAAAGAGAGAGTTTTCAAAAGTGGCTGAGAGTGATTTCAATCAAAATGTGAACGGAAACTAGCACAGAAAAATGAGAATCATCAGCCTTCAGCTAACTCAGAGTAAGGGAGGGACTTCCAGGTGCTGGTAGATGCTCTGAAAGTCCATTCAACATATTCCAGACAATTAAAGGTCCTTTAATACAGATGTTGCAACTATCACAAACGTGTTGCAACAGTTATAACCAATCTGGGTTTGGTTTGATTGATTCTCCATAAAAAGATAAACCAAGAAATTATGAATAAAAACAAGGCAGAAGTTCCAAAAAACAAAGTTTCATCAGTTTTTCAAATGGCTACTTGTGATTGGTTCTTATTTACCATCATGTAAGAAACAGCTCAAATAAGCACAACTGCAAACTGTTGCAAAGAACATGTTTTAGTCTTCAGTTGATATAGACCTTCAGATTAACTGTGCAATGAGCACTTTTTGTACTATTTAGCTATTTAGCCTGTTTAAAACCTTAAAGTCATTTGACTTGTATAAGACAAGGTTGAATAAATGGCATATTAGTACCATGGCTGAAACTCTACCAACATGCATTATTCCCTTGGCTTCTCAGTCAAGTGTTTTTCTTTGTTCATTACCTCTGGCTCCTAAATACCAGGATAGTTGACAACTTTTTGACAAAAAATGCTGCAAAATATGTTCATCTACATTGGCGCTCGTGCCTCAATTGTGAGCAACAAAGTCAATTTTGGGAATCAGGCGAGGAGTCGTGGAAAAGTTGGATGTTCAGCTCCTGCATGAGGGCATTGGGTGGTTCACCTCACAGCAGCAACAATAAATCACTCCTCTGTAAATGGTCAGGTACTGGACTGAAAACGAGTAAAACAGCAGCCCGAGTCAAAAGAAAAACTTTGAAAGCCCTTCAGAAAGTCTGAAAAAATTTTGCTCAGGACAACTTTGAAAGATTGCAAGAAAATCTGATAAACTGAAAGCTCAATATGAAGATTGCGCGTTGATATGCTTTTTCTGCCTTTAAACAGTTTGTTGCTGTGCTGACACTTGTGGTATATATTAATTAGCCCTGCATGAGTAAAGGAAAAAATAAACACGTGTTGAGAGAAGCAAGAATTACTGCAGATTAGTCTCATGTTTAGAGCAATGGCAAGTAGGTGAAGGTGGGGGTATGGGACTGGGGGATCATAATTGGATGGGAGTGGGGGGTTAAATATTTTGAGAAGAAAAAAAAAAATACTAATGAATCTGAAGAGTGTTTATGCTTAAAAGGCCCATTCCAAGTGCAAATTTAACAGAATCTGATGGTTTTATTAGATACAATACTTTTTACTCAATTACTTAATTACTAAATTACTCAATTTTGTAATATACTGAGTCTGATTGTACTGTGTTCTAACTGGACTGAATCTGGGTCTGTTTGGGACTGAACTGAACTGCATGGAGTTTGATATGATTTGGACTTTTTCTAGTGCTCTGAAATTACTTTTGTTGTGCATAAACAAGAGCTGAACTGAGCTGGTGACCCATATTTTTATTTTATCAATATAAAGTTGTTGATATATGATATATGCTTATAAATGATATATGCTTTATAAATGCTATAATATTGCTAATTTCTATAATATAAAATCAAAGACAGTAGGAAACGTTTTTCCATTTTCAAACAAGCAAATATTTACTCAGGTTGCTTCTTTTTTACACTCTGAGCAGTAAGAGTGGTTAGAAAAATCTGTTTCCTGCTGTTACTCAAACGCTGAAGACTGGATGGGAGCCAAAACAGGCTGTTAAACAAATGTTTGCATTAAACCTTTACATCCTTCCTTGGTGAGACTGGAAGCTAGCTGGTAATCAATGGTACATGTTGCTTGTTACAAAAGGAAACACAAGAGAGAGGCTCCTTTACTAGGTTATGTTCAAGAACAGGAAATTGATTCTTTAATATTAAAAATTCAACAGCTGAGTTTCATTACTTTTTGAACCTATTCCCTTTCCCTTGTGGAGTGGGAAAATATCACAGTTTATTAAATTACTTCTCTGAAAAGTCTCCGGGGATGCCATCTTAACTCCCGTCCTCTTTCACAAGGCCATTTTAGACTGTAACTAGACATGTCTACTTAGAAAGAGACACAGCAAGAAAAAGGGTGAGCAGATAAGCAACAGAGAATGCTCTAAATATGCTGTTTGCATTGGCTGCCGCAAAGAGTTTGAGTTATTTTGTTTGCTGTGAACTGCACAGAATCAAATGATACCACAAATAAAAAGAGGGGAGAACTGAAAACAGTTAAAGTCACAGCAGTTCTTCGCTTTAAATGAGGCGTTGTATATAAATTTACATGCATATGTGGACTAGCTGATACAATTGACACTGCTCAACATTCAAGTGTACTTATGATAAAGTTCATCTTAACTGGTACTCCTAAGCCATCACTCGATCATGTTCAAGCCAGGCACTAACTTCCATCCTGGATGATCAGATCACAAGTAGACAGACGTTTAAATGCTCTCATGATGAACTAAGGACAGATCTGAACATGCAGGTCACATTAAGAGGTGGTCTGGTATATATTTACCAAAAATGGTTCAGCAATCTGAATACAAATACAATCTGAAAGACATATACTTGACAGAACTTCGGAAAGGCAGCAGAGTAAAAAAGAAACAACTAATCTGCCAAAAGTATTGTCTCACTGTTGAGCAGAAGCCTTCTAGCTTCAAAATGCATTTTTTCAAGAAATGCAAAAAACAAAAAGGTCTTTAAAAAGAGGGTGGTCAGAGTTTGTGTTTTGTCGCAGATAATTAAAAAACTTTTCCAGATGTAAAAATTATTGTGTGAAGAAAAGGCTGTACTTACTTTGACAGCTTTTTATTTTCGACTATCATTTTGCCTTACACTAAAAGGACAAGGTTGTTCCATCACTTAAAACACAGATAGATGTGAAGGAGGACCAACAAAGTTGATTTATGCAAAAACATTAAATGTTGAAAAATTGAGATACAATATTTTTGTGCAACAGCATTGATAGTTAAAATCCTAGCTCATTTAAATTAGTCAAACAGCTAACTGTAGGGATATTGTATTGATCTATTTTTATCAGCTAAATCCTTTAATAAATCAATTGTTGGCATGCTTGTCATTGGAAAATTGTTGATTTTATCAGGCTGTATTGATCAGTGGATTACCCGAACTCTATCTATGACTTTTCGCTTTATTGTAATGTTTGTTGTATTGATCATACCCTACTATGGTCACAGTAAGGTAAAGTACACTGTGTCAACTGTGTCATAAGAAATTTGAATGCAAGTGTCAAATGGTAAGCTGCTTTTCCTCACAGAGTTTAAAAACAAACAAAAAAAAACCACTGCATTCTTTGGGAGTTTTACTGGTTAATGTCTTCAGTTTTGTTGCGCTAACAACAAAACTGAGTTCTGTAATATTAGAAATCATTTTATGTTTCTTTATTTTTGTCATTTCAAATCTGTTAGGTTACACATATAGGCTTGTCAACCTTTCTATAAATAAGTCCACAATAAAACTTCTCAGGATAATCTGAGCACGTTCATGTCCTAATATTGATACAGTTCAGGTGACTTAATTTATTTGTAATTTGACAGAAGCATCAGTTGACCTACCTATGTCCTGTTTGTTGCTCTAAAGACTGTCTGATGTAGGCTATGTGTTTATTTGCATATAGAGAGGCTAACTGAGATCCAATCATTCAGGGTGCGTTTTACTGCCAGGCGTGAACACTCGTATTTAGGGCCGTCCACTCGTGACAGAATCAGCCAGGATTAGTGCTATGTCTGAATGGAGCCTTAGTGACTGCTCTGACTGTCTGCAGGGGAAAAAGGTTCAGGACTTTATGGCTTTATAAGTCTGACTAATGATCAGGAAGACTCCGAAGAAATGTCCTTTTTATTGCACCCCTCAGGAAACAAAAGTATAAAAATTTGTCATTTGTAAGGGATCCCACTTGCCTCTCCATATTGATGGGAAAAACGGTGGTTTTGTACTTGTACCTTGTACTGCTAAACTAGGACATTTTGTAGCATTATAGGAAAGATTTGGAAACATTTTAGGTGACAAAAATTACTGCACAATTGGACATTTGGTGTTATTTCAGATGACAGACAGCACTTTCTTTCGATGGCATTAACATTAACCTGAGCACAAGGCTCACTAGTTTCTGGAGTGAAATAAGAACAATTGGTTTATAAAGAGAATGACACTTTTTATTATTCACAAACACATGTATTAGTCAGTAAACAAGTTTGAAACTCAATTTTACACAACTTAAATTTAGCCAAGAAACTGAGAGGTGAAATTAAAAGCCTAGCATTCCTTAAAGAAATGCATATTGCCTGCAGATTCCAAAGACTTAAACTAAAAACGTTTAATGATGGAAGGAATAAAGCTATAGCCTTTTTAGTCAAACTTTATGAAATATCTGAGTTCTAGACATTTTTGTGGTGGCTAAAGTTGATTCGCTGTGGCTCACATGTTGAACTGGGATGACCAAAGATGTTAATACATTGTAGATGTACATCTAAATATTGCTTTCTGAGAGTTTTTATCCAGTGGTTCATGAGATGTTTTGCTAACAGACTGAGATTACATCAATAGCTAATGCCAAAGTTTTAAGCAAAAATATTGTGCAAAGTGTAATACTTGAAGTATGTGTTGGGGATGATGCTCAACTACTATGAGTCTATGCCAATTCATTGCACACAAACTCTACATGATGATGACTCACTACACCACTTGCCTGATGAATAGATAACATTTTATCTGAACATGTTTATACAGGTATATAGTGTGTAATTATGTAACCCCTAATTCTAACGTAAATTAAACACTTAATATAAATCATACACTATACTATGATTACTCTATACTGTTAAATGTAAATAAACCATTTGTTTTGAAAAAAAAAAACCAAAAAGCTCTTGATCAACTTGACATGTTGATAATTAGTCAAGTGCAGTGAGTTGACCTGCTTCCAACTACTATCACACCAAATATTAGCTCAATATCTGTAAAACTGGTTGAGTTACAGCCATTTTTGTTTTCTTAGAACAGCTGGTCATGATGGCTATCTTCCATTGGGATGACTTCAATAGTTAATCAGTTATAGATGTACACCCAGTGATTGATTTCATTGAAATCCGTCCACTGGTTCATGAGATTTTTTGCTAACTGACAGACAAATAAACACACAAAGACATGCATAAACATTATTGCCCTTTTACCTTCGGCGGCAGGTGATAACCAGTAAATCAGCTAAAAATTATCCCACTCTGCCATCTCTTCCAACACAAATACCCACAAAATCCATATGGGCATTTATAGTAATCCAAGATGATTTATACAAGCATCACTTTGTCTAAAGCAAAGCCAAGACTGCACGTCACGCACCACACACAGACACACTCATCATACAACAATACTACATGAAATGCATGCATATGAAAAAAATTGGCAAAAAAAGGCAATGAAGTGGGAAGAGATCATTGTTTTCAGTTATTATGAACATTTAAAAAAAATCACGAAAGCAACTTCAGATCAAACATAGCAGGAGAATAAGATATCAAACAGCAGCAGGTATTGTTCAGGTTTGTGTCTCAGTGGCTCATTTCATTTCCTCTATTGTGTGCCTTGGCAGGTTTCTCTGAGTATCATTGTTTTAAATAAAGAGGCATCCAGTGCTCCATTCTTCTGAAAGGAATTATCGCTCTTTTATGGGTGATGATAAAAGAGCCGACATGATGTGTGTCATGGTTTTCCCTGATCCGTTTGAATTTGTAAAAGTGGTAAGTTGCAGTAAATGGTTTTGGTTGCAGCATTTGTGGTACCAGTCACATAAAGACAGGTAAGAAGAGACTGACGTAATCATAAAATAGCATGACTTAAACGTATCTAAATACTGTATGTAAGTTAAATCAGATTTGGCTGAAATCAATTGTGCTCTCATAGGAAAAATGATAAGCATCCATCCAGAAAGAAGGAATCATCAGTTGTTGTTGTTTTTTTTTTTTTACACACACTAGTTTTTGGCTGCTTACACAACAATTAATCAATGACTGCAATTAATATAATTAGCTCCTTGATCAGTACATCTTTGTAATTTTTAGCTCTGACAAACTTGGAGTATGTTTTTTTTTTTGCTCTGGTAAGCCCTTTTAAAGCAGCAAAATTATAACAGAAATGTTGAAACTTGACACAGACAGAACAACAGACCAGTCATGGATCAAACTGAGAACTACACAGACAATGGATGCGGTGAAATGCAAACAGGGAAAATATACCAATACAGTACAAAACTCTCTAATATTGCTGTGTGTCAAGTTACCTAAATCTTTAATGTACAGGCAACTAATCTGTATATCATTAATTTCAAATCATAGGAATGAAATTATTATAGCAACATTTAAGAGTTGAGATGAATTCCTAAAACATATTTGTTTCAAATTTTAGCCAATAACTATTAGCAAAAGTATTTCATGAACCACTGGATGAGTTTTAATTAAATAACAACCATGTTACATCCCCAAAACCAGGAAGAACTAAGATCTAATCGGTTGAACAACTGCTGTTTTGCCTATAATTCAAAATTATTCCTTTTACATCTAAACTACTCAAGACCTAGCAATAAAAGCAGCATGTTTAGACCAAACAAAAGATTTCTGTAAGCTGTACGTGTGACGATAAAAGCTTACTTTAACCATTCAACATTTCAACAAATAAATAAATTAATAAAAACAAGAGCTCTAAACTTGGTTGACAAGATGAAATCTGATGGTTTCAAAGTGTTTTAAAACTTGATAATGTTGCTATGGTTGCGCTATCAGTGACAACAGTTCTTTGTGTTTCACACCCCCTAGAAACGCACAGGTAAAGAAGAAGAAGGAAAAAAAAATGTTAACACCACACAGCAAATTTGTATTTCCAAAAGAAAACCTGTCAAAACATGAAATCATACAAAGCCTTCAAACGGGAGGCACTTAGCTGCACTCAGGTAATTATACCTGAGTGACAAATAAGTAGTTTTTTTTGTTATAACATCCATTAACTCAGTGCAGTGTAGTTCCAGTTGGCAGAATTAAGGAAAAAAAAAAGAAATAATAAAAAATAAAAACACCACAGAGGTGTTGAGTTTGGGTTTGAAAAGGACTTTTGGCTGTAAATCATCAACCAAAATGCTCTGGCCAAGCCAAAAAAAAAGAAGAGAAAAAAAATCACATTCAATCTACAATGTTGGCAATGTTGGTTCATTTTCTAACACTGAGTGGATTCTGAATTGTTTGGGAAGGACGAAACATATTAACCGGGCTCTCAGCACCAATACAGGTCAAGCCTGCACTGTGAAAATAGCGTTAGTGAAATTAGACCCTTGAGTTTTTCTAAAGCTGTGACTGTGGGCAGTCACGTACAACTTGGGACTGCACGTCGGGTCACACCAGATATCTCTGACCGCATAGCACCCACTACACCGAATCCAGGCGTGAACTTGTTCGAGGCGTGTGTGTGGGTGTGTGTGTGTGTGCACCCTGACGTGCACACGCATTAGTGTTATTGTGTGAAGCCTTCAGTGTTTAATCCCCTAATCTGCTGAACCCTGGAAATCACTGCAGTCATCTGTCAGCCAGGTCAGAGCGGGCCACAGAGCTCACCACGAGCTCACAGATACACACAGCCAGACACACACACACACACATGCTCTCAATGCAAGTCATTTATTCAACAAGGCCAGCCTCATTTCAGTCTAATGAAGATTGATGCACCTCTTCTAGGCCTCACAGGTGTTGCAGTAAAGTATAAATATGTAACCCACATAGAAGAAGAGACAAAGGCAAAACACAGAAACAAAAAGACTGCAAGACATTCACTGTAGACATATATGTTTGCATGTAGTAGAAGTCAATCCATAGTTTATCTCCAGTACTACTGCACAGAGGTAATCGTGTTGATCCTGTTGAAGTGAGGAGTTGAGGAAAGGCTTTGGACATTCAATATCTTACCTGTTGTAGTTGGCTTTTTGAGTGGGCCTAAGTTTGGAGAAAGAGAATTTAATTCTGACCAGATTGATGAGCTAACAGCAGGTCTGAGCGCAGCCAGGACAAAAACGGGTCGCTGCTTTTGTATAAAACAACTTATAACGCAAAGATTTTTATACACTGTTGGGTTTTTTTTCTCATACAATCATTGCATCAAAAGTATTATGATAGTGCAGCTGAAAGTGCCCCGGCCTGCCCCGGGGGCTACAGCTGGCTGCTGCTACTATTATCACTTCCAAATAACCACAGAAACCCATGTAAATAACTACACCATGCAAAACTGGCAGTTCAATGACATTATCAAAAGGTGTTGCCATAAACTGCTATAAAAGCTTTCAAATTGTAGTTTAGATGGCCGCCGTTGCCTTTGGTCTTAACCTCAGGTGGGCAATGTTTTGTTTCCAAATGAGCCAGAGTTACTCAAAGCAATTGAAGGGCCACATATTAAACTGAAAATAATAGTTCTTTAGACAGATCATTTGGAAGACATTTCTATTCTTTTGCCCCCCCAAAAAGTTTGGTTCTGTTTTACTTTTGTATTTAGACTTTGTTTTTAAGCCCCCTCAAGTTTGAGTAATAAAGTTGAGGTTCTCATTGACCTTTTGTTTTAAATACTTGTTTTGTATTCATTAAAGGACATTGAGCACAGGATGTAAATCATACAAGGAACACTTTTGCACCTCAGGTCATATGTTGCCTTGGTGTGGTATAGCCAAGTGGTTTCCAAAGTTGTGGTTGGGACCCCAATGTGGGTCTTGAAACATCAAGTGGGAGTCCTGAATTAACCTCCAGATATCAGATTACATTTAAAAATAATTGTTCATTGCATATTTGTATCAAAATAGTTACAAAGAATACATCATTACTCATGAATGAAAAAAAGGGTTATTGTGGATGTTAAAACTATTTGTGTTATCATCGAACCTTTAATTAGCGAGGTTATTAGTGTTTTTCATACATTTAAACTGGAACAGATGGGGTCACAAATCTTTGTCACCGTCGTCTCGTCTAGGCGTTATCTTGTCAGTCTGGTCAGATATTAACGGTTTGTAACCTGTCCAGATCTGACCTATCCCTTTAACTGTGTGTGTCAGATGTGAGCTTGAGTAGCCTGCAGTGTTCAGGTCCTCAAGTCACGTCTAAACATAGCAGGCCCATTAGTGCGTATGTGTGAGTGTCTGTGTGTATGCGTGCTCATGCCAAATAGGACACCCTGAGGGCTTGTCTGGAGATTGTGGTTGACATGGCCTGCTGCTCTCCAGTGTGAGCTCCTATTAGCACTTAAGACTGTGGCTCACAACACATATGCACACACACCACCCTGGCCTTCATGATTACACCTCGCAGATTAGACTGCTGAGTTTGAGTACTTGGGAAAAGAACAGAAAAATAAATAAAAAAATAAAAGAAACAGACATATGACTAAAGTACAACACTTGTTCCCATGCTTTTAAAAGTCCTGTTGGAGATCATCACATGCAAATCTGAGGGCTTTACTTCCTATTTGAATTATATAGATCTGTAAAAATTTTCAAGACAGAGGGGCGGGAAGCAGGGAGGGAGATCAAAGAGCGTTGGAGATCACAGAGGCACAGGCTGGATGGAAGGAACCTAAAGGTGGAGGAGGAGATAAAGAGGCCACAGAGAGTGTGTGTGTGAGAGAGAGCGTGTGTGTTCCAGTGAGACTGAAGTGCGAATTTCAGCGGGGCGTCTCATCATCAAGATCTCCGTGGCATCTGTGTGTCTGAGAGTTTTTCATGTCACAAGGTGGCAATGACTGCCAGGCTCTGGGGTCTACAGCTGGTGTGTGGGCCTCAGCCTTCGTCACTCTGCTTGATGCAAATCTGAATCCCGGCAAAAAGTTTTCCCTCCTGATACGTCCTTAAACTTTCATATTTGCAAGCGCACGGCTTAAATCTTACACAAAACCAACACAGACAACGTGTATATGTCCACGTGTCCTGCAGTGTTATGTGGTGCTGCTGCAGCTTGAGGATGACCGGCTCCAACATGTCACCAGACAGACACAGTGTAGATTGTGGCGGGGACGTATCAAACACAGACACATCTGCTCCGCCTTTCATTTCTGATTTCACCCTGCATATCTAAAACTTATGGCAGTCATAAAAACAACCGTTTATGGTATAAAAATCTTGAACCATGTCTTGAGGGATGAGAAGGAGAGGCTGCGCTGATGAGAGGAGACAGCAGTGAGGTCAAACAGCCAATTCAGAGCCACCATGTCAGCTCCTCCATTTACATGATGAAGTGAAATCCGTTTTTTTTTCCAAAGGACACTCACTTTCTATACCTGAAAGCTATGAGAGAAATGATGTTGCCATGCAGTACCCAAACAGGAAAAAAGCGTCAGATGTGAGCATCCTCCTCTCATCACCAGGCATGTCTCACAGCTGACCTTTCATAGTAAGAGAATCTCCTTTTTTTATTTATTTATTTTTGTAAGATATTAACATAAAGTGTTTGTAAACCCCTCACGCCACATTCATTTACTCCATCCCTATCCTGACATCTCGACACATGACACATCTGACTGCGCGGACACGCTCTCTCTGTGTGTCCGTTCCGGCGGAAACTCTCACTGCTGTTATTATTCCAATGAAAGGCACCTCAATGTCACAGCTCTCTCTGCACCATCCCAACGAACTGACACACACACACACACACACACGTGCTGTTTTGGGACCGCACCGTTACATTTCTAATAAATACATGACGTACCTGTTCGCAGCTCCACGCGCGGCTATCACCGCATCAGTCTTCCTTCTTCAACTTTTTTTTTCTTTCTTTTTTCCCCCCTCCTTTCCCCTCTCCAGTCGAACAGCTACGTGTTTATTGCATACTTTTCTCTTCTATCCGGACAAGCCGCTGGATTCTTCACAGAGCGAGAGGAGAGCGCGCGGAGGGGGGGTGGGCGAGCTGCTGCTGCTGCTGATGGTGGTGGTGGTGGTGCTGGAGATGGCTGGCTTGAACCCTCCGGTTCAACATCCCACCGCACGCATCAAAAGGAACAATCCACGGCAGAGGGAGCCGCGCTGAGTGACGGGCAGAAGATGCGGCTGCTGTGCGCAAAAGACGCGTCTCTTCCCCGCGGCGCTTCTCCTCGGACCGGAGGCGTGCATGCTCTGAGACGGGACCGCTCGGCGGGCAAAGGGGCTGCGCGAGGCAGGGAGCGACCATCAAGCGCACGGTGCAGAGCAATGACCGCGGCTCGCGGAGCGCGCGTTCACGGCCCAGACAAGTCAGTGGTCATTAACGGCGAGTAAATCCACTGAGGACTGTTGGCTGCAGCTGCAGCACGGCGCACACACTCATTAGCTGGGATTAAACAATTAGCAGTTTCAAACCATGCGCTTGGTTCCTGTCCTTGGATCAAAGGATCAAATCATATAAAATAATAAATTCCTGGACCTATTGAAGGACCTTAAAGGGATATTGCGGCTATTTCAAACGGCGTAGAAGTTAAGAACACTCATACCTTTTGTAGACAGTTGTTTGAATGGCCTATTTTTGGACAAACCGTTTAAAGAGATAGTTCAGTCCTTTCTGAAGTGATGTTCTATCCGATAGCTTTCAATAAGTACTACCTTAGCAGCTGTGACATCAGTCATGGCAGTTACTAAGAAGAAAAGGGCAAAAGTCTTCGTCCAGGATAGGCTCATGGCCAACCAAACAAGTTACCGTTTTTTTTTTTTCTTCTCAGGTTTATAAATCAACTTTTCCCCAAAATCAACATACTGGTGTAAAAGAACCCTGCACAACTAACATTGAACCTCTACATTTTGCTACAATTTGTAGTGGGTTTTTTTCAACCATAAATCTGTGTGTGTGTTCTGAGCATAGATTGTTTATATGCCAGTAATGATAAGGCTGTGACTGTATCAGTCAGTCCATGATATGCATAGGTGTAGAGGTTTAATGCTCTTGTTATGTTTGTTTCTCGGGAACAGCAAGGATGTCATTGGGTCAGTTAGACACAGAGCATGATTAATATTAGCTAATTTAGCATTTTATATCTACATATTTTTGTTGTTTTTAATAAAAATTTGTTTTATGAACCCGATAAATTATAAATAAAAAAGGAACTCAATTGGCTAGCCTTGAGTCTAACCAGGATGAAGACTTTTGCTTTTTGCTCCACACTCTGTGCTCTCTGACTGATGTCACGGCTGATAAGGTACTAACTACTGGTAACTATTTGACAGAACATCACTTCAAAAACGACCAAACTATACCTTGAACTCTGTCTAAACCAGGGGGTGTCAAACTCCAGGCCTCGAGGGCCGCTGTCCTGGGAGTTTTAGGTTTTTCTGCTCCAACACACCTGATTCAAATGGTGTAATTACCTGCTCATCAAGTTCTCTAGGAGCATGACAATAGGTTATCCATTTAAACCAAGTGTTTTAAAGCAAGAACACATCTAAAACATGGAGGAGAGCGGCCCCCGAGGAATGGCGTTTAACACCCCTGGTCTAAACCATAGACATAATAGTAAACCTAATGTCTGTCTTCTCTTGTTGTTGAGAACTGAAGCCAGCAGGAACAGTTTTATGAATGCTGCCACGTTGTATTTTTGGAACCAGTGTCTACACACTTCTGAAGTAGAGCTTGAAGTCCTGCCTCCTCTCCTGCACATAATCATGGTGTCACGTGACCTTTATTCTAAGCATGAAAAAACTAAGCATGTTAGAAAATGAATATTTAAACAGCTGCAAGGTAAACATTATATTAATCCACAATAGTCAACACCTGATATGTATTATTCTAGGTGGTTTCTTCGAATAGCAATGGCCCATTTGTTCACAAAGAGGGGGTGGGTTTTAAAATTTAGAAGCTGGGAAACAGGAAAGCTGGTCATGTTCTGGCTTCAACATCAAAGTTCTATTCACATACTATAGTCTTTGGTCCAAACCCATGAGATAAAGACACATGGGCAAAGCAATTCTATGAAGTTTCATTGTCCAAAAGTGAAACCAAAGTGACTGATTTTTGGGCACTGTCCAACTGTAGGCTATTTTTGGAACCAGAATCTGTGCACTAGGGACTTTACGCTGTACCATGAATATAACAGTCTTGCCTACGCATCCTCTCAACTGGCTAGCAGGTTGTCATATTGTCAATCACAGTACAACTTGACACTATTTTTTTAAACCTCAAGAACCCAGCTGAAACTAAACATATAAAAAATGCAAGTAGTACCCATCCATCCATCCATTCTCTTCCGCTTATCCGGGGTCGGGTCGCGGGGGCAGCAGCCTAAGCAGGGAGACCCAGA
>NC_051438.1:10514305-10608216 GCF_001649575.2 Kryptolebias marmoratus
GGGCTCCATGGGTGAAAGCCCGGCCACCAGGCGCTCGCCAACGTGCCCCACCTCCAGGCCTGGCTCCAGAGTGGGGCCCCGGTGACCCGCGTCCGGGCGAGGGAACACTGTGTCCAATATTTATGTTCATCATAAGGGGTCTTTGGGCAAGTAGTACCCATTTATGTCATTTATATTTGGTTACATGGAAACACATTGGTCTTACCTGCATTCAGGCTGGCTGTTAACTTGTCAATCTAGGCCAATATTAAACACAAATTCTCCTAACTGAGACTATTTAAAGAGCTATGTCCAACAGGTAAGATTAATCATTCATAAGTTTTACACAGAACACCACTTCAAAATGACAAAATTAGCATTTCTTAAAGGAACACTAGGCCTTTCATGTCGACATTTTAAACTAAGATCATCTTATGTTGAGAAGTGTTGGTGATATAGCTGTTTTGGTCAAGCATAAAAAATAAAATGCAACATTGCTCACCTATTAAAACAACAAATTTTGTCAAATTTAGTAATAGGTATACTTGCCTTTCATAAGGTCAGTTGCTGGGCTGTGGCGGCCATTCTAAATTGGGGTGACTTTAAAAGATAATTATGTCACCCAAATGATTATTTTCTGAACGTGTCATTAGAATCTGTTCTGTGGTTCAGGAGATTTTTTGCTAACAGATTCCAACGGTTTCTGGCAAAGTTTAAGGCAAAGATCTTCCACAATGTGTAGAACTCACAGCATGTGTTGGAGAGCAGTATTAGCACATACAATCCCAAATTTTAACTAATTATGTGTAAAAATCGACCTAGATATAGTCATTTTTGTGTGTTTGAATGTCGGCTGCCACCTTGAATTACGTTGACTACAAAAATGAATAAGTTTTAGATGTACATACATTTATTACTTTCTGAGAGTTTCGATAAAATCTGTGGTGCTTTATGACATATTTTTATAACACGACAAACAAATGAACATTTGTACAAAACATCATTGCCCATCTTTTCCTTTAGGTGACAGGGAATAAGTATCCTTTTCACAATGCCACTTTTTCATGCCAAGACAGGATACATAAGTGCATCAAATAGGATCATTAATGTTTTATTTAAGGATGCTGCAGCAGCCTCACTACAGCCTAATAGACAAAGTTTAATCTGACTCTATTTTTCAGAGCTTTAACATGCCTGCTTTGGGTATTACTGCTCGCCTTCCATGGCCTATAGCGCCCATTACAGTGGTCGCTTTTTAACCAAGTGCACCCCCTGCACTGCAGGCTACTGCTCACATTAGCACAGTGCCTAATGGGCTTTCTCTGTATTAGTAGCAATAGAAAGGTGCAATAACAGAGGCATGCAATTATGCACAATAACTAGGGAAAACATTGTTAACAGTTACCCCATTGCCTCTCACTCTCCAAGCTGTAAATGCATATTTCCCAGTGGAGGTATGATAATAACGCCTGGTTATTTGAAAACACCTTGTAAGGAGAACCTTGTGGCTCTTTTGATAAAGATTTCATTTCAGAAGCATTTTTATGCATAACTGGGGATCGGAAGGGGACTTTAAACTCCCCCATTCGGCTTTGTTTATTTAATTTTTTTTTTTTTTTGGTCTTTCATTTCCTCTTTCGGTTCAGTAATCCATCACCCTGCATGTCATTGATATATTGATTGAGACAAATAAGGACATCAGCATATAAGATAAGTAAAATCCTGAACAAACCTGGAGTTGATTTGGGTACATGGCAGACCGCAGGGTGAAAGAGAAGAGGAAGGATTCACTGGATCTCCAGAGGGTAACACAGGTGCAGAATGAGATGAAAAATGCAGATCGAGGCAGATGTACTGAACCATTTTAAAGTTCCCAAGTGACCCCAAAAAAAAAACCTCAGCTTTGACTCTGGTTTATGGTACCTATTCATAATCCTACTTCTGCAGCTTGTCCAGGGCCCAATAGTTGCCCCAAACTGTCCATTGTAATCTTGTTTTTATATTTTATACACAACATTACCATATGCTTCAGTTGTTCTTCAGTTGTTTGGGCACTTAAGCAATGAGATTAGATGTTTCCCATAAAAGGGCACTGAAAAAGTAAATAAAAAGAATCCTGAAGGTTAATGAAATATCACAGCAAGAGTATTGGAAATACACAACACCCTTCAAAGCACCTCTTTAATCATGTCTTTATTCTACATAGCTGTACATTTGTGTTTTTTATTCACCCATCTGGTTGTCCTATCTTATATTTTTGTAGGTTATTTATAACATTTTTTTTCATTTTGACACATCAAGGAGAAAATTGGGGGCTCAGTGTCTTGCCCAAGAACACATTGACAAATGGCAGGTATGAGGCCTTCTCATTTCAGATTGGAAGATGACCACTTTACCTCTGACCAATAACTTGAATAGCTGTGATGTGGACTTTTATAGGCCAACACTAGGTGATCTAATCTGGGTTTGTGCTGGCCAAGATGCTCCAATTACAAGTGGATGACCAGCATTTTGCTTGTCAGACTTTATCCATTTGCTTACAGGCTGCCTTTCTTAAGGATCAGCTCTGGACCTCTGCAAAAAAAAAAAAAAAATATATATATATATATATATATATATATATATATATATATATATATATATATATATAAATTTTTAGGAGTTCAATATTATCACAGTACTGTTGTCTGTAATGAATCTAAGATTAAAAAAAAATATCAACCCAACAGTTCAATTTGTCCAATAATATGCAAACAAACAAAAGTCCAAACAAGTATTTCACAGAAACATCAATATTTTTTATGTATAAGTGAGTTCTGATATCATATTCACACAGTGTTTGAAGCTTAGTGTTTAATATTCACTGATGATGAGTTTTAGAAAGGATATTTGTGCTTTAAGTATTCAGGCTTTGTCCTTAAAAATTTGAGTGACTTACTGATGTTGGGGAACTTCATCTTGTCAGCTGAAACTGGTCTTTTTTTAGTCTCTTACCCTTCACTGTAATTCCAAAAGCAAGACGTATACCATCTCTATTTTCTTGGAATTGAAGCTATTGTTTTCTCTGTCTACCTCCCAAAGAGTCCACATTCCCACATGGGCACGTGGTGTGAGTAAACAGAGTGTACACATCATTCAAAACAGCGTATCGTCAACTGGTTCATATCTCAAAAGTACTGCCAATCACCATGAAAACATGATTTGTGTAACACAAAAACAAATTTGAGTTGCAATAATGTCTAAACATTAGTTCTGCCTATAACTTTTTTTTAAGACAGAAAAAAAAGGAAAAATTTAAAATGGCCACCCTCTGTTATGATCCTGCGCCCCGCCTAGTGGTCGCACACCACAGTTTGAGAACCACTGGTGTAAGGTAAAACAGCTGAGCCTATGCTCATGGCTAATTTAACACTCAGTCACAAACCATGCTTAACCTTGGTAAACCTTTAGGAAACAAACAGAACACTTGCAGAAAAGATTTTACACTTATCACAGGATTGGAAGTTTCTTCTTTGTCCCTCTTTCTAAAGGACCTTGGGCATGATGCTGTACTCCATGTTGGTTTCCCCGGTGAATGTTGCATATATAAAATGTATTTCTTCATGCTGTTTTTAATTTATAAAACCGTGACAGTTTAAGTCCTGCCTGAAGTTCCACAGTATTCTAACAGTGGTCCAACATGCCAATAAAGACAACTTTATAATTAAAAACACTTGCATTAATGTCTCTACACCAAAACAGTTGATAAATTATTGACATAGCATGCCTAGAAGCAATGCATATCTCCTGCTGGCTTTTATGCCATAGTTTTAACTAAGATCATTGTATGATGAGAAATGACAACATTCTAGCTGATTTAATAAAACCGTGGACGTAACTTTGCGCACATTCTAATACAATACTTCAAGATATCAGAGTATGTGTTGTGAATGACTCGTAGCTACTATCACATCAGTTTAGCTATTCCTATAATCAGTTTTAGCCTTTTTTGTGTTTTTTAATTAAAGTTGACTGCAGTGGCTCTCTTTTAACAAGTTAGCGCCAAAAGTTATTCAGTTATAGACATCTATCTAGTAACTACCAGCTGCAAGTTTCATTAAAAAGCGATTCATTAATTTTTTGCTAACAGACAGACACAAAAACACAACAGCATGGACATAATCACCTGCCTTTTCCTTTTGGCGGCAGACAGTAAAAGCTTTCAGCAATTTATCACACCCTTGCTGATGAAGCATTAAACAAACCTGTTGAAATGCTAGTGTTGACTAATGGGTTGGAATACAGAGGAGGCACCAGAAACCTTAGAAGGTCCAGGATGGCACAAGAAAACCTGACCAATGTTCCATGTGTTACGTCCACACCCGTGTGCTGTTCCTGTTGCAATGATTAGAAACTACCGTCTTAAAAGTGATGTATCATCGAATGTGACCCTTGAATTAATGTCCTGCTTATATGAGGAAAAAATAATCCTGGGGCAGGTTGTCAGAAGCTTTACATGGAGATGAGTTAGCTGACCTTTCTCCATTATGAGCCAATATTAGCACAAGCCATTATAACCTATCAAAGCATATTGCTTAAAGCCCCAGCTAAGGGCTGTTCTGGCCCCGCAGCAGTATAGTTGTGAACTGCAGTTCCATCTTCACGATTACAAGCTGCACCGTGTCAGAAGTTCTATTTAACCTTGTGCAGTGGGTTCTTGTCCTTACATGTATCACTTCTAGTCATATCTAGAATCTCAAGGGGCAAAACTCAGCATGCACACAATGTCGGTAGGCCTCTCTGTGTGTGTTTGTGTATGTGTGTATGTGTGTGTGTGTGTGCCCTTCTGAAATTGAGAAGAAGATGCATTGTACTGTTAATTACATAATCAATTTGATTAATTCAGAAAATGCAAATTACCTAATTAAAGGACCTGGACTTATAGAATTACCACTGATTAGCTGGCTAAGCACTACTGCTGCCCTCTGGATACACTCTTATTAAGCTATATTAACTGTGCCTTTCTCAGCATGGCAGTGACACAAAACAGAAATTATAGCAGTTTAAAACAGTATGAAAAGAAGAAAAGAGAACCAAACATGTGGTTGGCTTTAAGTCTACCAAGATGAGGAAAAAAAAAAGCAGCAGTAATGTTCAGAGCCTGTTAGGCAGAGACTGTAACTTCAACCGAAATGTGTCCACGCTAACCTTCACTGCACAGAACAGAGCTGGTAATTTAGGACCTTATTAACAAGCTTCTGGGCATTTCTTTCCCTTTGTTTTTTTTCTTTTTTTTTGTTTTTGTTTTTTTTTTCTAGATCTTTCTGCCTGCTTGTAAAGAATGTATTTTAGCCAGTAACAGGTACATCACAGAGAGGAGTGAAGCAGAAGAGGCAGGGGGTTGGCTGAAGTTGGCACACAAGTCTTCAGAAATTACATCAATTAACATGGAAGGGGTGGGGTAGTGGGGGGCGAATCAGGGGGTTCAAAAGAGCACTTAGAGCACGTTTGAAGGGAAAGCTACACATTTCAGGTTTTGTGCGTTAGGGTTTGCGCACACATCTGCTCGTTCGAATGTGTGTGTGTGTGTGTGTGTGGAAGGAAGCATTAGATCAGCGTGAGTCGAGAAGCTTACTGGTGGCTTACCGAGCAGCAGGGGGTGTGGGGGGTTGTGGCAGGGTGTGGAGGAGGAAGAAGGGATGGGGTAGATAAGACATGAGAGGAGGAAGGGGTGGTGGTGGTAGTGGTGGTGGTGGTGGGGGGGTGATGCTGGAGGGCTAACAGAGGAACAAGGCACAGCTGGTTTTTAATTGAGTCTCCCTCTCCACCTCGGAAAGTGGATGATGTGAGTGCGCACAAATACACACTCGCTCACTTTTACTCAGCACTTTCCCAGCTGATGGCTCAAAGGAATTAAACACTTCTGGAAGGGGGCGGCCTCCCACACGCACTCTCCTTGGGTCACGTGACCAACGGAGCTCTCCACCAAGCAGCTACGCCCCACCATGAATCTTGGCACGTTGTTTCAACTCTAGCAGGCTCTTACCCGCAGTACCTCACAGGAATCACCGGGGTTACGCCCAATTTCACTTTCCCTTCTGTTACCACACTTTCGATGAGCAGTCATGTGATGCTTCTGCATAATACATGATTGTCGAGAACAAATTTGTGATGAATTTTGCAACAGATTTTCTTCCCATGCAATTATTTTCTCGTTCAACTTTTTCACCGCAACAGAAATAAATCCAATTCAAGATAGGTAAATATGTAATTTAACATTGCTGTACTTTTTCACTCTCTACAGTGCTACCATTTATTCTATCACCTAGAAAGCACGAAGCTAATGTAATGTAATGTAATTTCAGGTGCAGTCTGTTAATGCTTTGATTAAATGCATTTATGCTGCTCTAATTTATACACAGTGATTGCATTGTATATTAGGTTAACATTTTCTTAAGACAAAAGCCCTACATTAAACATTGCCAGGAAAACATATGGCTGTTGTGCAAATGATTTTACAGTAATTATGCTGCAGAAACAAGAGAAAAATAAATCTCTAAATTGAGATGTTGATCCAGTTACATTTAAATACAGGATTCAGAATAAAGACAAATTAAAGTCGCACAACTGTGTAACTCTAATCCATGCAACATAAAAAAACTAATTCTTTGCTATTGTTTAAGGAATAATCTTTCTTGATGAAAAAGTAGCTTTGAAATTTTACAGGTTTGTTTTAGTTCACAATGTACATGAAGTATTAACCAAAGCGAGTAATAAAGAGGATAGTAAAGTAGCTGAAGCTCTGTTGATGTAACAGTTTAGTTCAGTAGCATTTACTGTAGTTCAGTCTGGGTGAAATGTGTTCTTCTGTACACATTACAAGACGTTGTAAAAATATTAGATTAGTTTAGATCTTTTGAAATGGGATGAAATGGAACAATAATAAATAACATCTTACTTGTTGCAGATAACACCTAAATAGTCTTAGTTTGGAGAAAGAGAGTTTAATTTTGATATGGTTGAAGAGTCAATGGGTAGTCTGAGAAAAGTGGATTGCTGCCATCTTAAAACAACTACAAGCTCAAAAATGTCATAGAGGTCCTGTTGAAATCTACTACATAAGTCATTACATTATCAGTTTTGCACATTTCACTTCTTTATATAGAATTATTTAGTTATTTTGGTGCAGAATGGAAAATCTCTAATATCAATGTCATAACAGTTATGCCAGAATAACCAGAGAATAAAAAATTGACTGAAATTTAAAGACTTATAAAATACAATGACATAAAGTGCTATAAAATGTCCATAATAACAACATATCGAAATACAAAGAAAGAACCTCCATAGCCTGGCTAAGACCATCTACCAAGACAATTTTAGCTTTTTTAAATACCATTTACAATTTCCTGTCATTTATTAACCATGACAGCTTATAATAAAAGTTTGATGGTAACAAGCTCAGGATAAAGTCGGACAGCGCCAAATGAAATACAAAAATGGCTCCACTAGTGTTGTTTCTAGGACACAAAGTTATAGCGGAAACCCTATAGATCATTTTTGCCACTGCTTCTTTAAATATAAATACATGTATTGAATGATATGTATGTCCGCTCCTGCTATCAAACCATTATTACAATTTTCCCTCACAATTCTTATAAATAATAACAGTCTATAAACATAAAAGGGCTTTTGACATGAACACACCGGAAAACATCTGTTATGTTAAAAATTGTTCCCATCTGTTTAGTAGTGACAATAAGCTTTTGGAATACTTTTGAGGTAACACCTAAACATTTGGCAATTAGGTGTTATCATTTAACACGTAATTAGCAAGTTTGGATGGTATTCATTCCACCTTCATTAAAAAAAGAACAAGATGGATGTTATGAGGGAATATGCTGCACTAAACAGACTTCAGCAGATAAAGGCTGTGCTTTGACAAAAAAAAAAAAAAAAAAAAGTTAGCCAGAATGTGGATAATCTTTCCATGAGGTCCCGAGGCATGCATTAGGAATAAAGTGGGTTCCTCATTATGTGTGATAGATCCACAATAGTTTTGAGCACGCAAAAAAATGTCTTTAAGAAGGTTTATTGTCCTGGTGGCAGAGTGTCGGGCTTCTGGGTGGAGCGTGAGGGATCTGTGGTGACAGTGGATGCATTAACATGGGGCCCACACCTGCTGTGTGTCTTTGTGTTGGAAAGTTTGACATTGTACATTTGACTTTACTATGATTTAAGAAAACATTCAACCCTTTGAAAACAAATCTAATTTGTTCAAATTTGTGTTTTGAAAATTCATATGTAGAACAAATTACTGTCAGATATTAGTTATCAAGTCCAAATTGCCTCTTCTGTCTCATGTGGAGATACAAACCTTGCAGGGCTGTTGTAAAACTATTCCCTTTGCTTGTTGTTGTTCTGCTTTAAATTCTCCATGATTGGAGGTCTGCAATGTTATAACTTGAAGAGTCAGAATAAGTCTTTCCAGCACAGAGCCCTGGGGCTGGTGCAATCATGGGTCTATAGGGTAAGATCTTTGTGGGAATGTGCCACTGTGGAGCATCTCAGTGATACGTAAAATATCAGGAACAAAGCAGCACTAAGAGTTCAGCAGCTTCACGATTGCCTTCACACTAAAGGTTTTCTGAAATTTGTCACAATCCAGACATGTTCTGTGCAGAGCTTAGTCTTAATCCAATGTGAAGCAAACTTTTCTCTGATTTGACTAACAGCCCTACAAAAAAAAGCAATAAATAACATACATGTAGCAACTACACAATTCATTTGTCAAGGTTTTTTTTTTCTGGCAATATTTACATCTTCCTGCTACAGATTATTTATTTCTATGTTTTTTACATGTACCACAGTAATCTATAACATTTCTTTGGGTGTGGTTTTGTGTGGGTAAACAAGGGAACAGAACTAAAAATTGCATTAAGTGACTAAAATATCCATGGTGTCTTACTTGTTTATTCTTGTCCGCATCTGAATGCTGTCAGGGCCCCCTTTTTATGCTCCACGCATGATATGCCAATTTGCATGGACACATAAATGATACACACAGAGCCACACAGATATGATGAGCACATTCTGCTTTGTCTCCGCTGCTTTTCCACAACAGAGCTGACACCACACGACAGCCGTCTCATTAGAGACTTTAGCCCATGAGCTAACAGGCCACAGAAACAGTGGGCCATGCCACGATTGCTAATTATAATACTAACAGTCACACTGCCTACGGACGCTACTTGCTTTTCTTTTCATTTAATCTTTTCAGATTCACTCCAGGGGAATGAAGTGGAAAAGGAGCAGGAAGGGAGTGGGGGGTGGCGGGTGTAAGGCATACTGCCACTAAAGGTGGGAAATGATCTGTTTATTCGACAAACACGCAGTTGGAAAGATGACAGGCTTAACAATACTGAACTTGTTTTTGAGTAAAAATAATAAAAGCCTGAGAACACTGCTCTTGTGACTGATATTACTTTGAACCAGTGTGGTAATTCTCCAATAAAGCTGCAGACCATACGCTACAGAGGGAGTCTCTTTAGCCCAGTGAGATGGCCCATGTTTGCCCAAAATGGTGGGGTCTTCCTGCGGTAAAATGAAGTGACTGTGCAGGAGACGGGAGCCAAGAAACTGATCTGAATGGAAGCCGTGGTCACTGTTAGTTATTGCTTTTGATATTCTTTACCTTTCCCCTCAGATCAGAGTTCAGCCTCTGCTATTTCTTGTTATTATGTTTGGAATAGATAGCAGTTATCCACAGGTGCCTCCTTGGCACAGATATTGTGCAGCTTCTAAATCTGTGTGAGCATAAAAATACACACTGAATCATAGTCAGACTGTGTTGTGATAATGTATTCAGATGTGATATGTGTGTCTCTGAAAAAAAAAGAAAAATTGTATAATTCATTTTGACACTTTTGCTTGCTGTATTACCATTTCCTGGCACATACTGTAACGAGCTGGGTAAAACATTATTCTCACTCAGCTGGGGTGAGATTTGAAAACAACAGCAGTAACTTCAGGAGCATATGTTGCCAACATTGTCTTATTGTACAGAACCGGGTTTCTGAGAAATCTCTACAGATTGCCACACTGATTAATGCAGGATTAGAGAATGTTAAGGCAGGAGTATACAAAGGTGCTATTTCAGAAAGTTAGGAGCTAGCTGGTATAAACAAAGCTTTGTGGGAGTTTTTTTTTGAATGGTTACATGAATCACCAGAGCAGCAGTTTGGCTAAATAGTGTTACACCTACCCTTTGGCCCTTAATTAGGAACCATGAGAGGTAGTGGTTAAAAATTTCTCTATAAAATGGGACACCCACATTATCTGACCTAGAAAGCTCTTTGAACTTCCTCAGTTTGGAGAATTCAAGATTAAGTTCAAATTGTCTGACAAGCTAAGGGCTAGTCTGAATGTAGTCAAGACCAAAGTAGATCTTCATACAAATGCTATTTATTAAAATCTCTACATTAGTGTCAATTTTACATTACGTGGTCATTTCATCAAAAATATAAAAATCCTGCTAGAATTGATTCCAAGCTGCCCTGAAAGATCTACAGCTAGCTGCTGCTGCTGCCTGTGTTTGCAAATAACCACAGAATCATTTGTAAATATTCATGTACTGTGAAACAGATGGTAATATAGAGGTCTATGAATTTGCTTGCCAAATGTAAACTATGTTTCTCCAAATTTGGGTCATTCAAATAGCTATCTATAACAAGATATTATTTCTTTATAACTTACAAAAACAAAAACTTCCCTTGTGTGTATAAATGTTATGTAAAATCAATTATTCAACCTGCAAAAAAGTCTAGTTTTATGTTGTGCTAAATGTACGTTAATTTTTTTGTTGTTTTTTAAGAAACACTGGCAGTACGACCAAATATAATAGACCAGAATACAACTAGGCATTGTAATCACTGTTATGAAATATAAAAAATGACACCAATTTTGCCATGTTTTTATTCTTGATAAGTAAGACCGACAATGTCAGTGCTTCATATTACATCAAATGCAACATTACAATGATTGCTGGGATAGTAAAATATTTTAATGGAGAAATCCGATGTTAGTTTTGCTTTTTTTTTTAATGTTAATCAGCAATTACAACAAATAAAAAATATTAAAATACATCAAACTAGGCACAGTTGTTGATACTAACAGAACACATTAAAAAACTGCTACAATGACTAATTGACCTTTTGAACTACCAGTTGTGTGCTCACATTGATGAGCGGGATCTATTTTTTGGTGTGAACAGTCTCAAACTAACTGCGAGTGTGGGTTTTAACCTTGTGATAACACATTGTGATTTCTTGCCACGATGCTCAGCAGCCTTACCCCAGATAGTAGGAAGGAAAGCTTTCAACAAGAGCCCCCACTTAAAAACTGGAGAGCTAATATTGTTAAATATATGCAAAGTGGATCAAAAGGCTTCAAAAAATTACACCCTGGCAAGCAAGGTATGCATTGCTTTATAAGAGAGTTTTACTGATGTCATTAATAATAACTGAATTAGTAATAACCTTCCTGTTCTTTGTCTTTCAGCTGCTCCCTTCAGGGATCGCCACATTGGATTGTGTGCTTCCATCTCACCTTTTCTCCTCCTGCCTCCGCTATTATTACACCAACCATCTTCATGTCCTCCTTCACTACATCCACAAATCTTCTCTGAGGTCTTCCTCTTCTCCTCGTGCCTGGGAGCTTCATCTTCAATATGCTTTGTTCAATATATCTAGCTGAATTAGCAATAAACAACTTACAGTGTTAGTAACAACAATGATGCGCCTTTATTAAAATCATTCATTGCAAAGTGATTCATACTCTACTTTCTATTTGAAAGTTTTCTAGGATTAGGACCAAGCAAGTTTCAAAAACATAATAGTTCAATAATCCATCTGAAATGAGCCACTGATGTCTCAGATGGAAGTTCCTGGGAAATAATATTCATCGGTTGCTTTTATCGCAACAAATGTTCTGTCACTAAAGATTTCTATTTAAAAAAAACAACCTTTTTCTGTGCAAATATACTAGTAGATATACTTATCTTTCGAGCCTTACAAAATCCAAAATAATGAGCAATAATTTTATAGCTACTTTATGCGAAACTGACTGACTCTTGTCACATACCTGTATTTATGAAAGTGAAAAAAAAAATATATATACATTTTCCTCAACAATTTTAGACTTACTGGAATGCATTTCTACAGGGTAACACCTTCATATCTGCCTGCAGTGGGCAAGTGTGCACCTGTATCTCTAGTTTTAAAAATGGAGTCAAAAACTTGTTTTTTGTTTCTCCATCAGTCAGACTTAATTTTTTACTTACAGATTAAAAGATTAGTATGAAAAATAAGCGTGAGCTTGATTTAAAGATTTACCACAGTGTTAAAATGTAAAGGTGTCAAAACCATTAGCTTAAATGCATTTATTTAAGTTACCAGAGACAAAATGTTTTTCACTGTTGTTTTCTTTTCCTTACAGTCATGGAGCACTGAGCAGCGCTCCCCTTCTATTACCTGTTGCTCCTAGCAGTCATCCACATGTGTACATACCTTAAATTACCCAAAGACATTGGTGATTGGTTTTTACATGTTATCCTGCAGACAATAGACTCTGTCATGGCTTAACTACCAAAGGAGCGACTCCTGTCTTTCTTCCCAAAGTAGTGCTGCTTCAAAACAAATAGTTGCAACGAGCTCCATGAGTTAGCATGTTAGCAGATGGAATAAACAACCAATTGCAGGGTCACTATGAAGACTAATAACACAGATTCTCAAGCTTTCTTAAAAAACATAGCATAAGAGCAGATAAGATGTAATACTCTGTGCAATATGCACAATTAGTTTAGAATGAACAAAAAATTAAGTGAATATAAAACAGCTCTTGTGTTTCACGTGACCCTACATTTGAATGAAATTCCAATTTTAATTTATTGTAAATATTTGTGATGAGATTAAAATTTTAGCCTTGACCTTAAATATCACTGTAAATAAAAATCTGGTCACATACTGGTTAAAAATCTATCCTGAATGCAGGAAAAAGCTGACACTGAATTTAAACACTGACTGTCAACATGTTCACTTGTGTTCTGTCAGTCTACTTTTTATGTATGTGCAGCAAAATTAAAGTCATTATAAAAAAATATTTAGTATTCACTGTTATGCCTTTAAAATAACCATAATTAATGAGATATGTGAAATTATTTAGGCAGCAGTAGTAATAGTTATTGCATTTTTGTTTTTAAATACAAGCAAATAAATCATGGGATGCATTTTACATTTTTTTGGTTTCATACCAGTATACCATGAAACTGTGGTACTTTTGCTCAAGTTAACTGTACTGTCATAGGCTTATACTAGTCCAAAAATAATGGCCTAAAATAATAATTTTTAATCAACCTGCCCTTAAACTTGACTTGGTCCAGTCCAGCTCAGTTCGTACACCACCAGCCATAATCTGTGTTGAATATAAATGTGTTAATGCATGAGAAAAAAACTGTTCACAGATAACAAATATGTGCCAATTAACATCACTGTAATGACTAATTGAAAAAAAAAAAACATAAGTTAACTTGCGTAAGTTTAATGAACCAGTTTGGCTCACTGACTCCATTCAAATCACACATTAGCTGAAGGAACATAAATGAAATGCGGAACGGATGTGTTCGCAAACTGTGTCAGCTCTTCATTCTTGTGTTAGCTTGTTAATCAAAGAAGCTTTCAACGGTGAAGAGGATTCAAGAAGAAACTAAATCTAGACATTCAAATCTAGGTTTTGATGTCAAAAGGCATCTGCGATTGGCAGAAAAGAATGGGTACCTAACCTTGGAATAAAATGTGGGATCTCTAACTTTCCAGCACTGCATGCATTACTCTACTCTTTAATAGCTCAGCTACTAAAGTTTAGGGTAAGGACAAAGGTTAACATGTAGCTCAAATTAAAATTTTTCTTTTAATTTGAGCTACATTATCAGCTCTTACATTATAAGTCCGTTTGACATTTCTGTATTGTGGTTGGAACTTGTGATTACATATGTCTTCCCAAATTGGCTCCATCATTTTATAATATAACTAAGCACCCATGAAAGCATCAGTATATTTGGCCTTATAAGTGACTCGATAAAGAATACTGTTGGGGGGGAAGGGGGAACAACAGCAATGTTTAGGCAAATTAAGTCGTGTCTTATTGACATGATCTCAGTTATTGGGCATTCTATGTAGCTGCAATAAGCACGGAGCAGAAATCAAATTAGCAGAGATGAGACACAATCTGGTTTTGGCTCCCATGTCCCATTGGACTGGCAAGGACAGCAGAGTTGGCTCGGAACAGCGCATTGTTATCAAAGAGCTTGATGAAATGGGGGATGACAACGTGTTATATGTCAGTCAGAGAGACAAACTAACTCTAATCAAACAAAGAACTACAGACTTATTGGGGAATTAGTAATTTAATTAGCTGGCATTCTTTCAGTTGTCGTACATGCTTCTATTGACCTTAACTTCTTGTTTAGCACAAATGCTCAATACTACCATGCTCTGAATGGGATCATTTACACCCAGAAAATAAGCCTCAAATCCATGCTGGCATTTCTGTCCTGTCAAGTAATTCTTTTTATAGGATTTGCAAATCAAAGTCTATATTCTGGGATAAGGGAAAAAACTCTACCAAGGTCATTTCTATTGGCTGAGATGTTGTTTGGCATTTTTGCAGTTCTTAAATGTACCTTATTAAATAATAGAGGAACTTGATAGACAGCTAAACCACCACTTCTCACACTTGATCTGAGCTTAATCCATGTAGGTGATCTGAGCCACTTTCTCAAAATACCTGTGGACCATCTTTTTCATATCCTCCTAAGAAATACAGAAGGTCATGGCTGTCATCAAAACTGGAAAAAGAGTGATTGCTCAAGTTCATTACATTTGGAAACACAAAACAGAAGTTTCTCTGGTGACGGCAGTCCTTGTTCATAAGGCATAGGCTCCCTTCACACCTAATATGGATTCCAGATGATCTTTGAAGGGTCTTTGCAAGGTCTTAAAAATACAGTAAACGCTCCATTACATCCATTAAAGCGTGATAGGCCAACAATGGTTTTGAGTATGCACAGACCCTTCATAGCAAGGTCACAGTGGTTTATTATTGCGGTGGCAGTGGGTTGGGTTGTTGGCTGAGGATTGGGTGAGTACTGTGACAGCATATCCATAACTTGGGGCCTGCTCAATTTGGTGTGGCTTTATTTTAGAGAATCTAAAGGAGGAATGGCCAAGATGGCCTCATGTCTGAGCTACAGCCGTGATCAGGACAATATCATGGAAACAACCTTTTGCACACATGATGCTATAGTTGTTGAAACATTTTAGTATGTAGCGGCACCCTGATATGGTCTGAGAGAGTTGTGCTGGAGCAAGCTTATAAAGTGAGGGCACAGAAGAGCATTTTGAGGATGCAATAAAATAGCTGAAAATACCCTATTTGGTAAGTACTTAGAACATAGCAGCATCATGATTACCTCCACATTGAAGGAGGTTTTCCAAGTTTGCTGCAATCCAGCCAAATTCTAATAGGTTGTGGAGCTAATAACAGGATCACGAGGCAGTGTGAAGAGGGCCTTACAGCAATAAGTCACTCGTTTTAAGCATTTTGTCAACTTTCATGACTCAGAAACTGATTTGTACTTCTGGTTTAAATTCTGGAAACCTTCTGACCTGTTAGAGGCTGGCGAGAAATGCTTTTAAGGCTGCCACATAAATGCACATTATATCTCAGAAAATTGCCTTTACGGTCTAAGAGTTCAATAATGGATTAACAGAAACAAAGCCATGCTCTTTAAACTGGCATCCTACATAGAACCAGAGGAACAATAACATTTACACAGTGATATATGGAAACTTTAAAGCTTGTAATGAAGTTTTAGAAGAGTTTTAGCCTTAACTACATTATTAGTAGCCCCGGCTAAGTTAAGCATATTAGCCTGTTTGTTTTAAAACACACTCATTTCTATGCTCTTTTAAAAATGTCTTTAGCCAT
This sequence comes from Kryptolebias marmoratus, assembly GCF_001649575.2. Lineage (NCBI taxonomy): Eukaryota > Metazoa > Chordata > Actinopteri > Cyprinodontiformes > Rivulidae > Kryptolebias > Kryptolebias marmoratus. The sequence continues at coordinate 10,530,308 of NC_051438.1, forward strand.
GTGTTTTTAAAAGTGGCTGAAAGGTAAAACAAATGAGATAAAAATGTGTTTTCATTCATACTTTTTATGTGTGAGAATGCCTGCTAGTTGCTCTTTTGCTGGTAAGTAAAGAGCAAGTAAATTCCATTTTCTGCACCTCAGGAACTGTCTGACCTATTGTGAGTTTTCATTTATTCTTAATGTATGCACAGGTATACTGTCTCCAAGCAAAAAACAAACAAACAAACAAACAAAAAAAAACACTGTTGGCTTGTTTTTATTTCTGTATGACTGATGCTGAATTTAACAGATCTTAACCCTATGGAAATAGACCAATTTTCTCAGTGAAGCATCTCATGACTGCTTTGAAAGAGAAGATGGAGATTCCCTCTAGTTGCAGCTTGGCCAGTAAATGGCGCATGTCTCCTCCCATCAATCACAGAGTCGAGCTAACAGACAGCCTGGCTGCCTAATATACACCTCTATTAGGTGTATCTGCTCCTCAGTGAAAATCACTGGAATCCAGCTGCAGCTACTGTGTATGGAGGGCTTGTTCAAGATGCAGACGGTCCCAACTGAAGGTATAACGGAGTGTAGGGATTTCAGGTCATGAATGTTCAACTTGAAAACATGGCTACAAACATCATGGCAGCAGTGAAATACAAACAGTGTTGAATATAATTATTTGATCCCCTGCTGATTTTGTAAGTTTTCTTTTTCTTTATGGTTATTTAATTTTAATAGAGACAGAATGTCAACTCAAAATCCAGAAAATAAAAAATCCAACACTATTTTAAAGTAAAAAACAATAACAAAAAACAGATCTGCAAATCAATGATCCCCTGCAACACAACCTGAATTGTGGCTTTTACAAATTGGTTATGTGCCCATATGGCACACAAAAGACAATCAGTCAGTTAATTAATCAATTTTAGTCACTTCTGATTTCAACATGTTATGTGTATAAAGCCCACCTATCCACATAATCAATTTAGCTCATTCTAACATCTCCACCACCCTGGGCAAGAACAAAGAGCTGCCAAAGGACTTCAGGAACAAGATAATAGATCTCCACACTACTGGGATGAGCTACAAGACCATCAACAAGACAACTGTTGACGTGGTTATTTGGAAATAGAAGAAATAAAATGATCATCAGTCGCCCTTGGTCTCGAGCGTCATGCACGATCTTGTCTCAGGGTGAGGATGACGCTAAAAAAGGTAAAGGATCAGCCCACAATGGGAGGAATCTATTAATGAAGTGAAGGCAGTTCGGACCCGAGTCTTTAAGACCTCAACAAGATCCTGCAAAGACCCTGTGTTCACACTTCTGCTATCAGGGAGACACCACAGAAGTCTCACATCACGGACAGCCAGACTCAAATAATTTCTATCTACAAGTCATCCACATTGAAAACTCTACATCCTCATCCACCACTTACCCACCATCCACCGCACACATATCCCCTTGCAGCCCCTAGTAAATTAAAATGTGTAGTGCATTTTTTTTTCATCTGACACTCACTGACTCACTTGCTTGTGTCACTCATGTTCGTTGTTGTTATTGTTTAAGCATTTTTAGTGATTCGTGTATTCTTTAGCTACCTTCTTATTGCTTTTTAAAACTGTATTGTTGCGTGTTGGGAGACGTGCAAGGAAATAATTTTAATTCATGTTGTAAACCCTTTTACTTTGCACATATGATAATATTAAATGAATCTGAATCTGAAAATCATCCACGCTCCGGCTGAGGTTTTTTTCGTCGCAACAGGGCAGTGTGAATGGGACATCATGAGAAACTGCTGTCTTATGACAAGATTCCAGGTGAAATAAATCATCAAAGGTGTTAAACCTTGGCATTTTATAGAAATACCTCCCACAAACAAAGGAAGCTGCATTAACTGCTGCTGCCTGGTGATTGTTGCCTAGCTATGACTGGACAATCTGTTCCGAGCAGAAAATGGCCAAGTAAAGCGATGTAAGATTCTGTGTGCAAAACTTGATTAAAATGAAAAATGTACAGCAAAGAAAATTCACTTAATTTCTTTGAAAGTTAATTGTAACCAAATAAGTGCTTGAGTGGGAACTTCCAATTACAAAAGTCTTGTTAACCTTTAAGTAAACTGCATTATGTGTACAAAAAGTACTACTTTTGTAAAAATGCACGGTCAATACAGAACAAGATGTGTTCATGTGATTCATGTCCAGAAGAAGAAATGGATTTGTATTGACTGTCACACCTAAGCCATATCCAGCAGTCATTATTAATCTTTCACTTAAAATAAAGACACAGTAAGAGGAAACAAACAGCAATTTCATTGCTGTTCTTATGAAGTGTGCACTTTGTGTAAAGACACAATGAACACTCAGTCAATCAATACCTCCCCTCTCTTCCTGCTTTCTCCCAGTAATATATTGGAAATGGAGTTAGAAAGATTGATTCTGTACACAGCGCTACAGGCCAAAGGAAAATTAAATGAAAATGTAAATGAAGACTGCAGTATTTGATGTGTTTTCTCACTCAGTTTGTTACCCAACTTTGAGGTCTTTGTCATAGAGCTATTTTGTTTTTGGTCAATGTTTCTCAAAAATAAATAAATAAAAATCGACATGATACAGCAGGCTGAGGAGAGCAGGGGGTAGAGTCTCATGGTGGAAATTGTAATCATTTATAAACAGAGCTAATGTAGAACATCAGCCATAAGTAACACTTAGAGTGGAAGTAACAACCATCAATTAAAAAGAGTAAACAAGCCTGACAGGCTGAAACAGGAAGAATTTAAGGCCGAGCATTCCTTAAAAAACTGCAAATAGCTTGCCACCTCCCATACCAGAGTTTTAGACTCTGGCTATATTCACACTGCAGGTCTTAATGCTCAATTCAGATTTTTTTGCACAGATCAGATCAGATCAGATTTTTTTTGTGTGTGTGATCATTCATATTATAATTTAAATGTGACTTTCATCTGACACCAGTGTGAACAGTCTACATCCCTGAAGTGACCAAACACAAATGAAGATGTGACATCACATGCAGCATGCTGTGCTTACAGAAATAAATATGGATGCTACACATGTTAACATGTGTGTATCAGTTCTAAAAATTTTGTGCAATTGAAGCGGACAACGTTATTATCTGCCATATCTCTTTTGTCCAGTGTTTATATTTGATCTTGCTGCTTCCCACCTATTGTATTTCTGGAACGGGAGTGACTTATTAAAAGCAAAAACAAACTCAAGTATTGATTCCATCATGCTAGTTGTGATACAATCCAACATCAATGTTGGTATCATATGTTGGTGTAGATTCTCAGTCAACCAGGGCACAGAAAATGTAAAAGATTGATTCTTAGTTACAACCACACAAATATTCTAGCACAATATCTATAAAAGTTCTCTATCTAATTACAGTATATCTCCATGATGCACAAAAAGACAAGTTTAATGATAAACCAAACTGACCAAAAAGTAGCGATACTAGAGAGGGAAAATTTTCACTTTTACACTCAATTAGTGGCATTTTAATTAAAACAAAAGGTTTTTTTGTGTCAGTAACCTCATCTTTTTATTTACCAGACTCAACTGTGCTTTTACACTCAAACATGAAACAAAAAGTCCAACTCCTGAGAAGTAGTTTCAACAAGACTCAAAATATGTAGCTTCATTTGAGTACCCACTAATTAAATATGTAACAAGCACTGTCTATTTACACCTATTACACCTTTTTAAGCATTACCTTTAAGGGTGTAATAACAATCAAAATTTGAATTTTCTTTCTTAAGATTTTTTTTGCCGGGGGCAAAATTCTGTGACCCTCTGAAAACAGGTTGCTGACCTACTTTGGACCCACCAGTAGGAAATCACTGTTCTAGACAGGTGAGGATTAGAGTCAAAATTCTGTAAAATCTGGGGATGCACTTCAGAAGTCTCCCTCCTTCAAATTTAATAGCAAATGTAGCTCAAGGTTGCATAGGTAGCATCCAATCTTCAGCTGTGAATCTCCATTTAGCTACAGCAGACATCTTGGAACTACCCTTCTCCACCCTGTCAATACAAAGTTTCTTTCTTATGCACAGGTTTACATTTTCTCAGGAGAGTCACTCAACTCTTCCACTTATTGTATCGTAGGCCCCCCACCTGCATTTCTTAGTCCTGTTTCACAAAAAAGGAGATCTACAGACGGACAGTTTGTTATAATACCTCATATGAAGGTGTTGTTTGTCTGGATTAAACCCCCCTCTAGTATGGTGCTATAAAAAGCCATTCCTCCATTTAAAACCTGTGCAATCCCTGGAGAAAGGTGACAGAGCCCGTAATAGTGGAGCACAGATCCCGGCATTGATGTATATAATAGTGTTAACCTCACACATCTCTATTAGTGTGCCCACTGACACAGGCATTACAATCCCCAATGGGAAGTCAACTAAGACAAACAGTAGAGAGCAGCAGAAGCGACGTTCATGCTTCAAATAAAGACGCTCATTTCTCAAAGCACAGCAGGTGGCAATGCTTCAAATGTGATAGGGCATCTGTCTAGTTTTCGGTTGGTTCCATTTAATCTCATGGTTATTCTGCAGAAACTTGCCACCAAAAAAAAAAAAAAGCTACAAAGAAAGAGCATCAAGTACGTCTGTCAAATGAAGTGCATGCAAGTGTGAGTAGGAGTGTGTCTTTGTGATGACGCTTGGAGTCTGTAGGGATGCTTAAAGGCTTTGATATGCAGCCGTGACACACATTAGTTATGAGAGCACTGATCTGCATGTGTGCGCGCGTGCGTGTGTGTGTGTGAGAGCGTGCATTTGAATGTGACACAAACCTGTGCATCTGTGTGGGGCCTTGAGTGTTGGAAAATTGGCCTAACATCTGTGAGGATGTAAGGAAACTTTTATCCACTGCATAGACATGAAGGGGATCGCAAATCCCCCTGGGGGAAGAGTTTGGTAGGCTGAGGGTTTCTAGTTGAGTTCGGGGCCTCCTGCTGAGGAGACCACTGAAGGAAAGAGGGAGATCAGACAGGAGTTGGAGATCATCTTTTAGGACTGAACACTTCCAACGAGCAGGGTGGAGCAGACAGAAAAAAAGGGGTCTGGCTTTTTTTTTTTTATAACATACAGAAAGACTTTCCCCTTTCAAACACTGGCCTCTCACGTCTGCTTTCTTTACTTTAGCCAAGAAAAAAAAAGAAAAAAGAAAAGTGGGAGTTTGCATGTCCTGGAGGGAGCTGAGGATGGGTTCTGCCATATTTGTTAACATGGTCCAGCCTAGCAGAAGGCAAATCAGATTCAATGGGGGGAGGGGGTGGGGTAGGGGGAGTCTGTCCTGTTCCCATGGCAGAATTTTCTCGCTTTATGCCACTAGACAATAAATCACACCACAACCCATCCCTCCCCCCACCACCACCATCTCCTCCCAGGATGGTTTGGACGTGCCACCACTGGCAACTAAAACAAGCACTCCACTTACTCTGATTTATTCCGGCTATTGCACAGGCGGTGAGAGGAGGTGCTAACAGGGTCCATGGGAATGGTGAGCACAAGGCTCATGTGTGCGTCTCCGTGTGTGCTCGTGGACAGTTCTGGTCAAAAGTTTGGATACACTTTCTCATTTAAATGAATGTGCAAAGACTATTTACTGGCGCTGTACACATCTCCTTAAACTGTGCACAGATGCGAGCAGAAAAAGAGGGCAGCCCTCTTATTCTAAGTTTAGACCACCTATCTCCACTGCCCCACAAGGCTTGGTGAGGCTGGCAAACATTTCTGATTCTGCACTGTGCTGGAAGTCATGGGTTTAAACCCATGGAAGCTGGAACAAGATCTCCAAGCACAGAATGAAGAGCCACACACACAGAAATATGAGTGCATTTGCACCTGAAATGGACATAAATGGAGATGATTTGTTTGAGAAAAAGCAAATTCATCAGCAGGTTGGAAGATGCAAATGGCTGGTCTGGATGGGACCAGCAGCACAGAAGCCAGAACTCACACAGCACCATAGACAGATGGCATGCAGGACCACAGCAGCACTCACACACACCTTTTCTATGTCTCCCCTGTTCTGTCTGTGCCATCCCGCTCATTAGCACCTCATTCTATGTTGATTTGTTTGTCTCCGTCTCATTCTGTCATGCTCTCTTCTCGCTGTCCTTGGCTCTAGTTCACCTTTTCGTTCTCCTTCTCTTTTCATCTGTCAGTTTTTGTGCCCACCGTTTCTCATTCTGCGTCTGACAAAAATGTACACAGCCTCCAGGTTGCGTAGGTACAACTGAGCTTCCTGTAAACACAAATGTCTACATGTTACCAAACAAACCTAAGTCAGGCAGCCTGATTTTTATGAACTGATTTTAGTCAATGTAAGGTTAAGTAAATGATCTTTTCTTGCCCTCTCTGACTCTTTCTAGAGCACAGCTCACGCACTGCACAAGGCAGAGTGCAGAGTCTCTGACCTATTTAGGAAACTGGCAAGAGAGCAGCCAGGGAACATCAAAATACTTCAAAGGCTCTCTTTGAATTCAGCGTTATGCCCAACTTAGTACGTGAGCATGTGCAGACACACACACACTAACCCATGCACAAATACACACAAACGCCTCCGTGCACACACAAACTTCATCAGCCAGCCTGCGCTTGCTCTCTCTCACTCTCACACACACACACACCCACACTCGCAGCAGCACTCACACAGCTTCCCCGATATATTCTGTCTGAGCTCTTCGTTTGAACTGTGTCCCACATTGCCGAGCACGAAGGAGTCAGAAAAATCGCATTAAACGGTGGGTCTGCCACCAGCGCTGTGACTCAGACTGCACCTTGCAAATTTTGTCCGTGGCCCAGCTGTGTGGTATTAATAGCAAGCTTGTATTTTAACTCCTATTACAAATAAACTTTAAGCTACTTTAGCAAAACATATTCAATTAATTGAATGTCCTAATACTTTACAATGCCCGTTCAGCCCATCTGCATTTTATTACTTTAATTAGAAAAACTTTCCTGCCTGTGAGACCGATTCCAGAACTGTGGACAGCTCCGGAGCCAGATCAGCTGTTCAGGACCGTGGACAGCTCCACATTGTTAAATTATGCTTCCAGAATATAGGAAAGCATTAAAAGCCTAGTGTTCCTTGAAGAAATGCATATCACCCACTGCCTTTCATGCCAGAGCTTTAGACTAAGATCATTTTCTTTTGAGAAATTAAAGAGTTGAAGCTATTTTGGTCAAACCTTGAAAGTAATGGTATTATGTGCAGTCTCATACAATACTGCAAGATGTCATGTTTAAAGTATGTATTGTAAATAATTTTCCAGCTATGCCACATTGAATTTCAGCTCAATATCTGTAAAACTGACTGCATTATAATAATTTTTGTGTTGGCTAATGTTGATTAGCTATGGTGGCCATCTTGAATTGGATTGGCACCAAATATTAATCAGTTGTAGATCTACATCCAATGATTAGTTTTTGAAAGTTTCATTGAAATCTGACCAATGATTCATGATATGTTTTGTTAACAGTCAAACAGGTTAGACTTCAACAGTAAATGCTAAAGTTTTAAGCAAAGATTTTCTGGAATGAGCAGCACTTAAATTGTATATTGTGAGACAATCACAGCTACAGCTACACAAAATTTTGGCACAATATCTGTAAAATTACCTTAATTATAGGCATTTTTGACATTTTAAAATCAGTTGGCTGTGACAGCCATCGGAAATCAAGTTGAGTCTAAAAATAAATCAGTTGTAGATGTACATCCACTGATTACCTTCCTCACGTTCCATTAAAATTCTTCCAGTTGTTCACAAGATATTTTTGTAACAAACAGACATGCAAACAAAATTTCAGCAAATACAATAATTGCCTGCCTTCACCTTTCGACGGAGCCATAATTAATTAGCTGTTTTAACACTTTTTCCAGAGCAAATTGAGTTCATGGCCATTGTATCACATTTTACCATAATGAATTAAGTTTCCTTCCTCTGTTTTCAGAGCTGTAGACAGCCTCAGCTGAATCAGGAGCTTGGACAGCATCAGACAGCTGAAACACGCTCCCAGAAAAAAAAAACAAAAAAAAACAACCTTTGAAAGTAACTGCAGCTTGCCGTGTGTTTGTTTGCAAAAAGTTTATGCTTGTGTGATTTTCCTATAACAAAAGTACATTTATTGCTTTGACTTGGAAAACTGAAGGTTGTGTGTATGTGTGTGTGTGTGTGTGTGTATGCTTGAACTGCTATTGCACTCATGTGGCTTTAACTTCTGACACTTTCACCTCAGATCGCAGATCGATAAAAATGAGATGAGGAGAGGCATTCAGCGGATGCCAAATAGAAAGGCTTTAGACAAAAGGGGAGACAAATGTAAGAAGACTTTGAACTTTTGCTTTTTTCTGTTTTACCACTTGGGTCTGGGTGAAGGTTTTTGCCTCAGGGCCAGTCTTCACTGCATTTACTTATGTGTCTTGGCATGCACAAACAGTGGGACACCTCACAAGTGGCCTTTGAAAACCAAATGTGCTTTTGAAAACAATAAAATGTGTGTGTGTGAGTTGACTTGACTGACTGATTGTTTACTCATTTGTTTTAGTGTTTATGTCAGAATGTAAGAATGAAAAAGAGGCCAGAAGAAGACAAAAGAGCAAAGAAGTGTGCTTTACAACTGTGTGTTGCGTTGTAGCAGGGGTCATTTTTTAAAGCTGCCTTTCTGTGCCTTGAAGCATTAAATAAATGGTCGACGGAGCAGAAAGCATTAGTTCGTCTCCTAGTTTAAAAATGTCAACAAGGCCACACAGGCACAAGGCTTACTTACCGTCCGTGCAGGTGTGGAAAATGTTAGCTTTTAGCTCGAATGTTTTCTGACTCTCATGTAAAAACTGGACGACAGGGGGGAAATAACAATATAATCAGTTTGCAGCTGTCTGTGTTGAAAAAATACTTGTAAAACAGATTGTTTTGTCATAACTGGAGCAGGCTGAAATGGACTTCATGGTTGTTAGGAAGAATGCAGCATCCTGCTGAGAGGGATCTGGGACAAAGCAGGGGGTGGGGTGATTGCATAGCCTTGAGCAGGGGAACTGAGGGGTGAATATTTGGGGTCATCCTTGAATTCAGGACACTAGAAATTATAGATTCATACTTGGCTTTATTGACTTTAAAAATGGGACAACATTTACTAATAAATGCAAGTACGATAGATGACAGGAACTTTACTGCCTGTTCAAAGAACTCAGCTACCAATAATATTATAACTAGAATATCCATTTAAATGTAGCTACATATCTAAACTCTTAATGTAAATGAAACATAATGAAGACTCAGAATGTACGAAACGACAAAAAGAAAGTTTAGGACATTTTACAATGCTCAGTAATTATATTGAATAAAACTAAACACATAATTGTTGGGAAGAGTTACATAAGATCAATCAGTCAGCAGCAGCAGCTTTTCCCCTACAGTTAAAAGATGGGTTTAGTTTTTTTTTTTGTACCACTTATACAAATTGTTATTTAAACTAGCTCTCAATGCTTATTTGAGTAGTATTTATCAAAAACACATAAACATACATATATATAATGAATTATGTATTAAAGTAATGCCTATGTATAATATGTGTCATGGTATGTATTTGCATGACAGATTTATCGGAGATAAACCAACATAATTTCCTATGCATATGCACAACCTGAATGGCACTGTTGCCTCAGAGCGAGAAGGTGACAAGTGCAAATCTCAGCTGGGGGCGCTCTGTGTGGAGTTTGCATCCCGTAAGTGACAAAAAAAATTGGACAATTTTTATAGATAGAAGTAGCTGCGAAAAGCTGTGTCAGTTATTAAAATAGCTTAATTCCAATTTATTATGTCAAATGTCACAACTTTAAAAATGGAGGCTCAAAATGCAGAGCAATGAGATGGCACTTAGTAAGATCCAAAGTAAGAAGGTTGATAGGACTTTTAGTGGAGGAAAAAAAAAAAGCCAAACTGAATTTCTAAGACTGGGATTACTCAAACAGGACCAACTAGCAGGAATACAAATGTTGGCAATGAAATTATTATTTCATTTAATGTTTGTATTTGCTATGCATATGTTTGCACATTCTAAGATGAGATAATGCAAGTTGTTTTACACAGCTCAGAAAGCATAAATCTGAGCACTTTTGCTAATTTAAAACTCAAAATAATGTAGTAATGAGGTCTTCTTCTGCTTTCTTTGCTGGTGGGAGGGGGTTACATAATCAGGGAGAACCGTTTGAAGCATTTTGCAGTGTGGTTAAATTTACAGCTGTGCCTTTTATCACTACATATCACTGTGCCAGGAGATAGAAAACTTTTAATTTGGTATCTATTAAGGGTATCTAACTTTAACAGTTTATAAAAAAAAGAACTGCTTCTTCCTGCACTTTTTTTAAATTGTAGACAAAAGCAGAAACACATGAAAACGCCTTTTTGCAAGTCACCCTATCAGACTTAAAAGATAACTTTGATTATGCTCTAGCCAAGGGGAAGATACAATATTATATGTTGAATGAAGCATTACATAAAATTATTAAAAATACATCAGTAAACTGAACTTAGCGCTGAGGGACGTATTCCCTCAGTATAGTTTTATGTTTTAGCAACATGGATTGCAACAAATACACAAATGAAAGAAAGTCTTTGCTACAAAATGAAACCTTAATGTTTTGTAGTAATACAGAAGTACAGTTTCGTACATACCTGGTTCATACTTATTTGTTATGTACCTGGTACTTGCCATGTGTGTACTTAGTACAAATCTGGTACATCCAACTTATGTACCTGGTACTAACTAGATATGTACCTGGTATATACTAGGTAGCTATCTGATGCTTACCTGACATTTACTGGGGGCTTACCTGGTACAAACCTGGTACTTACCACACACAAACATGGTATTTACCAGTTATGTACCTGGTGCTTACCTTGTACATACAAGGTACTTTTATGGTACATTCTGGGTACGTACCATGTACTCAGTAAGTATCAGGCACATTCCCTCCTTACACTGAAGGAATATGTCCCTCAAAATAACAAAAAAAGTGCAGTTTAGTAATGTATTTTAATAGTTCAATGTATACCCTAGCTGCATTACATATGTATTGATGATTTTTTTGTTTGTTTGTTTGTTTTTTGACAAGACAACTGTATAATTAAGGCTTCAAGTAGTTAATGGTACACACTTGCATGGTGCATTTTAACCTTATCTAAGGTCTAGAAAGCACACAAATCTGCACACAAAACATATTATTATACATTGGTACATTCTCTATATGCTTTGCATTTCTTTCAGTCGCACAGCAATGAGCACATCAGAAGAAATGTGGGGATAAGGACAAAGACATGTTGACACATAGAGGGGTTGCAGATCAAACCACTGAACCAATATAAGAAGTTGACCCATCTATTACTGAACTTGTGTTCACAAAATCTCAATACAGCTTTAGCAAGGTCTGAACTGAGATGTTTAAAGTGTAGCTGTACAATGTGCTATTGAAGGAAACCAGAGCTATGCTCATCAAATGTATTATTATATGTAGTTGGCAAATCTTTAAATCTACAGTGTTTTTATGTAAATATCGTTTCATCATTTGAGAGTAATGATAAGTGAGATTCATTTCAACTTTTAAGAGAATGAGGCAATCTGATTTTAATTGCTTCCTTCCTAAAAAAAAATGAGCTATTGATAAAAGAGGAAGGTGAAAAATGTTGGCTTGTGAAGGCGGACAAGAAGCTTTAGCGAGAAAAAGTTCTTTGACTCCAAGTCTTTTGCAAATCAGATGGCAGATGAATAGTCTTTTGTGTAATGGACTAGCCTGTCTGACACTTGAAGAAATTGGTTCTGGTTCTCTTGACACTCTTATTTGGAACATTGTGGTTTAGCTGAAGAGTGCCCTCAGTGCAATAACAGACCGAACTCTCAGGATAAATAAATAAAAAAACCTCAAAAAAGGTAATCTCCTGTTGAGCAATTAGATGCAGGCCTTGATGCAGCTGAAAGCTTTGTCAAAGTCTTTGGCTCTCAGTATAAAATGGTACAACTAGAGCCTGATTCACTAAAAATATGCAGCGCCTGGTTTTAGCGCAAGCCTTTTAGCATCATTTGTATCCACTATATGCTCCTTCTCAAAGTCACATTATAATGTATATGCTGATGCAAACATGCCCATCCAGTTATAGTGCCCATGATCGGTGAAATACTGGCCCAGCTAGTTAAGGTGACTGGTTTGGACTGAAACAAGGCACAGAAGTGCCTCCTTTAGTTTCAAGTTTTCAAAAATATAAATTTATATCCTCAACTGTTTTAAGTCTCAAATGCTTAATGTTTCTGGTTCTGAATAATCTGTAAAAGAAATGAAATTGCTTCAATCTGAATTGTATTTACTTTATTTTGAAAATGTTGGTAAATAATTCCTGTTTTTGATTTCAGTTTTATATAATTAGAACGCCTCATCTAACTTTTCTTTCAGCGTCAAAAAGAACTTATTGCCTTGTTTTACCTTTAAACATGCCAGTCACTCACATGGATTAAAACAATCATTTTCAGATTATAAGATTCCTCTTCTGTAAGTAATTTTGTTTAAGATTAACTAGCTAAAGTTGAAGCTTGACATTTGTGCATTATTTTTAATGCTTCACTGAATGATTTCAGAACAACCCTGTGCAATTTAAATGACACAGCTACCACATCCCTGAGCTGTGCGATTTAGCAGTCGTTGCCAGAGCCGTGACATAAGTCCTGGCCACGCAACATGCCTCTGTGCCATGCCTGCTGAACCTCATGAGCATGCTTCAGCTTTGGAGCCATGCACTTAACACTCATGTGAAACACCTTCTAACCAGAGGTTTACATTCTGGATAAAGAAGAAAAATTGTGATGCACAGTTTTAAGAGTCAATAAGATGAGTAAAAAACAGGAAGAATTAAATAATGCTGGATGCAGCTTTTCCTGCCTCAGGCTGCAGGTTTGACATCATCCTCCATTCCAGACTCGAAGGCAGGCCATAGCCTCAAGTGTGCAGACCCCCTTGCATGCATACTAACAAACTCATAAACAGGCCAGTTATTCCCATGACAAACTACACACTCATGTCTGCATGTAGGCAGATTACTCTAACAAAGACCTCCACCACCCACACACTCCTCATATTTTAGCTACGTACAGTAAGATACACAAACACATTCAGTATTATGTGATGAATATAGAAAGCATTTTTTTTCCGGTCTGTCTTCTATAGGTCAGTGTTTTACAGAAAAAAAAAAACAAAAACAGAAAAACATCTAACCTGTGACTTTTTTTATTTAACACTAAGCCCGTTTCTAGGAGGCTCTTAAAATCAAGTTAAGTGGAAAAGTAAGGACATACAAGATAGTCAATAAACTGGCATTTTGGCTTTACTTTTTTTGTTTCAATTTTAACATCATACTATGAACTGAAAGCAGGGGATTGTAGTAGCTTGGTGGTCTGCGCTTTTAAGGCTGTGGGTTTGAGACCAGGTTGTGTCAGAAAGGGCATCGAGCATATAACAATTTCCAAATCTTTTGCTCTTTGTGGCGATTCCTACAGAAGGGAGCAGTCAAAAGACAAACATCAGCCACTATGAACTAAATGTGAGAACAAAATATTTTTAAGAAAACACTTAAACTTCAAAAATAAGAAAAAAAAATCTAACTACATGTAAAGGAATTGGAAAAAAGAAAAAAAGAAGGAATGTGGGATAAAGATGAAAGAGCATGAAAGTAAAAAAGAAAAAGGATGAAACCCTGTTGTAATTGAATAATACAAGAAATACACTGATCCTGTACCTAAATCTTGTTGGAAATAAAGAAAATCACTTGGATGTTATTATAAGGGCCATTGCAGGAGAGAAACTAACATTGCCTGGCTACATGAATATGAAATGTGGAGCTGATGTTCAGTGAGTCTAAACTACAGGATATTACTATTTCTCAGTCTGTTTCACATTTCCAGTAATTGTAAACCATAGTCCCAAGATCTGTAATTCTCCTGTAATATGCAGAAACCCAAACAATTTACTTTTCATTTGGACTTCACTAGTTAATCAAAGCTATGAGGCTGATGCCTTATATAAAGTTTTTTTTAGTAAATGACCTTACAATCCCTCATTTTTTGGACTTCATGTTTCTAACAGAAACTTATTTAGATAAAAATGTACAGCATTGACTACTCATCTAGACTGTACCTCCTAATTTTATTATATTATATTATATTATATTATATTATATTATATTATATTATATTATATTATATTATATTATATTCATGGTTATCACATTATGCAATATTTTCCAACAACAGCTGTATTAGTGACTGTTTTTTTTTGTTTTTAATAAATGTAATTTGCTCAGGTGAGTTTTTGTTTTGTTTTGTTTAATTATTATGAAAGTAAGTATTGTCCGTGCATAATTCGAGCTGGAAGGCTCCATGAGAAGGATGCATCCATTTCACAGCTCTCAGAAGTTTCACTGTAAGTTAAACAAAGAAAAAAATAAATAAAACCAATTTCCGCTGGACATATATCTTTCCTAACCCCCTTCCCACACCCCTCTTTATGTTACCTTACTTGTAAAAGTTCTTGATGTGCCACTGGACTGAGTAAAAACAAAAAAGAAACAGAAAGCACGTAAATGGCAGCTGATTGAGTGGAGCCTGAACTGGAAGTAACAGTGAGCTATGTGTGATGGAGATCAGCTCTGCCACAGAGAGAACAGGAGAATATCTCACACATAAACACACACTGTGGAAAACACACAGAAAAGGGTCCTCGTAGACATTGTTTCGTCCTTTGCTGTTGCCTTCTTGCACTGTGACAATACAAACGTGGAATTACAAGACGCTGCTCAGGAAATGACAGATGCAATCCCTTGCAACACCTGTTGGAGAGCTGGATGGATCCTGGTGTCTTACAGTGAGCTCATAGCCAGGCCTGGCTGCTGTAAAACGCGTGGAACCTTGCATCTTGCTGTGAATAACTCCCTGCGTTTGGCCTAGAGGAGAGAGAACACAGCGCCGTCTCGCTTCTCAGCATTATTAACCAATTTGTTTTTGACATGACAAGATACAAGAAATCTCTACTGTTCTACCGACAGCCACACATTCTCAAAAAACTTACAGCAGCACTAATGAAAAAGGTCAATTTTGTTGTGCATATCATGCCCCAGTAATATTCTGTGTGTGAGGTGGAGAGCCTCGGGCAAGGCTCCTATTAGCAGATGCCTGCAGCAAAGTAAGACAACGTAGAAATAAACTCAAGAGTGACAGGGGAAGCTTGGGCAATATTAGCATAGAAGCTACTTAAGATACAACATACCCATGTGTTTGAGCTAATAGTTACATGCTCTCAATTAGTAAAACACTGAAAGTCAAATAATAAAATTGCATCCCCTGTCTTTTTAAGGTGAGGTGTTAAAATATGATGTCTAATCCATACGAGGTGCTTTCCCTTAGGCCGATGACTTTTTTGTTTACAGGTGTGGAAAAGAAGAGTTGAAATAAATTTCTGTTTTGCAATATTTAATATATGAGACAGATGGCTTTATCATATTGTCAGATTTAATAAAAGCGTTGCTTAGGCTGCATTGAGTCTCTACCACAATGCACTGGAAAAAAAACACAAAACACAGTGGTAACAAATGGAATGAAAAAAGGCAAACCCCAATGGGACGAGGAGTTTTCAAAGGTCTGAAGGATAAAAAGTTGTTTCATATTTCTTGCCAGTATGAGCTTTATTAAACACACTTTACTAAAACATTAAACCTATGTGAAAGTTGAGATCTTATTTGTTTGATAAAATGTGATAAAAAAAGACTTGACTTCATTCAAAATCTGAGTTTGTCAAACATAAGAAATACAATATGACAATTTTGGTCAAATTTAATGTCTTCCTTTTAAATTATGATCTGTTTATTGGAATGTATTCCTTTTAAAGTTCTTATTGTATGAAATAAAAACAAACTTAATCAGACTGCGTATAAGATTGAAAGAGAATTTTGCAGGAAGAGTTGAAACCCGACCCACTACTAGTGTTTATTGATCAGAACCAGGCTGCCTGGCTTGTCAATCGGTAATTTCATTATGTGACTATTAAATTGAATCAATCAGTGGAGAACTATAATGTGACAACCACTAATATGAAGCACCACACAGGCCAATTGAATTAATGAACCACCACCCACTGATGAATCTATGTGAACAAAGCAAATTTCTGGGCAATGCACAGTTTTCTCACAAACACAAAATGAATGAATGGTTTTAAAATGTGCAGCTATCTAGATCTAGTAAAAAGGTGAAATGCTCTCTGTGGCTTAGAGATGAGTCTTTGCCTCAAGTGGAGGAGCTGAAGTATTTGGGAGTCTTGCTCATGAGTGATGGTAGAGTAAAGTTGGAGATGGACCAATGGACTGAGGCTTCATCCACAGTGATGAGGCCATTGCTCCAGTTTGCTGAGGTGAAGACGTAGCTGGTAGTCTATGTTTCTACCCTCACCTTTGGTCATGAGGTGTATGGATCATGACCAGAAGAACATGATAACAGACACAAGTAGCTAAAATGAGCTTCCTTTGGCAGAGTGGCCACAGTCAGTCTTAGAGATAAGCTGAGGAGCTCCATCAAAAAAAAAAAAAAAAAAAAAGATGAGCTGAGGTGGTTTAGGCATCTTATTAGGATGCCTCCAACTGGAAATTCTCTGTCACACCCCATTGGGAAGGAACCCTGGAGCAGACCCAGAACTCTCTGTAGGGATTATGTATCCTTTCTAGCCAGAAAATGCCATGGGATCCCCCAGGAGGAGCTGGACAGTGTCCCTGAGGAAAGGGATGTCTGGGTTTCTCTCCTGGACCTGTTACCTCCGCACCCTGACTACAGATAAGTCGAGATATTAGATGGCTGGACAGGTGGATGAATAAATCCAGTATTTTTAAATGTCCTTCACAGTCCATCATTCTTGCTGGTATCACTTTGGCCAACTAATTGCACGTTTCGTGCACAAGCCAAAAAGTCAAACTAATCATCTGACCATAAGCTAAAACATTACGGGTAAAACTTGCATCTTGTTTGTTTAATTTAGATTTGGAGCCCATATTATTATTTTTTTTATTTTATTAGAATATTAGATGAAATTAAAAAATCCTATTGTATGTAATCAGACAAAAAAAATCTCAGTTAGGTACTTTTGATGCCAGGAAAACACATTTTATATGACAGACATGTTTCTATTTCAGATATATTTTTGGCAATTATCTTAATAGGCATACAGTGAGTAGTAAAAGCAATTCCCTCCTTTTGTATTTTCTTTGGACATAAGTACCTTCAGAATTCCGAGCCTGTTAACTGAATATGAATTATTAAATTGTCTGTTGAATTTGTGTACTTATACTATGAATTTAGTCACAAAAGCAATCAGGAGTTTCTGTGTCTTCTTTCTTTTGATGACGATTTGGTCTACTTGGTGAGAAATGATAACAACAAAACATTTAATAAAGTCCTTACCCACAGGGGACCTCTCTCACATGAAGGTAAGCTGCAGGTTTTGCAATTTATTTTTTTTTTAACTTGATTATGCTTTTACTTTGACACAAATCACTATTGTCATATTATATGAGGAGCTGGTTAATATTTCATGTTTTCATCCTGGGTGATGGATTATCAGTCACAATAAAGCCACTATAGCTACTGTTCTAGTGTCATAACAAACTCTTATTTAAATAATGTTAACAAGAAACTACATTTCTGGTGGATATGCAATCTAGTTCAATGCAAATGCATTTAAAAGAAGCTTTCAATGTTTTATTCCCTACAATTTCATGGTTGTGAAATAAAAGCTTGTTCAACATATTAACTTTTATTATTACTCTATAGTCGATACATTTTCATTCTTTAGAGGACTGTTTTTTTCCAAGTTGTGTTGGGATATGATCTAAAATATTTACTATTAGTTATATATACATAAATTGTATCACATCAGTATAAAATTACTTATATTCTGAAGGTTTGCTTACATAAAGAGCCTGGTGGGCTGGTGGAGGTACTGTATATTTCATTTTCATTGATGAGACAAATTTGGTCGTCACAGTTAAAGCAGTAGTTCAAATCTTTTGAATGGAAATTCTATGGAAAAGTTATGAACAATAATCTTCTTACTGCTAGTATATAGTTCTTTGTGGTTTTAGAGTTTATTGCTCACTAGATTCACAAGCTAACAGCTAGTTTTAGCAGTACAAAGTGGATTACTGCTGTTTTAAATTAACTCGAATCTCAAAAATTTCTGTGTGGTCCATGAGAACAATATTTAAGAAATCTTTTCAATGCTGCCAGTTTTGCCTTACAGATATTTATGTTCAATGGTATGGTAATTTGCAAGTGAAAATGGTGGTCACAGCGGCTAATTGTAGCATTTCTAGTGGAGCCTGGGCTACTTCAGACAGAAATATCATGTTTCTGTAAAAAATAATTATGTAATTTGAAACTAAAGGCAGTGAAAAAGCTTATAAAAACATGTTTACATGAACAGGTATAAAACTTTTAAAGATGGAGCTATTTTAAGATGACAACAACCCACTTTGCTCTTATAGAATATCTCATTAATTTTGTCAGATTTAAACTATTTTTCCAAACTGACATCCTTTAAAGAGCCACATGGGCACCCATTCAAAAGCTCTGAATCATCCATTTAATCTAACATTTTGTTGACCAGAACTCTACCGGTAATTTGCAACTCAACAACCAAGCAGGAAAAAAGGTTTGAATCATGAACTACAGTTAATGCTTTCACATTGTTTAGTATGATTTATCATGTTCTTTTTTTAATCCTCTGTTTTTTTGCAGGTCTTGTTGAAATAATACACACTAAAGTGTAACTGTTTCATAATTTTCCAGCCTTACAATAAAATGGCTATGCTGTGAATCAATGTAACTAAAATTAACAATAGCAACATTAAGATTGTCTTGGATGAGTTGGTCACACTTGATCAATTTCTAATGCATAACACTATCAGAATAATTTTAATATTTTAAAACAGCAACTGCTAATGGCCAGCCACACATCCCAGACAATCTAAAATGGCAACATTTCCAAAGTGCTGATCATAAAACAGCAGAAATTCTACTTGTGCAAAAATACAAGAACACCAATTCAACAGGGGGTGGCCTAATTCCTTCACCTTTTCTTTACTGATGGTTTAAACATCCCCACTGCTTTTCTTTAACATCACTGTGAACTTCTGCAACTCTCAGACTCCAAAACTTTTTGCTTTTGTCTGGTGAACCCCACCACCCCCACCCCCACCCCATTCTCCTTTTTTTATGCATACATGCACACTGTGCAAACATATAGGCATACGTCCCGCAGTGCCACAATCTGTCTGCACCACCCACTGGAGCAAAGAGACAAAACGACAAGATGTCGCTCAACCCTGACTTTACACCCGGGGAGTCGAGCGGGTTCATAAGTGTTGTCAGCGCAACACCTCAGGGTGTCTTTCAGGTGTCACCGGTGATGGAGTAGGTAACCCACCGCCCACATCACTGCATAACTGAATATGGATCGTTTCATGTTCCAGGTTATGCTCCTTCTGTTTTTGGTGACCTTGTTTTAGCATTTATCCCAGGGTGTCAGAAACAGACAGTGGCCTTTGCTGATCAACAGTCAACTCTATCTCCTCCAACAACTTTTGATCAACTTCACGGAGGACAAACAGAGAGGGGAGGACCCAGAGCTGTGAGGCCAGAGGACTTTTAGCAGAATCAAATAGCTTATTTTTCTGTTGTGTGTTGGGAGCAATTTTATATACATCTGCCTACCTCTCATCGAGCCAACTAGCAAAAAACAGACAGCTTGGAGAAGAGGAGCTGATAAACGCCCCATTAGACAGGTAATTGCCAGAGTATTCTTTAAATCTTAATTACATTACACATCAGTAGTGATGCCATCTTGTGTTAAAGAGACAGATGTTCTGCACATCATTTATTTTTTTACCCTTTTGTGTATTTAGAAAAAAAATGCATGTGCATATCACTAATATTAGAAACACCAATTTGTAAACAGATAGTATATTCCTTTTGCTTCACAGGCTCATCTCTTCATCATATAAAGTTCCTATAACATCCGACATTCTTTTGAGGTACGGGCCCGTCACGACAAAGTTGCATCATGTAGTGCCAGCAGATTTATCAGCCAAGCATTCAGGCTACAAACCTCATTTAAGCAGTTTGGAGACGGGGAGTTGTTGCCTTAAAGAAACAGCACATGGTCAAGAAAAAGACTCAGATGGACTGTTGCATTTAAATGATGATCGATTTGCATTGAGGGGCCCCCCCGAGTCAACATCACACACACACCATTAAACTACCACCACCACCAAAAGCAGGTTGCATCCACAGTTTTATACTGAAAACCCAGCGTTAAGACCTCACCATCTGTTTACCTGACAAACTTGAGATTTATCAAAACGTCTCTGATGCACTTTGAGTGTTTACTTGTCAAGTTTGGGTGAGACTGTGCTGACTGCAGGCTGAAATTTCTCTTCTTAACAAACAGAAGAAACTTGGATGATGTTTTTTTTTTTGTTGAGCTACAACTTCTCTGTACTCTCTAAAATGCATTTGCATCCACAAAACTGTTACTGCATTGATGGAAAATATAATTAAATTGCAGTTTTAGATATACTAAACAAAACAGACATGTTGATAGATTAAGAATCACAGACAATTTGAATACAAATGCATTGATATATCTGTACTTCCCATTGTAAAGCCAGATGAGATCTGAATATATTTGAATACTTTAGATTCCTAGTCAATCCTGTTGTGTCTGTTAGCAAAATATCTCATGAACCAGTGAACAAATTTTAATGAAACTTCCAGAAAGTATTCATTTAATGTACATTTAAAACTGATTACCTTTTAGGGTCAATCCAGTTTAAAACTGCTGCCACGGCTAATCACCCTTATTCAACCCAAAACTGGCTATAATTTTACAAATACTGAGCCAAGATTTGATGTGGTGGTAGCTGAGAGTCATTCACAATATATACTCTGAGCACTAACACATCACAGGTGATCTAGCAATATCATATAAGATTGTGCATATCAGTATTTTTAAGCTTCACCAAAATGGCTATAACTCCATATTTTTCAACATGAAAGATCTTAGTTTTAAAACTTTGGCATAAAAAAGCGACAATTGATATCCATTCCTTCGAGAATGCTTGGCTTTTAATTTTTAAAAGACTTTATTGTGCGGTAACCTTTAGGTAAAGATATCATCCAAAGCACAATAAACCTTAAAGAAAACAATATTTTGGGGGCAAAATGTTCTCTTCAAAGCATCAGTGACTCCGTTCTGAAAGTTATTTAGCAGGTAAGGTTTTTTTGAGTATCTTTAATATGCACTTTTTTTTTCTCTCTGTAGATTTATGCAGTCTCATTTGCTTCTCTTTCTCCATGCAATCCCAGGCTGTAATGATGCTATTAAAATCAGGGATCTGTTGCAAAACTCTTTACTCACGTCACTGAAATTTTATGCTCGGAGTCATTTTGGATGAATCAGACATCTTCCTGATGGCGGTGCAAGATGAATAAGAATCTGAACATCTAAGGTACGTTAGCACAGAGCTGATTGAACAGAATTAAGTCTGCTAAAATAAAAACCTTTAAAATCAAGGTACTAGCTATAAAATACATTAAATAACATTTTGCTCCTCTGAACTTTACAACAGCAATAATGAATATTATTAGAGAAATAGCTCAGATCTTTGAAAACAGGTTTTTGTGAAATGATTATGAACAGGCAACATTTTTCCTGTTGTAGATAGCTTTTTTAATGACTTCAGTTTGCAGAAATAGAGTTTAATTCTGACTGGACTGATGAGATAATCCAAATAGGGCCAAGACCAAAGTGCATTAATGCTGTTTTATTACAACTCCAATCTTCAATCTTTATCCAGATGCTGTTTCATAAATCTTTACAAATGCTGTTAATATCAGATTACATAAGTACAGCATTTACATAAAATTTTGTTGTTGCCTGCAAGCACAAATAGCAACATTAGCTGATACTTGTAGAACTTCCAATACAGCCCGAGGCACTTCCAGCAGAAAAATTATCTTTGCAAAAAAAAAAAGTATAATGTAAAACTGACAGTAATGTAATAAATAAACCACAAAAGTTGCATTTTCTGCAAAACTGCAGTGCAAAAGCTGAGTGCTGAATGACTTTACTGGCATTTGCTGAAGCAGCTATAACTGAGCTGTTAAAGCTAAAAGGAACAGAACACTAGCTAAAAGCCCAAGGCTTGCTCAAAGCTAAAAGTAGCAAAACTCTAGCTAAAACTAAGATCAGTCTAATTAAAAAGGTAAAAGTAGCAAAATATTAGTTATAAACTAAAACTAACAACAGGCTAGCTAAAAGTAACAACAACCTATAGCTTTTAGATAAAGGTTAGCTAAAAGCTAAACGTTTCAGAAAGATTAACTAAAAGTACCAAAATGTTAGAAGCTTAAAGTACCAGAGGGTTGGTTAAATGCTTAAAGAAAAAAAAGACTAGGTAAAAGGTAAAATTTCAAACAATGTTGAATCAGCATTCACTCAACTGACAGCGAACTTCTGGGATTTTTGTTTTTTGTTTCTTTAACTTTAATTCTTTAAGGTGGTGCCAGTCCACTTTGATGTTGGCTCTGCTTGGATCAGCCATTAGCTCATCCGTCTAGTCAGAATCAAACCATCTTTCCAAACAGCTACAGTATCTAAAAAAATAGGACATTAAGTATGCATAAAATTTCTTCATACTCTCACTTCAATTAATCTGAACTATCACTTTAAGGAATTGCAAGAGCATGACCATTATCCCAGAAACATCCTTTTTAAATGACGGGTTCTCCGTTCGCAGTAGCTCACTGTAACACATGCTGAATGCTTAAGAATCAGCTCAGATCTTTGCACTATTTTACTTCTCACAATTTTTATATCGTTAAAATAGATGGGATAACCACTGCAGTTAGAGGATCGAAATTACAAAAAAGCTGTCAAATTTCTTGCACACATTATAAAGCACGGCTTTAACAATTTTTACTTTGTACCTAACAGCCATTCCTTGGTTTTCAACCTGTCTGGTTAGTTTTGAAAATGAACAAGGCAGACCTACTAGTTGACACAATGCAACAAAGGCAAACACTTTTCATTTTCCTCTTTTAGCTTTTAGTGACTTTCTGAAATCGGTGAACTAAATACAATCGCCGGAAAGACACCTAGAGAACAGAGAAATTCTGAAATTTAGTTGGAAAGTGGATGCATTTTTTGTGTCTGCTTTACACATGGGGGAATTTTGAGCAATGGAGGTGTAAAGCGCTGAACGTTATCTTGGTTCTAGATAGCCCACCCTCAGTTGGTAATGATGTTAAGTGATGTGAGTCAATCTAGCGTGTTTCCATTTCCTGGTCTCCATGTGGGGAATATTCCTGATTGGCCTCATGCTGCAAAAAAAAAACAAAAAACAAAAAAAACCCTTTAAAGTCTGTTGATGCAGCTGATGGTGAAATTGATTTAAATTGATTAGGCTAATGCAAATTCTGAGCAAGAACAAACTTTTCTGCTCTCACCTTGAAAGACCAAAAGTAAATAAATAAATGAAAGGAGGTCTATCTTTCTAAAGTCCACATATCAACAGAAAAGACAGACCCAGAGGATATTTGCCTAGTCAACTTTGGATTCCTCCTGTCATTTACCTAATCCTGATGTTCACACTCCAGTGGTGTGGATTGAGGGACAAGGAGACGGGTGATGAGAGGATGAGAGACAGAGAGAGACCAGGATTGTGATGGCTGTCTGTGGACGGTCCCAGGAGTGTGAGGAGAGTTGTGGCTGGCTGGACCAGGCAGGCCGGAAGCTACAGCATGCCTGACAAGCCGCATCGGAGCCACTGACACATCGCGAAGTCTGAGCACTGACTCAAGTGGACACTACAGGATGCAACACAGCCAGAATCTCAAACACAGTCAACAGAGCCATCCAGGCAGAGCTAGCTGAACGTCATCATAATGTATTCCAAAATGTCATCAACAGGCAGAACCTGGTCATCTAAAACAGTTGAAAAAAAAAAAAAAAGAAATGCATCTTTGTCCAACTAACACTAAGTTTTCACAAATTACAATACGTTATGCTTCTGTTTAAAAATGTGTTCACTTTTTTCTTGTTTGTCAGTAATTGCAAAGATAAGCATAAAACTTTTTTTTTTTTTTTTCACAAAAGAACCAATTTGTAAACTCTTCAAGAACTAAAAAATCCATCTTTGGTGAAAGTCTTGTGTAGTTTGAAAAAAATTGCTAACATTAAAATTTACAAACCAAAGAAAACAATTATTTTTAATTCTGAATTACAGGAGACGGTTTCTATGGAGCCATTTGAGTGCTTCTTTTCTTTATTTCTTACACTTTTGTCCTTGCAGTGCATTTTGTATAACCTTGTTAATGAGCGCGACATGATTATCTTCCTACTAATCTATAATGCTGAATACGGTTCCAGTCTAGTGTCAAATCCTGCACAATAAACAAATAAATGTACCTTTTTAAAAATAAAAAAATAGAAACACTAAGAGATAATTCAGATTTCTTAAGGTAAGATTTTATGAAAAGGTTATCAACAAGTAATATCTTATCTGTTGTAGATAGCTCACTGAAAAATATCAGTTGTTAAAATAGTTTCATTTTGACTTGACTGACAAGTAGCTAGCATGAGCAAGACTAAAGTGACTTGAAGTGCTACGGCTGCACGTAAATAACTGCACGTAAATAATAACAACAACAATATCAATATCAACCCCAAAAATGACATTGGCAAAAAGCTAATGCGGATTGCTAAGTACTAAATAAGTCATATTCCATTTCTCAGCTTCAGCAGGTTTCCTCTCTCAAGTCAACACCATTGCTTCTTTTAGTTGATCGAAAATGCAGCACTTGCTATGTTTATATTGCCTGTGTCTGTGCATGTTTGTGTGATTGTTTGTCTGACTACTAGAGCGAGGTGTGGTAGTAGCTGAGAGTCATCCTCAACATTTGCTCAGGGCACTCCTAGACTGCACAACGTCCTTGTCTAAAACTTGGCACACAAGGCAATGGACAATAAGCATTACTTTAAGGAATGATACATTTTTTTTATCAACAATCTTAGAAATTTTACAAACTCTGATCCTTGACAGTGCCCAGCTGTCGGTGTGATCAGATCACTGCAGCTGCTAATGGTTAATGTGACAGGTGAGGCTTTGGCTGGGTTTTCGTGTTAGACTTTAGCCTGTGCAGCTACGGATACCTCCAGCTGCTACAGTTTAAACCTGCAAGCGCTTCGACAACAAATGTGTTTCCAACAATCTATAGGGAGTTCAGGCGTTCAGCACAAGTGATAAATCCCAGCCAGGAAAACCATCATTGGTCTGAATGAGCCGGTGCTGCTACAGTGCCGAGAAGCTTTTAAAAAGAATGTGTCACAGTCATAATCATAACAACTGAAACACAGCCATCACTACAGGCACGATAACAGCTGTGTCATCCCGAGGCTTCGCTCACAGTCCGAGTTATCATCTGCCCCCGCAGCATTCAGTGGGAAAACATTTAGGTATGTCCTGCACTAATGCAATAATAATATAAAATGATAATATTTGTAATAATGGGGATTGTGTAGCACTTTTCAAAACAGTTTTACATTTTAAAAAAAGCAAACAGTTACAGGAAGACATGATTTTTAATCAAAATTACTTAAAGGTTTGCTTTAGAGCCTGAAGCCTTAAGAGCAAGCGCTAACGTGACAGTGGCGAGGGAAAACTGCCTTTTAACTCTCTTTAACAGCAGGAAACCTTGAGCAGAACCCGTACTCACGAGGGAGGAATTCCTTCTGCCTGAGGGTGGTTGGGAGGAGACGAGAGATAAGGCAAATTAGCAGCTAACTGGTGTGGAAAACAAGCTGATACCTAAATGAGATGTGTGGTAAACAAACAAAGAAGAAGAGCCAGCATTTAAAGGCATAATATGAAGAGCTTTAAAGGTTTACCGAACGGTACTAGGAAAGAGCAGGACATTGAGACAGAGCTGCTGACCAATGCCGTATATGACTGTGCTTTAGCAATAGCAAGCCTAAATCTAAATAAATGAATACATACCCGGACTTATATCAGGAGTCAAGATATTTGCATGGTTATGATTTTACTGTTATTTTTTTGTGGAGATAAATTTTTCCTATAAATTATTATTTTTTTAAAGTTTGTAACAAATCTTTTTAGATACATTGCTTAAATTAAAATTTGCGATCCTTTAAAGAAGGTGTGTTGGAGAGTTTAAATAATTCAAAACTTGTCATGAACTCTTTTTCTTATGTTCTTTTTTTCCTACATTTCTTGGCATTTTAAGGAAAATAGGAAACAAAACATTTGGCATTTGTTATTGGCCATTGTTAAATTGATCATTTTTAAATAACTATATCAGTTGTGGGTTAATTTCAATAATGGTGTAGCCCCAGCATGAGTATAAGGTTGAAACGGATACAAAAATTGTGCACAAAAAACAAAAACTAATAGCAGATGGAACACAAGCCATCAATAGTCATCTTTGCCAAAGACACGTTTGGTGTTTATTGATTTTTTTTATTTGTTTGTTTTAGAAGTGTCTTGTATGATCATCAAAGTTCACACAGCTATCATTGTACCCCATTTGAATGCTGGCACATATTCCAATGAACTATGGGTTTGTTTTTTTTTACTTTAGGCCAGACAAATAGTCCAGTGGGCGGACCCACCTGCCCACACACTACTAACCAAAAAATGTGCCCTGTTCATATTGCTTACTTCCTGCAGATAGATAGAAACATATTTTCCCCTTGATAATGTGTTTTTGATTTTCTTTTTTGCTTTTATTTGAGCATGTTGGTGTTTCTTGAAGAATTTGAAGTCAGACCCCTGCAGCTCTGCAAAGATGACATACACCCACCAACTAAAAATTGCTCATGTCTGAGCGTAATTTTAAAACAGTGTTGCTTTCGAGAGGAATTGAAAATAAAAAAAAACAAAAAAAAAACCAAAAACAAGCAAACAACAACACTATCACCACATATCGCAAAAATGAAAACCATCTTAATCCATGCCACCCCCTCCCCTTTTATTTTCCTTTTTTGTTGATTCAAGTTTGTTTTTCTTACACTTTAGAAAAAAAAAAGTTTGCTTTAACCTGCAGAGCACAAATTGCTCCCACTCACTTTGCTCCAGCACTCTTCCACCTGGGTTCCCTTCAATCTCTGGAAACATCTTTTCTGAGATGGGCTTGTGCTGGGAGATTCATTTGGGCCTGGAATTGCAAACATCACGACGGTATTGAATCTAACCATGCCAGACTGCAGTAAAAGGACATTTGGACTGGGTAATATTGGATATTCAAGTAGTTCAATAAGTTTTGAAGCAAGGAGGCACAGGCAATTATTCCTGGTCAACAGTGAAGTTGGCCAACCCCCTAAATTGCTTTTAAATAAAACATCAGATCTGAATGGTACAATTACTGCAAACAAGAGCTGATGAAACCTCTTGGATGAACTGTTTTGACTTTACCTTCTTACATATCTCATGAACTGGGTGATTGAGAATATTCACAGCCATTATTTCAGTCCCACCAATTTTCATCTGGGGCCTGACTTCTCTTCCCCCTATAATCAGTAAGGATCATCTTTCCTTGGCAGCATTTCTAAATAAAGATATTGTTTTTGAGAAAAGGTCAACACTGTTAATTATACACTTTGCAAGGCTGAACGTGTGCGAGACTGAAGATGGTGTTCATTAACTCTCCCCTTAACAGAATAGACAAGTTTGAATCTTTAATGCTGCCATTACTGTTCTTTGAAGCATGCTTTGTGGAACAGTTTGAACATGATTATTTCTAACTTACACAAAGAGCAATGTTGAGTCTATTAGGCATGGGAATATAAGTTTCTCAGATGGTGGCTCTTAAGTAGAAATTAGAATTTCAAGCGTGTAATTTTGACCACTTTTCACAGGTTTTTTTTTTTGCCTTTGTTAAAATCACAATTTGGTTAATGGATTTTAATGATTCAAGCTTTGAATTTGAAATAATATCTTTGACAAATAGGTCCAAATTCAGGCAAAAGAGAAAGAAAAAATAAAAAAACAAAACTTTACAGCATCAGTCACAATTTTTTATGATAGATGTACTTTTGAAGAGACTCGTAGTAACAGTTGAGCAAGGAAGCTTGTTGTTGCCAATCACTTCAAGCCACCCAGAGAAAAGAGGGGGAAAAAAACACCTATCACATTTCTAATGAGTGCCAAGATGATTAGCACAGTGAAAAGAGCAAAATCACTCCCTTCACTTTGATGAGATATTTACAAAAGTCTTGATTGTGATCATTTTGGAAAGAGATTGAATATCTTTTTCCAAATGCCAGATTGCATTAAAATCATCTCCGCAGTTGTGGCGACTAATGACAAATAATGTGTGTTTGATGCATCAGGATAAGAATCAGAAATTTGGCCCATTTTCTATTTTCTTACGTGTGCTCCACAAGTACATGGTGTAATCTATATGTTTTAATGGAACGTGAGATAAAACACTGAATCAGAAAGATGCATAGCACAGCACGCTAATGGAATATGTAAGTGAATCCTGAAACGTTGAGCTGTATCTTTA
Organism: Kryptolebias marmoratus; assembly: GCF_001649575.2. NCBI lineage: Eukaryota > Metazoa > Chordata > Actinopteri > Cyprinodontiformes > Rivulidae > Kryptolebias > Kryptolebias marmoratus. The sequence goes on from NC_051438.1 coordinate 10,558,978, forward strand.
GAGCACTTACCAGGAGCTGAGTGTGCTGGCTGATATTATTTGTTTGCTCTCGGAGTGAGCTCAGGCTGTGCTGCTGCTGCGCTGTGGGGAGCTGGGCTTGATGGACGTCGAGGGTTGCTTGGCTGTGGCCTACTGTAGTGGCTGATCTGTCTGGGATCAATAGCAGCTAATTACAGCCCACATTGATCCGGAGGGCGCACTAATTTAGAGCTGAGTCTGGGCTGTCTCCATACAGAGCCAGTGAAGCAAGTCCAATCCCAGCCCTCTGGCCCTGCAAACATCTCACTCAGCACTCAGCGGCTCATTATCTCCGAGGAGCAACTGGTGGGACATTTGTATGTCTCCTGGGGATCAGCTTCAACACTGAAAGACTGGGTATCTGTTTGGAATGGTATTGATTATTAGCTGTCAGTTTCATCAGCTTTTTCCTTTTTTTCCCCGCCTTACGCTCATCAGTAGAACCAAATTAATGGAGAACATATAAGGAAGTAAAGATTACTCCTGTAACTTAACACACAAGTGTTACATTTAGTTCTTAACTTTATTTGCCATTTCGTTCAGTGTGCTTAATATTTATCTTTTTCGCATGGAAAGAAAAAAAACTTTAAATCATTTGAGTGAACAGTAGGGAGGAAGTCGGTCCATTTGTCTTCCTGGTGTGAGGTGTGCAGATGTCAGAACATGTTTTTGGCTCCACATGTGTGTCTCCAAGATCAAGGCCACAATCTTTTCATCCAGTGCCCATCTTCTAAGCAAGCTTTGATGTGACATTGGAATGTCATGCCTTCTGTTCCTGCCTTGTGTCCTCACACACCTAGATGTTAGCTGCCTTTAACTGCATTTAGGATGTTTGGTAAAACTTTGGATGAACTCAAATCAAAAGTATTTCTATAGCACATTTAAAAATAACTGCCACTGGCCAAAGTTCTGCACACAAAAAAATAACTAGTAAAATGATAATACCAAACACAAGTCAATCATAAACACAAACAGAAGTTAAAAATAAAATGATAAGGCATGAAATAAAACCATTAAAATGAAGCAAAAATGTCAACTCTCATCCTGTATTATAAGTCAGTAAGTATAAATATGTTTTAAGATGAGACTTTAAAAAAAACAATAAGTCTGATATGAAGGGGCAGCTGGTTCCACAGTTTAGGAACTACAAACGAAAAAGCCCAATCACCTCTGTGGATCAGCATGGACCTCGGGACAACTAAAAGCAAATGATCATTAGATCTAAGGGATCTGGAAGGCACATAAGACTACAGGAGGTCAGACAGATATACAGGCGGCTTCCCATTCAGAGCCTTACAGGTCATCATTAAAACTTTAAAATCAATTCTAAAACCAACAGGGAGCCAATGAAGGGAAGCCAGAACTGAGGAGACAGGTTCACACTTTTTTATTTGTCAAAAGACAAACTGCAGCGTTCTGAACTAACTCATAAAAGGCCAGTCTGGCTAACACCAACATACAGAGAATTACAGTGATTCAGTTGGAATGTAATAAAAGTGTGAGTCACCCATTCAGTCATTATAAGATAAAAACAAATTTGCTTTCAGAAAAGTCTCAATTTAGAAAAGGATCACTTTACTGCTGACATAATCTGTTTCTCAAGGTTTAAATTTGAATCAAATATCGTCCTCAATTTTTTAAAATGAGAGATTTAACATACAGCTTCAGGTTACCCAGATCTGTAAGTTTAAGTGCTGCAGTTACCACTGGGTCCTAAAATAATAACTTATTTTATATTTTCATTAAAATTAAGGAAGTATAAAGCCATCTAAGCTTTTACCTCAGTGAGGCAGTCGAACAGAGGTTTTAAATAAAAAGAGTGATTGCGCTCCAACTACAGGTAGATCTGAGTGTTGTCTGGAAAGGAATGAAAAGAGATGTAAAATTTTAAAAAGATGGAGCCTAAGCCGAGCATGTTGATGGAAAATAAAACTGGTCTAATAATAGATCCTTGGGGAACTCCACATGTGAAGGGTGGCTAAAGAAGACCATAATTCTCAGGGGCTTACAGAGAAACTCCAGTCAAACAAGACCTGAATAAGTCTAGAGCAGAGCCTTTGATACCACATTGCTCTAGCCAGGAGATCGAAATATTGTGGTTCACTGCGTCAAAGGAAGTTGCCATGTCTAAATGCAAAAGAACAGCTAAGTATCATGAGTCTGTAGCTAATAAAAATATCATTAAAAAACTTTAAATGTGCAGTTTCTGTGCTGTGAAGAGATTTAAAACCAGACTGACACATTTCAAGATTGTTGGGTGCATTTAAAAAGAACTGCAGCTGCATAAATACTATCCTTTCAAAAAAAAAAAAAGATAAGTAAGGACGTTTTTAAACTGACATAACATTTGAAAGAGCGGATGAGTCATGTTTAGATTTCTTCAGCAATGGCTGAGCAACAGCATGTTTAAAACAGGCTGTCACACCATCAGAACTAAGACTGCTGTTCAAAATCACCAAAATGTCAGAATCAGTAACTTCAAAAACTTTAAAGAATGAGTTGGAATGACAACATTTGGACAGGAGAATGTCTTCAATTTATTAACTACTTATTATTTTGTCTAGTTGATTAAAATACAGTGAGGGGATTTATAGAAAAGGTGATTTGTGGTCAGTTGTCCACGTTAGGAGAGCAAATAAAGAACATGTTGAATGAAAAAAAACAGGAGTGTTCAAACTAACTGCTAGAGTCACACACAGGGCACAAGTGGGCATTTGATATTTGCATCAGAGGTTTTTAGTTTAGACAGAGATCTGTTTATACCATTACATCTAATCGCCGTGAACACCATTTGGTTCCATGAGATTGCCTCAAACTGCAGCTATTAAAGCTCTTGATCACTTTTCCACATGGATTCTAGATTCAGCCGTCTTCCCACATACCTCAAAGTTAAGAGGGACTTTTTTGAGGGCTGTAATGTACATGATAGAGAAGACAGATGGTTTTCAGAGAATAGCAAAGGAAAGTATGTTAAATGTAAGGGGAAAACAGAACTAAAGGTACTCATTTGCAAAGTCACCAGTCAAAAAAATCATAAAGTAGAAAACAAAATCCGCACAGTATTTACCTCATACGGATGGTTAATGTGTCCTTAAATTAAAAATTTGTAAGCAGTATTTGTAAATGACTGCAAACTACCATGTGAGTTTGCTTAATGACTGAAACAGCTGCAGTGAGTGAAAATAAGTCAACAGTGGTGGCATTCAAAGAAGAGCCATTTCGGATGGAAAAGTCCAACAATTTTGATGTGTTAGTACATACTTACAACCATAATTGTTGAGTAAAGTATACAGATAAAAAATGTGTTGTTTACATTGAGTGCACACCCACATTTTAGAGTTGCATGTCAGCAAATCTGGAAAACTACAGGAGTAAACTCATTCAACCGGCACCATTTGATAAAGCTCAGCATAACCTTTTTATGTTTGATTTCATAGTTTGCAATGGGTGCATTTAAACAGAGGCAGTGGCCTTACCTATCTAATAAAATGCAGCCTTGACTCTTCTTTTCTGATAGCTTTACAGAGAGTTACACTTTAAAACGTGAACTAAAGATCTTTTTGTTGGTCAGGTAGATAACTCCATGGGATAACTCATAGGTAAGTCAGACTGTTTTCCTTTTTACTAAATGACTCCACAATTTGGCCACAAAGATGAGCTCCTCTTTAGGTTGTCTTTGGTCATTCATAATCACTAACTGAGCTGCCCATATTCTGTGATTATATCAGCATAAAGAAGCTGGCATTGCAGAACCATAGGCTTGACGTATAAATCAGCAGTGTTGATGTGGATTGCTATGCATAAAATGTGTGTTGAACATCTCTCATTTTAAATCCCACGGTTGGGTGGATGTATACTGTCATCACTACATCATCACACATGGGAGCCATTGGATTACCCTCCATATATCTGCAGTTTTTGCTCAGTGACTACCTCCCTCAGTGGGTCAACAGCGTTTGGTTGACGTCAAATCCCCATGCTACCTCAGTTACAGTTACATGGGAAGAAGACATCTCAGGTTTGCCTTGAAAATTTTTTGTGAATGTGTTACTGACAACAGCTCTCAAACTGGGAACACCCAAGAAGAAGTGATAAATCTGAAACTAGACTTGCTTGACAAAGAAGCCCTATGGTTGAGAAAATAAACAGTTTCAAAAACCAAAAAGGAAAGATGCCTTTGTATTTAACCACTTAGGAGTACCAGGCTGATTGTTTTCGTGTACATGCCTGCCCCAGTCTTCCTCTGTTTTCTATTTGTCTAACACCATTTCAGTCTCTTGCTCCAATTGTCGGCTCACCCCAGGCTACCCTAAAAGTCCGCATTCACAGCAGTTAAATTCAGCCAAAGGGGGGACTGTGGGTGTAATTGCTTTCTGTACTTCAGAGTGGTCACTTAATAGCACTGACAACTACATGCATGCACACAGACAAGTGTTAACAGGCCAAAATTTACTCTCTCAGATGCACACACTCTGAGATCAACATAGGTGTACACACAAATACCATTATAGGAAAAGCTTGTAATTATTTTGATAAGGGTTTAAATGTCTCTTACCCTGCTGTGCCAGACAGAAGCAGTAAATGGAAGTTCATGCTAATAGTATTGATAGATAGGGCAGAGAACACAGTTTGAATTCCTAGTAGATTTTTTAAAATATCCATTTACCTCAAATGGTCTTGATAAAAGAGTCATTTATAGCCTAAAGGTTGTAAAATTGGAACAGGAAAGTTGATGAAGTTACCACTTTGTATTGTATTCTCATTCTGTTCTTCCAAAATTGTGCTCTGTAAGCGACAATAACTGTGTTTCCATCTAGAGGCAAAGTAAATTTAAAAAAAACCTCCTCAAATGTTGTTTTATATATTATATATATGTATATATATGCTGTTTATATAGACATATATAACTCATATTAGACTTGTTGCCATTTGCTGGAGTAAATAGGATGCACAGAGTCAACAGTAGGGTACAATAGGTTATATTACACATGGATGGAAAAAACAGAGAAAAAGCTGCCATCTGGAAGGAAAACATTAAAGCCATAGTTCAGATCACTGAGGTGGGGTTTGCAGAAAGGTTATGAACAAATGTTATTTAACCTGTTGATAGCTCGTTTAGCAGCCTCAGCTTGGAGAAAAGTATTTTAATTCGGACTGTACTGATGACTTAACGACTAGTCTGAATGGTGCAAAGACCATTGTGGGTTCCTGCCATCTTTAAACAACTCCAATTATTAACAATTTATAGTGGTTCATTCGAAGTCGTATTTATAAACCTTCACAGAGCTATTAACTTTGCATTACATGGTTGTTTACATGCTGTGAATGCAGACTATAAGCACAAACACTTACTGCAGGAATATTTTTCATACAATAACTATGCAATGTAAACTTGATAGCTATGTAAAAGATGATTCATTAACGTTTGGATAAACCCTTACCAATTTTGAATAAAGGTACCCTTAAAAATAGGTAATAAATATTTATTAATGCAGTCATTAAGTAAGCTGTAAACACCTTACAAACCATTATTAATCAGTAATATATAAGCAGCAAACCATTAAAAAACAGCAATGATATATTAACTAAGTACATTGAAAGGAGAAAAACATAAGCAGAGCAATCCACAAAAAATTACATTTACTTGAATGAACAAAAGCACCACAGTTGATCTCACCATATAGTGAGATCAACTATATTCACTTTAGTGAATGCAAAATGTCTTATAACTGGTTTATAAATGAAAAATCATGCTTTTAAAGACATTTACAAACTGATGAATAACCAATTTGTAAAGCATCAATACATCTTTTATAATGGTACCCATACCCTTATTATAAAGTGGAACCCATAAATCACTATCATATTTTGGAGTTGGAGTTGTTTTTAAGATGGCAGAAGCCACAATGATTTTGACCATCAGCAAAAATAAAGATGGACAAGGCGAATACATTAACTTTCACATTTAAGCCAAAATGCAGAGTTTGTGAACTAGGGATGTGGGGCTGTACCATCAAAGTCCTACCTACATACCCTCCCAATTAGCTAACAGGCTGTCGCATGGTCAGTCACAATGTAACATGAAACTTTTTAAAGACTCAAATAACTAGCTGAAACTAAATGTAATATTAAAATGTATATCTTAACATACAGCATCAAGGTAAGTACTATGTGAATAAAAAAAAAATCAACACTTGAAAAATATGAGGTGTATATTTATTTATTTTTTACTCAGGAAAGTGTCCCAGTTTTAGACACGAAGAGACAAGACTTAAATCTTGTACTGCAGCCAGTCACCAGAGGACGCTTGTTCTTTGTGGCTTCAACTTCCACCTTCCAGTCCTGTGTGTGCTGTGTTTTAATATATACCGATGGTCTTGAACCCAATCGGACTGGTCATTAGCTCATCTGTCTGGTCAGAGGTAAAATCTAATTCCCCTAGCTGGCTTGTTTAAACAGCTATCTACAACAAGTAAGATATTAATTGTTCATTACCTTTTCGGAGAACCACACTTTATACAGCTGAACCATTCCTTTGAGAAAGAAGACAAAGTGGGTATTGATCATGTTTACAACCTAGAAGCTGATCATTCATGTAATCATGAAAAAAATATTCACCACTAGAGCACTCAAACACACACACACACACAAACTCAAGCCAGCATTAAAACATGTTTATGAAAAATTTAGTTTTATTTACTTCATTTTCATTGGATTCTTATGCTCAACTTTACAAAGAACATGCCATTGACAGAGACCCAATTAATGATGAAGTTTCCACACATGAGCACAGAGAGAGAACATCAACTACATAACTAAAATGAACTCTAACAGCAACAAATTAAAGCAGCTCATTTGTGTTGTCTCATCTGAAAAAACATTTCTACAAGGACCCCTATTGTGATAATACATTTGCCTCTGTAAAATACTAAACATTCAAAAGGCCCAGAAATGCAAATCAACACAAACAATTCCTCAACACCACACCTATTTTGCTTGCAAGTGCTATTTATACTAAGATACAGTACTTCATATATTAAAGATGCAAGTCATGCACTCTGTTTGGGTCACAGATGTGCTCTCTGGTGTATTCATGCAAAGAAGCATGAAGTCACTTGTGTATGAGGTACAAGGTTTCACCTGTGTGAACGAGAGATGAAAGTTGAAAGAAAGTTTACATCATGTCCCAAAAGGCAACTCATGAGAATCTTTTTCCATAACAAAGACCTTCTTTTCCCAAGACAGTGGTTGTGCAGTGTCAGCAAAAGATGCAAGGCATTGTTTAGAGTGAAATCATTAGACTCCCAAAGACTTTCCCAGACTATGACCATATTAGCAAAAATGTAATTTTGTTTTACAACTGTACAGGAGGACTGACAAATGGAAAATCAACCCTAACCGTAAATTATACAACCTCAGTAACCTTGTACAGCAACACCTCTTGAGGTCAGATTACCTAAGTTCCACATATCCGTATTAAAACACATATTTCATACACATAAAATATATGAAACTGCACAATTTCAAATGAAACCTACACAAAGCTGAAGAAATTTTGAAATGTGCCAATGCAGCTACTGCCTGAATTAATAACGTATTAAAAACTTTTGTTATATAGCATAACAGTGTTTTGGAACTTTGTTTTGTAATAATTTTATTTTGCTGAAAAACCAAAGTTTTTATGTGTAAACTGTAGAGACGTAAAGTGAACCAAGATTTAAAGTTAAATCTCCTGTCAGTCGCTCATTATGGTCACCATGGTAACCACACTTGCATCTCTCATTCCTTGACAGCACTCTTAATAAGACAGCCAGCCAGAAATGCAGAGTAACAAATTAACCCTAAAACTAAGATTCACTTTGCAAAAACTATAAGTCATTAAAACTATCTAGTTTAAACTATAAATAGCAGAAGAATCTGGTAATTGCAAATATGTTTTATGTGTCTACAGTTTTGATTGTGGAAGAGAAGTTGAAAGGACACTTCACTTCCAGTTTTGATGCAAGATTTTGATATCTGATACAATGGAAGTTAATGAGAGTTTGGGTGTGTGCACTCTGGGGGGATTTGAGAAAAATCAGGAAGAAACTCATTGGGTGAAATTAGACCCATGATGTGTCAGGTTCTGGACAATGGTAGCACATCCTTGAACTACATGTAGAGCTCTAAAGAGGGCTGGGTTGGCTGACTTATTTCCCTAAAATCTCTTTATTTGTGTGTATGTAGACATATTTCTGCATTTTTAGGGCCAGGTGGAAGGCCCTATTTATTTATTTTTCTACGTCATACAGTGTACTGCTGCCAAAACTCAGCATGCCATTCTCAGCTGAGCCACACACTGTGATGTATTTAGGTTGTACATTATTCCCAAAGCTGCAAAAGGGGAAGTGAATCAAAAATCATGATAGATAAAATATATACTGTCAGCATCAGCTCGAGTTTAACCTGTGTGAAACATTTAAAGTGTTGAAAAATTACATGTAACATGTTTTTGGGTTCAAAGAAACCATCTGTTTTTCAGGCATGTCTTGAAGAGCAGGATGTTGAAACAATCATGCTAATGGAGCTGTCTCATTTTAATGCGTGTGCTAATGTATTTCTGAATCATTGCTTTTCCGCACTTCACAGACAAGGCGCATTTTACAACTCGGTGAAAAGATGTTAAATCAGTAAAGAGGTAAACAATGTTCCCGTGCAAGCATGTTCCTTTCTTTCTGTTGTCTCATCTGAAATGTTATTTCTGGCCATTTTCAAGTACCGCTGTTCCTCGTATGTCTTCATTAGAAAACATCTCCCTCCATGAGAGTGCACTTCTGTTTTTCCCAGAACGCCATCTCTGCTAGTGGAGCTTGAGACAATGGGATACATTTCCCCATGAAAAGATTGTGACAGAAAAGGAGCATGAGGGCATACAGAGTACTGCACTCTTCATCTGTGTTACCATGGGGATTAACTGTACTGCACCCTCTAGGACTCTAATTGGCTGAAGAGGGTTCCATTTGGCCTCTTAGAGTCCCACTCACAGTTTCTTTCCATTCGGATGGTCCATCTAGCTACTTCACTGTACTATTCGGATGAAAAACAGAGTTCTTGGATGTACTGACAATCCTCTTGGAGGACAACTTTTTTATATATATTTTTTTTCTTGACACTCATCCATGGTACTGCATCTCGGCCTGTGCAAAAGCACCTTACCGTCCGCACAAATAAAAAAAACATTTATCAAAGACTTGCTTCTTTTCCTCCAATAGAACATTTTTCTGGGAGCAGCTGAACACAAACATAGAAAGCTGTTACAAAGGTCAGTCAAGCCATTTCACAAAGCCCAGTTTGATACTACCAAAACCATTCATTCATGAAAATGTTTGATGATACAATCATTTTGTCTCCTTTTTAATTGACACCTTTCACCCTCAGTCACATGCTGCTCTTCAAATAATGTTCATAAAAGGTTATCTCACCAAATCTGCTCACAGAGCCCTTTCTGTTATCAAGATGAACTGCTGATGTGCCTCGGTGCAAAAGAAAATGTGCAAAGTCAAACAGCAGGCTGAAGGTCCACAAAAAATGTCCTCAGTTAGAGAAATGCTCTTATCTTTGAATCAGGAAGTTTTCTGTGCTGACAAAGAGGTGCAAGTTTACACTAAAGTTTTGCTTGATGCTCAAAATATTAGAGACTCAGACACATTATTGTCCGCAATAATGAGGGCATTGTTGTGATGAAGAAAGAGCTGTGCGAAAAGGCAAAACTCTAAATTTACCGATCCATCTAGGTTCCAACCCTATGATTACCTCGCGAGGTATGAATCATGACCAAAGGAATAAGACCCTGAATACAAGCGGCTAATATAGACTTCTTCCGTTAAAAGGTGGGATACACCTTAGACATGTTGCCAGTCCATTACAAGGTCACTCAAAAAAATCTATTTAGAGCCTCCAGTGAACCTAATGTTCATATTTTTAGACTGTGAGAGGTTGCTGAAATACCAGGAGAAAACCTATGCATACGTGGGGAGAACATGCAATCTTCCTGCAGAAAGCTCTGAACTGAGCTTCAAAGCCAGGACCTCCTTGCTAAGAGGTAACAATCAACTGTAGCTCTTTAACGGACATATATCCAGCCAGGCCTGATGTGTCTTAATTGCAAATCAGCATCATGTGTAAATGTAAAAGTACATAGGAGAAGATTAGGGCATTGGGAGACTGTGACACTCTTGATTTGCTGATGCTAGTTGTTTAGGTGTAATCACATACACATGCGGTACTGAGCTGCCTCTGTTCAGTGTAAATTACTAAAGGGGGGCAGCTGCAGATTCTGGAGGATTTCTCTTTTTGGCCCTTTTCCCCTTCCCTTTCCCTCCTTAATAACACTTTGTATAGTGTCTACAATCTTCCTCATACAATGAACTCACAATTAGAGGAGGCTCTCTTTATTTTGACAATTTTCATTACACACAGAGCAAGAACATCTTTTACCTGCAATCCAGATAATTATCTCTATAATGATGGATTAGATTAATTTTCCTCACATTTTGACAAGCACTGTCCTGCTTTTCATTTCTTTATCTGTTGTTTTATTTCATTTCCAGCACTTTAGCCTTGTGACAGAAGGTGTTTTTATGATGGGCTGTCAAATGGTCTGTCCACTATTCTTGTTCTAGGCTGAAATTTACTTTGTGAGGCAGCCAAAGAGTGAGACATCTACAGTACTGGCAACATGCCTATACCATTTTTTATTTGTTGTTTTTTTCTCCTAAATAAATAAACAGAACAATTAAAAAAAATGGCTCAGATTACAAAATAAAAATGTGTTGTCAGGATTCCTGTTTAGCTCCTCTAATCATTCCGTTTCTGGGTGAGCATGAGAGGGTGGTTCTGGTTCTGGGTGGTACTGGTTTTGTCAACACCCAGTGCAGCTGCCTTTAGTGACAACTGATTACGACACACCATAAATAAGGCTAAGTCGAACCACCATTTATTGTTGGATCATTAGATGTCACACAGTGATATTAATGTACAACCCTTTTCTGTGAAAATACTAATGTTAAAAACTTACTCGTGTCTCATGACAAGATCCTAACATGTTCCTGGAACCCCTCATTGAAGATCACCATAACAGAGTCCTCGTTGGTTTTTGCTGTTAATCAGATCTTTCAGAGAAAACAATGAGAAATTGCCTGCCACTCGCCTGCCCATCCGCTCCCTCAGCTCACCCTCAGAATCAATGCTTAAACTCTGGACTTTTTGGATCTCTTCTGATCCAGAGGAATGCTGTCTTCTCTCTCTGAGCTCTGAAACAAACCATTTAAGTAATAACTAGTCTCATATCAACTTTCAAGTTGGTAAAATCCTTACCTGTAAAAGTCTAACCTGTTTCCAGTTCCCTCCTACAGACACATACTTACCAGACTCATCCCTCCTGCAAAATAAAAGTGTTCATTTTTACTCCAGTTTCCTACAAATCTTTTCAGCAAAGTACTCTGAACCCTTAGTTAAAAAATAATTAATTTACAACAAATGGACAGCATTAGATATTAAAAACACATTAAATGATAATTTTCCTGATTTACCGCCTACTGAGTGGTGCCACCTTTTGCTATTTTAGCCTTCTCGCTATGGTGAAAAGGCCAAGAAAGTTAATATAGAGAGTGTTATACTGATACTCAATGAGAAAACAGTGCATATCAATAGAATTATCAAAAGAACAGCACCAGTCTTGGTCAGAGGACCAGAAAACATGCACACAGTTATATCACTGAAAGCGTTTTATGGCCTGAGCTCAGCTCTGTTACAGACATGGTGTCAAAACCTCTGTTCCATGACAGCAGCTCTTATTTTTCACACACTTTACTGCTAAAAATACGTTGTTTTAATAGTAAAGCAACAAAAGTGACCTTGGTGTTGGCATGTCATTTCCCGAATCTGACCGATCATCATTTATGACACAATTTTGTGGCACTGATTTTGAAGTGCTACCTGTGAAATTATTTCTGAGATCTCATTTCTAGGGCCAAACACAGTATGACAGCTTGTTAAGGGGACTAGACAAAACTTTTTCTTTTTTTTATACCTATATATTTTTGTAGGGGATGCATTGATGCATCGACAACAATGCAACTGTTTTATTTAAAATTTCAAGGTTACAAAAGTCATAATGAAATATAAAGTGGAAAAAATTGGACTTTATCCCAGATTTGGGACATCTGTGTTAATTTTATTTCCATCTGTGATTTTAAGTCATCTTTCTCATCCTCAGGTTTTTTTTTTCCCTGTAGGATGATATACGTAAAATCAACAAAAACGACTGACACAAAACTTTGAAAATAAGTTGTTGTACCAGATCAATTATTGCCACCAAAGAAGGAAGGCGATCATGTAGATGCTTGTCTCTGTGTGTTTTGCATGTTCAATTGACAATTATAAAACAAACTCTTGAACCATTGGACAATTTTTATTGACACTTAGAAACTAATCACTGGATCCACATCTGTGTACAATTAAATACATTTTGGAATCAACTCAATTCAAGATGGCTGCACAGCTAATTGACCTTCACCAACATAAAAATAGCTCAGTCAATTTTACAGATAATAAGCTAAAATCTGCTGTTTGGAGCTGAGAATCATCCCCAACAAATAGAGTGCTAAGAAATCACACAACATCTTTGTTTAAAACTTTGGCATGTACTTTTTAACTAAATGTGATGTTTAGATCACGTTTAGATTTTGATTTAGAAATACACAGAGCTACTGAATAGTGACAAGTGTTCCTTTTTTTCACATAATGAAATGTAATAATTGGAGATTACACCTCATTATTAGGAAAAACCTTTGTTCAAGCTTTATTGTTCTCACTAATGATATCTTGTTTGAGACCGTTTTTCATCAGTGAGTATTTCAATTGAGAAGTCTTTGACAAAGCAACAGAACATCCAGTAAGAACGACAAAGTAAATTGCAAAAAAAGCCTCCTTTTTTTTATAAAGTTGTTGTGAGAATAGTCACGCAAAATAATGTCTTCAGTACAATTTTTTCTTCCTCAGTCTGCAGCAACAATGCAATCAAACCTTTAGAGTTGTACATTTCTGCTTGAAATGGAAAACAGAACCACGTTTGAAATGTTTTCAGAGACACGCACGCATAGAAAACTTAGACTAAAGTGTCACATAAACTGGAAACTTGGATCGTAAAAACACTGTTACAGACAAAAGGAGTCTCTTCCGGCAGTGAAGCAGTCTGATCTGCCTATCAAAGCACCTGAAACTCTGACCTGAATACAGGGATATGGGAATCGTCGGCACTATCTTAGTTTCTTCACTTACTTAATTTTATTTGCTACCTAAATAGATGAATTGGCCCAAAATCATATTACTTGGAAACATATAACAATAGATCATGCAATTATGTATATTTACTCCTGATAAAGATTAAACCACATACCATGCCAAAGAAGTATTAAAAACTAAATGTGTTTTAAGCAATTCATACAAGCAACACAGAAATTTTGAAAGCAGTTCACTGTAAAGAATGTTTTAATGGTTTAAATTACAACATTGCACACTTGGAGCATCTGACCATATTCCAAGTGATTTTACTGTGTACTGGCACATGTGAAGGTACAATAACACATTCCTGCAAACATTTATGAAACTAAAGCTGCAGACATCAGCAAAAACTGGAATTAACTTGGTGTTACTTTGTGAATATCAAAGAAATGGAGTTGTCAGCTGCCTCCATTTGACAATGTGTTTAACTGCCACTGCCTTGCTAAACCATGCAGAGTAATACTGAGAATGTTTGACGCTAAATGTTTTTATCACCCAGTCACTTTATAATGGTGGAAAAGCTGGCTTTTATACTTCACTCAAAAACAACAAATGCAGTAATCACTTCTTTAAAAACGTGTAATAATTGAACATTGTCAAAAAAAATAATCTTGCACATTTTCAAAAACATAACAGGTACAATGAAATTTGTAGCCAGTTGTTATGGAAACAAGACGTGTTGAACTCACATTCAAAAGATGTGTTTGGCCCCATTCAAAGCATAAAGCATTTAATGTGCCCCCCCCAACATCCTCTTTTTTAGGCCTTCATTTTACAAGTAGACAAAATGTTTGACAGTTAAACAACACTAACTTCTGCTGTACTGTCTTACATCTCCCACAGAGGTTGATTCAGTGTTGGAAGCAAATCCCCCAAAAATATGTGTATGTGGATAGTTGCATTAAAATGAGAAATTCAGCAGGCAAAATAAATAACCAATGACCATACATGTGCAACTGATTAAAAAAAAGGGCTACAAGGCAGTTCAAAGAGTTATCTACAACAGATACAATATTACTTCTTCAGAACCTTCGTTATAACCCTTGTTAGGTTCTCTGTTTAATTAATTTTGTTTGGACTTTGCAATTTGGATCCTTGAATTATGTATTATTATGTATTATTATTATGTATTATTATTATTATGTATTATTATTATTATTATTATTATTATTATTATTATTATTCCATGGTTTCTTTTGTTAGTTCAGTCTCCTGTTTTATCATAGTTATGTTTATTTTCCGTATTCTAGTTTTGCTTTATTATTCCCTGTGTGTTCTTAGTGTTAGGTGTAGTCTTCTCCTTTGTATTTCTATTTTGTTTTCCCCTTGCTTGTGTTTCCTGTTTCCTTGTGTGCTCTTCCTCCTCTCCTGTGTCCTCTCCCCTCACCTGTGTCTTGTCAGTAATCAGCCCTGGTCCTTTGTCTCTCTCTTTTATTTAAGCAGTCCTTTTCCTTCCCTCTGTGCTGGTTCGTCTGTTTTGTTACCCTGTTTATAGCTAGACTTTGTTGTATCGTCAAGTCCATTTTTGAGTTCCTTGTATTTTGTCATTTCATCTTTGGATTAAATCAATCACCGCCTTGCCGTCCTGCATTTGGGTCCTTCTCCCACGTTGATCATGACAACCCTACTGAGAAAGAACCAAGTGTCCCTTTAACAACTCTTCTTCCATAGAAGAGCCACAAGTAAAGTCCAACAAAAATGTGCTTGTTGCATGAGTTTATTCTTTCTACAGTCCTTTCTTAGTTCTTTACTCTAATAAAATGTATCTTCGGCATCCGCTTAAGGAAAAATTTCCTCCTAAACTTAGTGAAGGGCAGCAGTTTGCCCAATTTTTTTTCTAAATCACTCAGCCATGAAAGAATGGAAGGTATGTTGCAAACAGTTGGCCCTTCTTTCCTTACTGTGCACCAAAAAAAAGAAAGCACGGTGACTAAGTGAACTGTGACAATTGTGCAAGCATCAGCAGGCTCCCGTGGAACTCATCTTTCCTGGGACACAGAAGTTAGCCAGGATAAATGAAGATGCCACAGTCATTCCTTGGCTGCTGGCTCTAATAGCGCAACACACAATGTAAATGCAGCCAACGCGAGACACCATATGGCATAATTGCCACTGACACACAGGGAACATTTTGGGCTGAAACACTCAAGAGAAGCTGCATTACACATTAGCTCTCACGTGTATTTGTGCGAGCGCACGGAGTTGTTAAAATCACATCAAGTTCTATCTTTTTTAACAGGAAATCCTCTAGTGCCCAAGCATGAGTGATATACAGATCCACCCACAAAGGCCCCAGCTCTATCCATCTCCCATGTCACTGCCATACTAAATCTCTCAGTCATGCCTGCATCTATAATGGCCCAATTACTGCCGATGGGGATCCCACTCCCTATCTGACAATTACATCTGTTAGAGTTTGAGAGCATTAATGCCTAAAAAATATCAATTAAGGTGATTGATCAGGATGTTAATATCCTATTAAACAGCAGTCTGGGGCAGCGGAGCATTTCTGTTGATTAGGCTGAAATGAGTGAGACTCTCCAGGATGAAGTGACTGTAGTTTAGTGGGCCAGTTAGATTGCTGATCTAATGAACGCAGAAATGGCCCAGAGATGCATTTTATTGCCAGGTAAACGTGGACAAGAATAACTTTAGGTAATTGGTACTCAAAGGCATTTCACAGAGCTATAAAAAGGAGAATGAATGGACAACTTGCTCGAGCCAGAAGCCCACATATGCACCTGTGCTGTTTTATTAAAAGAAGAGCAACGGAAGGCTTTGGAAGTTGCACTTTAAACTTTATATCGCAAAAGGTGACACTTATCAAATTATTTATGTTAACTGACTAATATCGACATTTATTTTCTATTGATATAAATGGCATTCAAGTTTGATGAACAATTTTCTCATTTTTAAACAGATTAAACTCTGGCTGTATGTTCTTTGTTCAAGTTGTAAATTTGGTTTTTATCTTGTGGTATTTTCTTTTGGTAAGTTTTTGTTATTTGGCAGAACATTTAAAAATGTTTGAAACGCTGCCACAATCTAACATTTCGACAGTGAAGCAGTGAAGACTAGAATTCGTATTTTTTTTTTTTGCCCCAGTCAGCATGTGAGCAGGATATCTGCTATTAAGCTTCCCCCCAAAGTGATGGCACATATTTTAAATTACAACACGGCTTCTTTCTTCCAGAATGATTGTTTGGAAACATAAAGGTTCTTCTCTGCATTGCCGAGGCACACTGTGAAGCCTTGAAAAGAGAGCAATTAAATTCTGAAGCGTAATTTCATACATTTGCAGATTGTTTAAAAAAAAATGTTTCTCCATTTTTATCATCTTGTCAATGATCACCAGAGCGGCGCACTCATCCCTCTGTCCTCCTTCAATCATTTCCCCTCCTCCACAACCTCCATTTTTTAAAAAGGCTTCTAACCGCTCTATTCTTCCCCTGGCACGGCATCGCACACTCATTTCATTTCTCATTTACAGACTGATAATCAGAATGTCATTACAGTGTCCACACTGGGCTGCTGGAGGGGTAATTGAGCAGCATAAAAGGCATTTGAAAGAGGGATGAATAATAGAACTGGAGAGGGGAGGTGGGGAGAGGGTGAGTGGCGAGCTGGACCTAGGCCCGCTTTCTCAGGTGGCTGGCCGATATCGGGTGGCATCCGCCTTGGCACTATGGTTAACCATGTCTACTTCAACCTCGTTTTTCACCTCCAGCACATTAGAGGTTTAACAGGCATCAACGCTCAATCTGGAGGAAAATCAATACGTGAGTTTTAGAAAGTCAAAGTCGAGCATCAACAATCACTTTGCTTTATGCAAGCTGGCTGCCTTGAATCAGAATCTAAACCGGGGCATGATTATATCTTTGAATGGTGGGAGGGAGGTGGCTTGTTTTAGTTGGGATGAGCTCTTCCATCCAAGTTCCAGCCAAGTTTCACAAGCAACTTATGAGGATCCACTTCTGATATAAACTCAACTTCAGTCTTCATAAAGCAATTGATGAGTCACTGAATGATTTAAGCTATTGCTCTTTAACTTGCATCATAAACAACTTTATCACGGCCTTTAAAATGGCTAAACCAAACATGCATCGTCTTGTTAAAGCTACACACAAAAGAACAGGTTACTTGCGTCGGTTGTATATGTTTATCTGTTTTGTTGCTTGCCACTCCTCGCTCCCATCAACCCTGACTGTGGTGAGGTAGCTCGGCACCGTGCCAGTCCCCCGTTTGGCAGTGGTGGTACATTTCCATCTCATTCATCACATAAAGACAGATAATCAGAAAGTCATTACAGTAGCTTGACACCAGTGCTTGCCCCAGGAAGAAAGAATAATTGAGCACCACAGAAGGGGAAAGAGCGGACTGAGCCAAGGCCACATGGTAATGAATGGAAGATATAAAGATCTTGAAGCACACAGACCGGGATGAACGAAAAGTGAGACTGACAATTGGGAAGGTTAGTCCACTTGCAACACGGGCAAAGCTAACAGGTTAAAAAAGTGGGGGAGAAAAAGACCAATAAACACAGGTAGACGGGGAACATTATCATAGGCTTAATTTACATGTATAGCAGTTCTGAAGACCGGTCACACTAAGACTGGGACAAAATAGAATAAAAAATCACAATCTTGATTCTAAAATACACACAGTCACTGTATTAATTAAATGCCTAGCATTCAGTCAAGGGATGCATATCACCCACCACCTTCCATGTCATCCAGATAATCTTGTTGAGAACTGACAAACTTATCTCTCTTTTGGTCAAATCTTGAAAATAACGTTATGCACAATTCCGTGTGAGATTATTTAAAGATGTCACTCTCAGAATGTGTTGTGAATGACTTTTAGCTACCACCACATCAAATTTTAGATGAACAGCTGTAAAATTGACTGAGTACAGCCATTTTTGTGTTTTTCAGATGTGCTGGCTTTTG
This sequence comes from Kryptolebias marmoratus, assembly GCF_001649575.2. Classification (NCBI taxonomy): domain Eukaryota; kingdom Metazoa; phylum Chordata; class Actinopteri; order Cyprinodontiformes; family Rivulidae; genus Kryptolebias; species Kryptolebias marmoratus. The sequence goes on from NC_051438.1 coordinate 10,577,268, forward strand.
CAACTATCCTGAGTTGGGTTGACTCTAAAACTGAATCAGTTATAGATGTACAATACATCCAGTGATTACTTTCTGCAAGTTTTGTTAAAATCTGTCAGTAGTTCATGAGATATTTTGGTAACAGATAAACATACAACTGCACACAAGCCACCCCCGCACACACACACAAACAAAAACATTATCTTCTGGCTTTGCTTTTTGGCGATGGAGGATAAAAAATGGGAATTATGTTCTTACTTCCTGCCTTCAGTTCACACTTCATTCACATGCTCATTTATGTATTAATCCCAGATGATATACCAGTCACATGCATTGATACAGAGTAAAACAGATCACTTTTAATTCAATAATAAGGCCAAATATTAATGATTAATTATTAAGAATAGATATTACAGTTTAGATATTAGCCATTTGATATTAATGTTGACCAGACATAAACATGGACTTACACTTCAGGCTAAATACATTAACTGGTTTACTTACTGGAGCTGAAGCTGCAGCTATAACTCAAAAGAAAATGACAACCAAAGCGAAAACAATTTGGTGTCAACAGTGACGACATAACTCCAAAAGGAGTGCTTTCTCTTGTGTGAAACTTTTTTCTGATGATGGTGCACAAGGTATCATTGTCTGTAAACTGTGTTTACAAATATCTGTGAGCCTGCCGGCTTGCAGCACGGCGGGAAAACATTTATTTAAAGCAGTAAAAGGTAGGAAAAGCAGAACCATCAGATGCGTCATACAAAGAGAATTATATTGGTATAAAGGTACACTTGTATTGCTCACAAGAAACATTGTTATGAAAGACGATCATTCACTCTGACTGAAGAAATTCAAGGCACTGAGTCACACGCCATTCTTTACACACACATGCACATGCAAAGATGAACTTATCAATAGGAATTTTGGGTTTAGCATCTTGCCCAAAGACAGTTTGACAAACAGGAATTGAATGATCAGTGTGCGACAAAGTGGTTCAGTTTGTGTTTACCACTTGTCCCTTATCCTTATTTCTGATTCACTTTCTGTAGTTGGTTATAACGCTTAGATTTAAACATTACTTTGCAATTTTGCTTCACTTACTATCCCGGGTTTGTTTGTGTTAACATTATGTTGCAGTTTCCATCTATTTATATGTTTAGGTTAAAGCTAATACTTCTGGACCATTGTTTGAATTTGTTTCAAGGTATATTTATGGTATTTGTTTTCCCTTTTACTCACCATTGTTTGTCCCTTGTAGATCTGCAGCAGGGCAGGAGTGTGGGAGGGGCCGGCCCAGTATTTCCTGCTTTAATGGCTGGATGATGTCATTGATTACCTGGCTGGGTTCTACCAATTAGAGGGTTTTCTTTTGAGTATTGCTTTGTTTTTCTTTAAAGTAACTTTCTGAGTTATCTTGTATTACATGGTTTATTTTGCAGACCACTTCATTATGTTGATGAGTTTTTCAATTAGATTAATAATTTTATTCTTGTTTGTTTGTTTAGATGTTTGTTGTTTGACCTGTTTCATTGTGGTTTAGTCCACTCAAGCACAGGTGTGTTGCCAATTGGCTATAAAAACTGTGTGTTTGGAAGCTGGAGAGAGAAGTCTGTCTAATGAACAAATAAAAGGCATCACAAGAAACTAAAACGGATGGCTGATGCTGATTTTTCTGTTCACCTTCTGACCCTTTTGCCTACTCTACCTTTACACAGTGTGGTTTTCATCTTTGGTTTATAGAGTCTTTTATTTTTAGAGCTTTAAAACAACAATAAATAAAACAAAATGTCCACACATTATTGTGCTATTTAGTTACAAATAATTAATAACACTGAGGATGTCTTATTATAATACATTAGCGGCGCAGTCCTCAAAGTACTACGAAAAGTATCCTCCCTTCTGGGTATTTTTAGTAATCGAAAATGTACTGTGTGTTCGGTTAAAACCCATTAGAGCAGTCTAATAAATCATCATACCTTTTCAGTTTGCCTATGTATTTAGAAATACTAAACCACTAAACACCTAATGGATAGAGATCTAAAAGAAACACCTCCATTTTAAAACACAGTCTCTAAAGTTACATTGGGTTTCAGTTACAGTTCTTGGGTATGCAGTTTCTGGCACCACATCAGTAAGCAGACACTTGGACCACTTGGTGGTGACAATGAATGAAAATGCTGAAATAAGAGAGAGCCAAAATGCACTATAATCCTTAAAATAACAATTAATGTAGAAGGTATGTTAGGCCCTGTTTATTTCTTGGACATCTGGTGGTGGTTTATTTGTGCCTCTAGGTGCCAGGACAGCTTTTACCTGAGAATGATCTCATTTCCCAGTTTGATGAGTTTCCATAGTCCTTTAAAACCTACTTGCTTTTTGAAAGCAAGTTTCTTGCAAGTGTTTGCTCCATCCATCAATAAAGCTACACGGAAATAACCGCTGACTGAATCCCCTCTCTATATATTTTGATAGAAGTAAAGAACAGAGTGTCCCTTACTGCAACCAACTTAGTTTTCTTCAGTTAGTAGTAAAAAAAACCCTATGACTGAGGTGCTGCAAAGCTTGAAATCCCAAGAGTTTATTCCAGATAACAGTTTCTAAAGGGCATGTGCGCTGCATTGCAGGTCTGCGGGGTTATCAACAAGATAAATGTTGTTTTTTAGGGTCTCCAACTCTTCCTTAAATGCCTAAGTTACAAAGTGTGTCTACTCTTGTTACATCACATCTCTAAAAGAAAAAAAAAACATAGTCTAATCACACTGTGGAGTATTGTTAGAAGTGCTTTTCAAAGTTTCTACAAAGGCAATTATTGTCTAGACTCATGGATTTTAGGGTCTTAATGATACAGTGAAAGACAGAGGGTTATTTTGTTTTATTTGAAGATAGGCATGTGCTATGGGGGTTGGTTGAATTTGAAGGTTGCATAAGCCATTTTAAGCTAATTCATCTCAGCTCTTAATTTAATAGTTATCATTCATTTTTGAAGTTATTTAACCCCCACTTTAAAAATGTTACCAGGACCACTTTCTTCCACTTGTGTAATATTACTAAAATTAGAAACATCTTGTCTCAAAATAATGCAAAAAAAACGGTCCATACATTTATCACGTCTAGGCCCGACTATTGCAATTGTTTATTATCTGGGTGTCCAAAAAATTGTGAAGAAGTGAAAATTCAACGCAATCTGCTGGCTTCCTTAGATAGAAAACTTTTACTAATTGACTCTTATAATGTGTGTGAATGTTTTTGTTCGGTGCCTTGTGGCGACTTTTGTTGTGACTTGGTGCTGCATAAATAAACTGAATTGAAATGGAATAGAATTCAGTTTAGACATCACTGCTGCTTTGAATGCAACATATTTGTAATCAGTTAGGACTAGTATCCATGTGGAAAATAAAGAGTTATTGAACAACCTATGTAGGAAAAGCATTATACAGTGACTTTTTTTAAGCCAATCAAAAAACAAAGAAGAATGCATTTTGAGTAGTTCTCCAGGATTACTGTACCACACAAGCAGAGCTATCTGAGTGCTTTGAGAAAAAAAAAACCTTCTTTGAACCATCCTACCTCATCTTTTAGGTGGGAAAAATCACAGTTTAGCAAAGATGGGTATGTTTCCCTATTTCAATGGTGTAACTTGAAGTTTAGAGTTAGACATCTAAAAATTAGACATTACTCAAGGATAAAGCATTCATATCACCAAATACCATCTGGGATTCTGCTTAAGCTTTTCTAAACCACTATGATCACCTCCCAAACACTCTCCTTCTTTTCAATCATCGTTTCACTGACAATACAAGCATAATTAGATTCCTATTTCACGATCTAGCTCAGCGAAATCTCAAAATGTAGTTCTCTGTTTTGTCTGACTGCAATTCAAAGCACGCATTCATTTTCTATACTCATTAAAGCAGTTTAGGGTCACCGGGAGGTTATCCCAGAAGTCAATGGACAAGAGGCCGAGTACACCCTGGACATGTCCCTGTGCCATCATAAGGTCAGTGGAGAGACACTCAAGACAGACAAGCATAGACTCACTTTCATACCTAAAGGAAATTTAGATTAACCTATTACTTAAAATGATCATTTTGGGCTCATGGCACAAAACCATATTACCCAGTAAACACACACACATACACATGGGGAAAAACATGCAACCTCCACACAGAAAGGTTAGTTGAAATTCAAACTAAGGACTATCTTGCTAGGAGGGACCAATGATAACCAGCTCACAAAGCAGCCAGCAGTCTAAATAATGAAGAAGTTTTTTTTTTTATTTGAATACATAACTAAGACAAAAAGTAAACTGAACTCAGATATAGTGCCACATTTAGCACTATATTTTGGTATCAAAAGCACTATTTGTTTGATTTTATGATTTAAGGTCCTGTGAGTGTAAACCATTGCACCCCCATTGCTTGACAGTTAGTTTGAGGTATCTGAGCTGATATAAAAGACACGTGTTTTTATTGTTAAAGAAGAACAAAAATCATAATTTTAGATTTTAGTCATTTTTTAAAGGAACATCTTCAAAAGGAATGTTTATTTTGCATATATTAGCGGTTTCCACAAATCTAAAATAGCAACGTTTACTTTTTGCTGACTGAATTGATTCATTTTAACTTGAAGACATGTGTCAGTGCTCTTGATAAGTTTATACAACCATCAAGTACTTTGAGATGACATTTGTACACATCAACCAAACTTGTCAACAGAATATAACTTACCTGTTTGCCTCTTACTGAAAATGAATGTGCTCAGTGTTGGCAGAAAGAAAACAAATAATAATAATAAAAAATCCTCATAACAACAGAACTCTGTGGCCTCAGTGATGCTTATTGCCAAAGCATTGTGGTAGTTTTTAGACAGTGTGCAACAGAGATGGATTTTTATTGTCACATGTTGCCTTTTTATCTTCGGTAAAGCATTCCAGCAATGTTGCTACTGGCTATAAAAATCCAACGTAAACACAGTAACAGTGACAGAACACGGGTCTATGGGAAACATTTCAATCTTCTATGTGCCTCTTAATGTTTTGTGTGTAAGGGAGAATTGATTTAAAAATGACTTTGACACAGTGCTGTTGAGGTTAACTCAAATAACAAGATATTACGACTGACTGGAGTTATTATATCTTTTGAAAAATGTCCTTCTAGATACTTGTTTTACAGTGTTTTATTTTAAGATATGTGGTTTGGTTCAACAATAAGAAAGTTGATCTGTTTGCCTTGGCATTGTTTGATTGTTGTTTTGTAAAGCAGAGAACTTTAAAAGTAATTGTGAAGAAAATGCTGTTTGGCCATCAACCTCAATATCAACAAACTTTCATTTGAATTCATTACTTCACCTTTAAGTCTTTTACTTTTATTTGGTCTTTCAGAGATTATTGTATGTCAATGTACTAATTTTTACTTTGCTGTAAACATATAACAATGGAATGAGATACATAATTTTCAAAGTTCTGAAGCATGGCAGATAATCAACTCAAAGCAAAACAGTCTTGGTTCTAATCTATGTAATGGCTCAGCTGAGAATGATGTGCTGAGGCAGCTGTGACACACCACCTGTCAGGTTTTGACTCTGGCCCAGATGCTGTTGTTGTTGATGGACCCTTGGTCCCTCCAAGGGCACCTGCAGACCATAATCAAGTGATTAAAGTTAGTTAGAATTTATAGATTTAATACTTTCATCTCATGACAATTATTTAGTCAGATATTTCTTGCACCAAGAGGATTACCTTGTAATTATTGTCTAAATTCAAAATTAATTAGACTAAAGTAGTCATTAGAAAAGCCTAATTCACGGTCCACCATCCGCTCAGCTACCTGGTAGTCCGCAAGGCTTTTGTGTGATGTAAATTTTGCCATTTGTACAAGTCTGTGTAGATCCAGCCAGGTCCGTTTGTGGTAAGTTACAAGTAGGCCAGAAATTTGTGGCTTTGCAGACTATGTGACCAGACAACATATGCTTGATGATAAAACTCCTATTCAGCTAACAGCTAAAGACAACTACAAGGTAAAGTACAAGCAGAGGAAGAAAAACACCAAGTACACTTGTTGTGAGGAGATTCCTGTCATCCACATTTGGAGAATTTTGTCACTTAGAGACCATAAGGACAGCCAAAGTAAGTTCTGTTCATAGTGGGAAAGTACTTAAACTTTTATTTTTTCTTGTTTTCTTTAGAATAGATAGCTGAGAAATCAGTACATTACCTCCACCTATCAGGCTGGAGTGTGAAACTGTCAAAAATTTAGTTGAATACTGGGAGGATGTGCAATGGATTCAGCTTACATATGTGGACATGGAAAACCATGTTGATGCCTTGGGACTAATTATCAAATTTGCTTATGAAAGCTTCTATTCAGTCCTTTTTCTGCTCATGCCGTACAATGGTGGTCAAACCTTTAGACACATCCACTAATTATTATTAATATCTTAAGTGTGCTCAAACTTTCTTTACTTACATTACTTGCCTGCACATTGCCAGCATTCATAAATTTGATTCAACATTACAAACGAACTATGCAGCAAAGAATTACTTTTTTTGTAGCAAAGTATCAGTTCTTTGCAGCTGTGTGGGTGGTGCCACATGTTTTTATCCCAGGGTTTAAAGGGAAGCTTCACCAATTTTTAACATCAAAGTCTGTTTACAGGTCTCAGGGAATACTCCTGCATATGTTTAAGGAAGTTGTCAAAGCCTTTTGTATCCCCACAGGGAGCTGCATGAAGTCTATTAAATGTCTTCGAGTGATGTTGGTTGTCTAATTACTAAGTATGAGAAAGGAAAAAAAAATCTTTAAAAAGGCAACATGACGTGACCTTAAAAATGCCTGGTACCCTTCATCTCTGCTTGAGGCACAGTGGCTTCAGCCTACATTAAAGGGTATGTACATGACTCAACTCTGTGTGTCTGTTAGCAAAATATCTCATGAACCACTGGATAGATTTTAATGAAACTTTTAGAAATTGATCATTTTTAAGTTGACCCACCACAGCCAACTGACTTTTGGAAACACGAAACTAGCCATAACTCAACCAGTTTTACAAATATTGATGTAAAATTTGGTGTATTAGTAGCTGAGCATCATTTGCAATGCATAATCCGAGCAGCCAACATTGCACAACAATTTTGCCTAAAATGTTGTTCTTAGTGTTAAAATTCTGTTAGGAAAATGTTACATGAACCACTGGATGGACTCAACTCTATTCAAGATAGCTAATCAACATGAGCAAATGCATAAATGCCTATGACACTGTTATTTTTACAGACTTTTAGTTAAATTGTGCTGTGATAGCTGAGACTCATCCTCAACACATACTATGTGAGCTAAGAGAATTCATAAGAGCTCACATGAGATTTGCGCCCAACATTTACAAGGATTTACCAAAATTGCCATTTCTTCTTATCAAATAATGATATTAGTTAAAAACATTAAAATAAAAAGCCAGCAGGCATTATGCAGTCATTCAAGATTTGCTAGTTTTTTATTTATTGTTGCAATTACAAAGGTATTCTTTGATAAAATGCTACTTTATTAATGATGAAATGTTTTCTCTTATCAGTTTTGAGTATTGCTAGAAAACCTGTACTAGACTAAACTGGTAACTCCAGAATTTGTAAATTGCTTTCATCTAATTGCGTTTAAGGAATTCATATATACTATTGAGCCTTTCTACTGGAACCTGAGTCACAGTTTCCTGGTATTACAGAAACCCAGAGAGCTAATGTTGTGGATTTCCATATATTCCTGCATAATGCGCACAGACTAAGACTGTCTATATTAAATGTCACTTGGCTTATGTTAAGGTGACACTAGAAATGGCTGATACAGCTTTTGGCAGAGATTCCCTTACTTTAAATAGCCTCCTCGGTTTTAAGGAATGCTTTTGACTTTCTACTAAATATGTATCCTTGAAAAATTGAAAAGGCTTTGCACAAAATATATGCAGAAGTAGTTAGATATAAAAAATACAATATAAAACATAAAAAGACTCATGTTTAAGAGGTAAATGGGTAGGATGACAAACTCTTTAAGAGCCATCTCAAAGGCGAATCCCTAAGCAACCATCAGTTGTGGCATTTATCTCAGTAATGAGTTATCCCTACTGCTGTTTGGTGTGAGGCAGGTCATCTGAGGGTCTAGAATAAAGGGAGCACCATTATGTTGGGGCATAACCGATCAGTAGACTTTAAAACACCTGTATGTATGCACTGTTAACACAGGAGGAAGATTACCATCTATATAGCTTTACAGACAGGGGATCAAGTTTACACTAAAATATTGACATCCAAGGTAGCAAGAGTTGTTCTCCGCTCTGGAAAATGTTTAATGAGTACCTCAGGTAGACCCAAAAGTTAAGTGACATCAAACTAGCTGACTGGAAAGGGCTTGACTAACAACATGGGACAATATGGGCAAAAGTAGGACAGTGGAAATATCTCACAGACAAATAGAGGGGATGAAGCAGGATGCAGGTAGGAGCAGCAGACATTAAGCAGTGGAACCAGCTCACTAATTGGAGCCTGCATTGTCTGAGGATTGTTGAGAATGGTATAAAACTTGTTTAACTTTACCAGCCAGCAGTAGCCTGCGTCTTCAAAGTTGGAAGGAAGCAGAATTCGAGAAGTACAGTAATATGCATAGTCTGAAAGCTTAATAAGAACTTAGTCCACTGTCTGACTCGGTACATAGAGAAATCTGACAAGCCCCAGAGCACCATTTTGTTTGAGTTCAGTATACATTTTATAGCAAAACTATAGTGCTCAAAGCTCACTCACTAAACATACAAGTAGCATGAGGGGAAGGGAAAAAGAATATATCAGCCAGTCAAATAGCAAAGTAGTACTGTTGTACTACTACATATAGGCCTACTGCTATAATACTATGTGGCAGATCACAAGCAACCGTTTTCAGTGCACTCTTGTTAGTTAGGCCAAAGTTATTTGTGGCTTTTCTAAAACTTACCTCACAACTAGGATTGTTTAGTGGTAGACAGTAAAGAGGCACATTCTTGCACATAACCAGAGTCTATACTGTACATGTGTCTTTAATTTTAAGGTTTTACCTCTTAAGGTCTCAAATGGCAGTATTTTGTCTTTGTAGGTCAAGCACCATTGACCTGTGGGGTGATTAGCAACCCAAATGAAAATATGTGTTAAAATTAGGTATGTGTCCTACCTTAGAACAAACTTTTTTCATCAAAAAGTAAAGCAGGAAGATAAAGGAACAAGATTGTTTTATCAGTTTACTATTTATAATTTCACTTCTTTTAATTAAACAAATGACATGTGCTGTGTAAACCATACATTTCTACCTTTTTTGTTTAAAATCCTCAGCTGTTGTCTTGGTTTTACTGTTATGCAGTGAACAGAGTTTTCTTTTTTTTTCTAGTTTTCAGGTGAGTTTTTTATTTTATTTTTTATCTACAATTGTATATTTTGGTCATTTTAACTTTTTATTTCTTAGAATGCAGTAGATTTTACGTGCTGTGCCTTTGGAAAATATGGCCACTCTTACTTTTCCCAGAGGTGGTAATGGTATCGATATAAACCTTTTTTTCTTTATGCTGAGTGTATTTCTCTGTGAATGTGTCTAAACTATCCCAAACAACCTCTGGCCATGAATTTCAGACCATGTTTTAAATCCTTTCCTTTTTGAGTTTTGTGCATGTCAGTTAAGTTTCCATAACTGTAGAAATCTAGAAATCAATTTTAGTTCCTGTCTTTTATAAGGTTCATTATAACACAAATTATTAAGCTTTAATTGTTCTAACTTATTTGATTTGAATAAAATCTGTTTGTCACTGTGAAAGTTCACATCTTTTTCACTGCACATGTAATTTTGATTTTTAACTGTTAATGTAACTATTTGGTAGTATAGAAAAGCTGATTGAAAGAAAAACAAGACCATTTTTAAGTATATGAGAAAGTTTCACTTGTGAGCAAAAACTGGACTCCTACTGTTTCCAAAACATCCTAACATTAATAGAGATAATAAAAAAATAAAAAACTTTTTTGGTCTTATCACAATAATAATAATAATTTATTTTTTTCAACAAACTCAATTTTCTCCTCTTTGCCCTTCTCTCAGAACATTAACACTGGCTAAGGTGTGAGTCATTTGGCAGAGGTCTGCATCCCTGATTAAAAATTAAACAAAAAAAATGCTGAAATTAAATGGCTGAATAATAATAATAAAAAGAGTCCAGTCCATCTTTACCAGAAGTTCTTTTTTTGTCCTTAATTAGTCCCACATATCAACCAGAAAAGCAGGGCATTTTAGTTTGTATTCCTGCATGACCACCAACCTGGCAGGCACTTTACTTTCTGCTCGTCTGTGGCAGTGAGCCCATCTCTACTTTGTCATGCGGCTTAAATTTGGTCTTAAAATCCACTTAGAAAATCTACACCAAATTAAGTACCAACAGTGATGACAGCAAAAATAAATTCAAAGACCTTCTTCGGCTGCTGGCTAGGAGGTATGATCAACACCTGCTCAAGAGGACACAACTGAGCACAAAACGGTGCAGCAGGATATAAAAAAAAGGAACACTGAATTGATGCATTTTCACCAACCACCATGGAAGATGGGCAATAATGTAATTGTCTATGTGTGTCTGTATGTATGTTAGCAAAACGTTTTCAGCTAGGGTTCTATAACTTCTTGTTAGCATTTCACTACGTTTAGCTAACCTTATGCTACAATTGCCTTTTACATAGTGTTTTGTTCTTTTTAGCTTTTAGCTAGGTTTGTGCTCATTTTAGTTTCTAACTAGCCATTTAATACCTTTAATTTTAGTTAGCGTTTTACTACTTTAGCCTTTAGCTAAAAATTTGCTGCTTTTAGATAGCATTTTACTACGTTTAGTTTTTTACTAGTATTTTTTTTTCTCAGCTTTTAGCTAATATTTTCCTTCCTTTAGCTTTGAGCTAGTATTCTGTTTTCTTTTAGCTGGCTTCTTGCTAATTTTAGCTTCTAATTAAATAATAGCCTTTTGCTTGTAAAACTGGTTGGTTTCTAGGGCACAAATAATGGTTAGTATGTGTGAAACCAGCTGCTGTGTCAGAATTTATGAGAAGCTTTGTTTCTTAAGTCTGTACAGATGCACCAAAAACTGAGTTTTTAAAAATCTCCACTTTGGATAGCATTTTTAAAAATCAGTTTTTCTCATCCAGATTTCTGTTCACATGTACGTGAGAAGTACATACACAGGAGAGAATATTTATTTATTTTTAATGTCTAGAGTAGCATTGATGAGAACTCAAACTTTGTCAGTTCCATTGTGTACGCCTGTCTTCATGGTTGATTTTCAGCTTCTTTTCTCCACACTTTTGCATTTTTCTTAAAGCATTTTCTATTTTTTGGGGGACTGACTGAAAAGGCAGAAATAGTATTTTGTTGTTGTTGATTTAACTTTTGCTTTTATTGTCACTGCAGCCTCTACTGTTATGCACTAACTTGCTGCACTGAACCATGACTCAGTAGGACATCTCTTTGTGACTAACCCATTAAACATGTTGAATCTGCTATGAGCAAATAAAAAAATGTTGTTGTAAACATGTTGACTGTGCACTGAACACTGAAAACACAGGGGCAGCAGATATTTACAGATGATGCTGACTTTCCCAGACGGTTAATTGTATGCTTGGTATATAAGAACTTAAGAGCTGCAGTAAATGGACATCCAACCTTAAATAATATTTCAAGGAATTTGAAAAGGATGTTATTTGTTTTGTCACCAAAACAGAAAAGAAGAAGCACTCAGACTGGTTCACATGCTTAACACTTTATTTAGACTGATACCCAATTCACCTCTTACCCTACCTTCCTGCCCTTTTACCCTATACTTTAAGCATAATTGTGGAGTGGGTGGAGGATCTTTTTATGATGTAGGGAGCGGGGCAAAAGCATCAGGTTATCTGACCTTTTAAGTGGAAATTCAAGACTTCAACTGAGGAGGTATGAGCCAAGTCAAGTCAAGTTAAATTTATTTATGTAGCACTTTTCAGCAACAGGGCAATTCAAAATGATAGTAAGCTGTACTAGTGGTAAGAAAAAAAAAATTGTGATTTTTTTACTGTCATAATTATCATTTTAAGGTTGATCATCCCAAATAAGCATTAGGAAGGTAACATATGTAAATGTCATGAGGCGTGGAGAAGGAGGCGAACCCGGAGTGTAGACTCATCTCAAGAAAACTAATTTATTAACAGAAAAATAACAGAAAAACAAAAGGCTGACGTGGCAGCAAAAACAAACTAAATACAAAACATAAACTAACAGAGCCACAAAGTAAAGAACATGAAAATGACACGAGCAGGGAACCAAGAGCAATGAACCAGCAGGGTAGTGGAGAAAGTGACTGGGTTTTAAACACTGAGGATAATCGGGTGAAGTGAGCACAGGTGAGTAATAACAATTGCTGACAGGTGGAGATGGGCGTGGCAGACAAACAGGGGCAGACTGAGGAGAGGTGAATGATGGATGAGGCACAGGGAACAAAAGACACAAAGAACAAGAACCAAACAAGATAACTAAAATAAAATAAACAATAAACTCTAACTGAAACACAAAGACAACAAACTTAATACAAAAACCCAAATCCTAACAGTAAATGTGTATTTTAATCTAGATATCTGATAAGATGCCATATATGGGCATATTGACTTTGCCATTGCTTATAAAAAAAAGGTATCTACAACAACTGATGATGTATTGGCTTATTAAAGGACATTTTTCAACCACTACACATTGAATTAAGGACCATGGGGTAGGTGTAACATTAGACTCAACTTTTTTTCTGTCGTTTGTGTTTTCTTAATGTGTATATTTTGAAGATTTTTTTATTTTTTTAAACCTGCTTCTGTGTGATATTAGTATCTTGAAATGACTTTCAACATTTGAATAGAACATTTTTTTCATTCTTTCAAGCTGACAGACTGTGTGTGTCATTCGGTACAAATAAAATCCTTCAGCCCATATTCAGTTTAGTGAGTGTAACAGGGTTAAAGAGTCTTTTGATCAACACAAATAACTTTACATTATGAATCACAGCTAAGATCCAGGATTCAAGGTTGGAGCACTAGCATAACAGCGTGTATAGAAAATGCTTCCATTTATTTTGCGCACCAAGCGTGTGGAATGAGACTCACAGAGAATCTCATGTACGTTTGAAGCTGAAAGTTCCAGTGGGATTGTGTACAAACACTTATTTGAAAATTAAAATGATGGCATTTCATGTATTTTTTTCCCCCGATACCCCCTGTTGGTTGCATGAAGAATAAAGATAAAAAAAATAAATAAAAAAAACATACAGCAGACCCCCTCCTGCTTTAGTTGCAGCACATTCACTCTGAGCACACTTTTCAAGCATTTCCCAGAGAAGCAGCAGAACGTAAGCAATTGCTTGTCTTTTGCTCATATATGGTATGCGTGAGTGTTTTCGTTTCTTTCTTTCTTTCTCTTTTTGCATCCTTGTATGTGAGACAAGTGTGAAGTATTTTGTGACAGTGTTTGATGCTGTTACTTGCTGGTGTGTGCGTGCTTCAGATCACCGTGGTACAAACAAAGTTCTGTGAAGCTCCGCGCAACAAAGAGTCTCTGCAAACCCCTTTCACGCCACTTTGAAGTTCCATTGCTTTGCCATACTTCTGCTACGTAAACCAAAATAAAATATCAAGGAAGCAGGAAAGTAATAGCCCGAAAAATTCACTTTAAAAAAAGTCAAATTTTACTGACTTGTTATCAGGTGTGAGTAAAAAGGTGCTTTAAAACATTGCAATTAGGTATTTGCCACTGATGTTAATTGTATGGAGAAACAGCTGACACAAACAGAAGTCGTAGTTTTACAAACCAACAAAACTACGACAAGTTTGACAAGTTCTTGTACCTCTTGAGTTGAAGTTACTCAAATACTTACATTTTGAATGTTTAAAAAAAGATACACTGAATAATTGAGCTGTAATGTTTGGGTAGTTATCGCTCGCTACCAAAAGACGAAAGCTGAGCAAATCTGTTTTTTTTTGTCTTCATCTCTGTGTGTATGGGAGTGTATCTGTTACCAAAATAATACCAAATGTTACCAAAATATTTCACGAACCACTGGACACATTTTTAATGAAACTTGTAGAACGTAATCATTGGATGTTCATATACAACTCATTGACTTTTGGAATCAACTCGATCCAAGGCTGATACAGCTATCTGACCATAAAAATAAATACATTTATTGGTTTTAACTCAGTTAATTTGACAGATATTGACCTAAAATATGGTATGGTAATAGGTAAGAATGTTCACCAGCATATATTCTAAATAATAACAAATTACACAAGTTCTTCAATTAAAATTTTCCAGTAACCATTTGGAGTCAACTCTGTCTCTCTTTTAGCACAATATTTTATGAACCACTAAATTGATTTTGATAAAACTTTCAAAAAAGAAATCATTGAATGTAATTGTACAACTGATTACTTTTCGGAGCCCAACCCAGTTCAAAATGGCCACCACTGCCAACTGAACTATATATCAGTCAGTTTTACAGTTAGTGTGCTACAATTTGGCATGGTATTAGCTGTGAGTCATTCACAACACATACTCCAAGTACTACTCATTGTGCAACACCTTCACTTGCAACCCTGTTTGTCTGTTACCAAAATATCTCATGAATCATTGGGCAGGTTTCCCGGACTTCCTGAAAGTTATCACTGGATGCACGTTTAGAACTGATAACTTTTGTTGGAGTCAATTTGGCCACTAGAGCTGATCAACGTTAGAGAACAGAAAATGTCTATAACTCAGTCAATTTTAGTTACTATATTTTCCGCACTATACGGCACACTGGATTATAAGGTGCACTGTCAATGAATGGTCCATTTTCAAATTTTTGTCATATTTAAGGCGCACCGGACTATAAGGTGCATTAAACGAAACAAAATAGCCCCCTGTATTTTCGGAGAACACTGCACCGACATAAGAGTCAAGTATAAACGCCTACACCACAGAGCCCTGCGTGACGCCACAAAGCACAACTATATCTGAGCCTTAATGCTGCAACCGGTGCGGCTTTGTAGTTTACCAAAGTCGTACTAACACATTACAACTTCTTACATATATAAGACGCTGTGTCATTTTTTCAGAAAATTGAAGGCTTTTAAGTGCACCTTGTAGTCCGGAAAATATGGTACTGAGCAAAGATTTGATGTTGTAGTGGCTCAGTTCATATTGTTATTTTCAAGGTTTGACCAAAATGGCTACAACTCTGAGGCAACAGGGAATATCCATTTGTTCAAGAAATGCAAGGCCTTTAATTGTAAACATAATATTAATACAAAAAAACTTTTACACAACTAGTGTTTAAAAGCTGCAATAATGAGGCAACAAATAATAAAAAAGAAAATGAAGTATGAAATTAACTTGTTAAAAATGCAGGTCAAATGGACTAGAACTGACACAGATCCACTGGTAAAACTACAAATGTTCGTCACAATCATCCAAGAAAATAATCGATAACTGCCAAAGACGAACTGAAGGCTGCATTCAAGTAACTGCCAGTCAAACAGTCATCACTAGTTCTCAGTGTTAGAAAACTAATCTATTAGTTCTTTGGCAAAAACAACGGCCACCTGGTTTCCCTTTGCTCAAAAGTGGCTGCAGAACTGGAAAAATAATCTTCTAAATGAGTGATTTCCAGCTGCCACCACTTTTTTTTCTGACCTCACCTCTATCACACCAATGTAAAAACGTACTTCTAAAGACTTTTGGTTAAATTTTCTCACTATTCAGGCGTACAAAATACACAAAACATTTATTATGTTTCAAAGTTCTGCTGAGACTGTGACAATATTACAAATATATCTAGTCCCTTCAATGACAAAATCCACTGTATGTCTTCAGTGTCAGGTTTTTAAGTTTATTCAGGCATATTTTCTAAGTTTTGGGTGGCTTTATTGATTGCTACAGCTAAATACTTCCTTTGATATTTGAGCCAAGGCATAAACCAAACAATCATTGGTTTCTACTGGTGTGGCTGTAACAACAAGTTGAAATTGCATTTGTATGCAATCACTGTGCCTCCACATTTGTACCTTATGGGGGTGGGCTTGTTGACTCTTTCAACAGGTGATTCAGACAGGAGGGCTAGATGTGTGACCGAGTGTTAATCAGACATGATGATCACTGTTATTTAGTTTCAACAAAACAATGATCAACAGAAAACATATTGTTTGGTATTGTTGAGTCACCGTTTAGGTCTGCAAGGAACCATCAAGCATTAGTTTTTATGGATGTTCAGAGAAATGTGGCTCTAGACATCTGCCAACAAAATCTCTTTGAATGCTTTATTGTAGGAGAGCTGTACAGAGAGGAAACACTGGAGGAGGTTTTTCTTTCCTAATGCTGAACCCTCATTGGCATGAGTGATAGAACACTTCTTTAAGGTGACTGGTACATGACTGGTACATTCGAATTGGCTGCAGATCATTACAGCATTAAAGGAACAGTAATGACTATTCTGAGTTGGGGTTGTGTGGAAATGTTATGAACAGTCAGTAGCTACTGTAGTTAGCTTTCTGAACAGCTTCAATTTGGGGAAACAGAGATTAGTGCTGAACCAACAGACAAGCTCACAACTTGTCAGAATAGGGCCAAAACAAAAGTGAATTACTGCCAGCTTAAAACAACTCCATCCTTAAACGTTTCATAGCAGGGGATGTGAATACCTTTTATAAGTCTTTGTACCACCACCATCTTCGCATAATTACTTACAAGTCATTTATGTTGAAAACTGTGTCATTTTTAGTAATGATCCATGTGAACTATATGTTTCAAAACTGAGTGTTGTTTTGAACTATACTTTTAAACATTGAACTCTTCATCCCCTTGAACTCTGTTGTGTTTAGGGAACTGGGAACAGTTACAAAATGCCATAGCCACAAACCTTTAAAAAACGTATCCATTTTAACTTGTCAGTGGTTTAGATATTTTGGGTAATCCTGAAAACATACTGTACCAAATGTATTTGTAGTCATGTCTACAAAACTATGTTTAGGCGACTAGATTGAAGAAGTTTATATGTAAAGTGTTGTCTGTGCTTGTTTTTGCAGTTTATGTAAACTATAAGCTACTATTCTAATTGGATAATCAAAAAGCTGAAAAAAACTCATCAGGATCATTCAAGTGTTGGACCATACTTCTACATAGCAATCAAAGTGGTGGACAGAAGAATAAAAAGTAGTAATAATAATGTTAATAATAAAAACTTAGCTTCCTCGGATGTTTTCCTCGAAAAGTGAGAAACAACCAGCTGTGGGAGGAGAACCTCAGACACCATTCATTCATTTTCTACACTTGCTTGATCATCTGCATGGTCACAGGGAGCTGGTGTCTATCAGTAGAGGTCAGCGGGCTAGAGGCAAGGTACAACCTGGACAGGTCACCAATCACTACACAGGACCATGTAGAACAGTCCTTCATGCACGCACTCATCAATTTTAATTAACCTAGCATGCATATTTTTTGACTGTGTAAGGAATCAGCACAAATTGCACACATAAAAAAACATGCAAACTTCACACAGAAAGACTGGGACTGGCTGGGACTTGAGATGATCAGTCTTTCACATTTGTCAAATTGGAACATAACAAAGGCTTGTTTTCTTTTGTTTTCTTTCTTTTTTTTATATTATTTTCCGCACTGGATTATAAGACGCACTGTCAATGAATGGTCCATTTTCGAACTTTTGTCATATATAAAGCGCACCGGACTATAAGGCGTACCCTTATGCACATCCTAATTTTTGTAACTTCACACAGGCCGCGCACGCTGCGCTCCATTCAAAATGGATGATTTCGGTGCTCCAGTGGAGCTGGATCGCTTGTATCAGCATTTTTATGATCCCTCTATGAGATCACAAAGATAATCAAACGGTTCAAAACTCATGGAAGGATATTGCACCGATGTAAGCATCAAGTATAAACGCCTCCACCGCTCACTCAGGTCTGCGCGCAGTGTGCTACAAAGAACAACTATAACTGAGCCTTAATGCTGCAAGCAGAGCGGCTTTGTAGTTTACCAAAGTCGTACTAAAACATCACTCTTACATATATAAGGGGCTCCAGATTATAAGTCGCACTGTCGTCTTTTGAGAAAATTTAAAGCTTTTAGGTGTGCCTTATAGTCTGGAAAATACGGTACAACTTGGTGTATCCTCTCAAAAATGTATTCCCCTATATTGTCTAAAGCCCTTCTCTTTCAGACAAAAAAAATCCTTTTCATCAAATGAAAAATTTTAACCATGCTACACTTCAATCTCTTGTTCACATTCATATAGTTCTGCTTAGTTGGTTTTAGGGCTTATATTGCACTGGTGATGCAGATTCAGCCAGTGTTAGACAGGGAGAGGTGGAGAGACAAAACACAAACACAGACAGTGAAAGTATGTGTAACACGTAGGGAATGAGCTCGAGAAACGGGGAGAGGTGTAATGCTAAAGCTGCCTCTTTCAGCTCTGAGGGTCATGTCAGTCTGATCTCATTATCCAGCACTTAGTCCTAGAACAAACAGCCACTGGCCTCCTTCCTTCCCTCCATCGCTTCATCCCTCTTTCCCTCCATCCCTTCCTAACGACCAGTACTGCTCATGTCCTAACAACTCGCTTGGCTCACTTACTGTCTAATGACTGCCACTCCTTATTGCCTGTGCTTCAAATCCCATTTATCTCCACTATTGTAGGCTCACATTCAGACCATTCTGCTTCTAATGCCATGGGAGAGGGCATTAGAAGCAGAACTGGAGAGGCGAGAACACTAGAGAGGAAGGTTTTGGGTGTGAATATGTGAGACAGGGGGAGAGGAAAACATCCCAATATGAACAAACTTCCCTTCTATAAGGGTACATTTTGTAATGAAGCTTTCAGGTGTTTCCATCAGTCAGCCTTAAAATAGTCATGTGCTCATTTCCTCTCTTTCCTTTCCCACTTTATTTCATGCTAGTCTCAAGTGGCAGGGGTGTTTGGTTGATGAGAATACCCCACAACACCCCACCCCATCCTTCTCTTCTACTTGCATCCTCTTTCTCCACTCTGTCCCCCTTTCCTTTTCTCTCAGTCTTTGTCCTGAGTGTTAATGTGTTAGATGGAGGTCTTTCACCCGGCAAGCACCATTACAGTCATTTCCTCTGTAATGTGAATGACGGCGATCCATTATTTATCTCAGACTTACTCATTATTCCCCAGCCCATTGCATACCCTCCCAGACAAGGCTCTCACAGCTACTCCAGACATTACTTTATTAAGAGGGCGAGGCTGCAGTGGGCTTTCATCAACAACACCATATTAATGCAGGTGTGGTACAAGCATGCAATGGTTAGGTTCATCATCAGAGAACAGCAGGAGGGCATGGAAGAGGTTTCAAGTGTGTGTGTGTGTGTGTGTATGTTTAAAAAGTACAGCTTTGTTAACTTTATTGTGCAGAGAGTTGAATATGAAACTTATTCTGAACATTTATTAGTCATGCAAACAACACTGAAAGCCACGAGTCATTCAGACACGTGGATTCAAAGGTTTACAATATACAGAAAACATAAAATTATGAAGCAATAGATCTGCTGCCGGTGAGCATTGATTTCTTTTTGTTTTGTTATCGTTGTTTTCCACTTGAAACAAAAAACAAAACCAAACTACAAAACAATTATTTTTTTGTCTGGTATATTTGCTTTATCAACCAGCAAAGCCTCTGAACTGGAGCTCCACCAAGTGGTTTTGTTCTGATGCTGTGGAGTTAAGCGGGGTTGCCCAACTTAAACAGCCCGAGTGTCTAAAAACTGTTCCGTATCTGGGCTAAGATGTCTGGTGGAAGTTTAAAAAACCAACCATTTCTTGAAAAGTGAGCAGTGAAACAATGACGTGTCTCACAGGTTTGTGGATAACTGCTTTAATCATGTGAGTTTTCTTTTTAATATTTTTAATATTCTTACATTTTCAACTAGAAGTGACTATTGTGGAGGAACTAAAAGACAGAGCTGTTTGTGTCATACTTACTGAAGAAACAAAACTTCTGTGAGTTCTACAATTTAAAAAAAAAACACATGAGCAAGAGTAAACTTATTTGCTCAAATCTTTACTCATTTGATCATTACAGAAAAAGCCCTGGAGTCCTCAGTTGTATCAGGTATCTCTCATAGCTTTATGATGGTTTATTGTGACAAATGCATTTAGTAAATGTTAAAAAATTAACTTCAGATAAAAGCAGATGGTTTTAAGATTGGATTTTGACCAGTGTGGAGTCTTTTTTGCTCCACATAGACAAACCCAAAACTTCTCTGACAACAGATTACAAACAGAAACAAAAAGAATTTGGGTAGCAAAATTTGTCCCATCGGATATGTACAGTTTATTGATTTTTAGACACATTAGACCTTGTTGTTGTAGCTTTACCTTTTATTTTTTACGTGTTCTGACCTGATGAAAGCATATTTTTGTGATCTCAGCACAAAGACTAATAATATAAAGAGTGTTTATACCACTAACACTGAACATGATGGAAGATGATTAGGGTAATTTTTAAACTTTATATATGTGAAGATGTTTCATGTTACATTGTAAAAAATTACTAAATGAAATTCCAAAGTTCTTTTATCGGTGTGCCTTTTTAACAATACTGAAATGTGTCTACAGGCAGAGATGTGGTGATAACATCACCTCATAACAAAATTCTATACAGTAATAGTCGTAAACGGTGGATTTAGTATTTTTCAACATAACTTATAAGTGTAAACTATGAAGGAAGAATAGTTTGTGGATGTCTGATCTGTGGCCAATAAAATATGTATCTCACACTGCCAACAATCTGATTCAATAAAAACACAGGAGCCGCACCAGCTGATACAATATAATACCATTCATCCCTTGGTTGCAATTTGTGCAATTTTATGAGCTTTAATTCAACACGAGATTCAATTTGACACAATGTGAGAAAGCAAATAAATTGTTTTATGTGAATTCAGACTAGTTATATCTTTTTTAATGATAAAAAAAAGACCATTCGCAAACAGGTCTTGTTTTAAAATTATAACACACTTTCACGAAACCTGACTCACAATGAACAAACAATACACAAAAATAAAGCCTGGTGCAAGATTTCAAAATCTCCCAGGCACCAGATGAGCTCAACACTCTTTCAGTAACTCAGCAGTAGGCCGAAAAATGTATTTTCTATAACACGTATAACAAAACCTTTTTTCCTTGAATATTAGTTGGTCCCACATGGTGGATCATGGTGAAGCACAGTATTTGTTGCTGATTATAGATCTGCTGCTGAAAATCCTTCTAAACAGTAGGTGTCACAATAAAAAAAAATACCTCTAAACTTAATAAACAGCATCAGAAGAAGGGTTGTTCTCTACATCAATCATAAATAGAAATATTGGACTTCATAAGGGATCCTGGAAGTTGAACCTATATGGGCACCAAATAAACTTTTGAAATGTATGTTGCAGAAACGGCTCTGTTAGTACAACACCCAGTAAGTTGTTACATTTTAGCAATATGGAGGCAACATTCATGTATAAAGTGCACAATATGTCATGCTAACAATGTTTAACAAATATCAAAAAAATGTATTAAAAATCTTGGCAACAACCCTTTTCATCTGTTTGCAAGGTATTTCTTGAACTACTGGACAGATTTTTAATGAAATTCTTAGAAAGTAATTGTTTGATGTACTTCTACACTCGATAACTTTTAAAGTCAACCTAATATGAGATGGCTACTAACTGACATTAGCAAACACAAAAATGGCTCTAACTTTTATTTACAGACACTAAGCTAATGTTTAATGTTGTAATAGCTAAGATTCATTTTGAGCACTATCACATCTAGCAAGATCTTGGAAATCACATGAGATTGTCCACAACATCATTTTACAAGGTTTGACCAAAACAGCTACATCTCTGTTCCTTTTCATCATGAGATGAGCTTAGTTTAAAACGCTGGCATGAAAGGTGGCGAGTTATATGTTTCTTCAAGGATGCTAGACTCTCAGTCTTAACAGATATTCTTTGGATATTTGTGAATTGATCATGTAAGTACATCAGTAAAAATACACATGGTAATTGTTTATTTATTTTGGACTTCGATGCAGCTTTACATTTTGAAATTGCTGGTAGTCACTGTACAGCAAAGGTTATTTAGCTGATGCAAAGTAATGAAAAAAAAACAACCTTACTCTTTCATAGTGTTTTTCTTTTTTCTTAGCAAACAAGGCCAGCTGATTCATCTACAGAAAGAAAATAATAAAAAATGTTTCCTTCAATGCGGCGTGGGGTGAGAATGTGGGCAGACAAATGGATGTCATGAGAAAATTCAAAGAGAAAATGAGAAAACCTCAACGAGGTCACATTTGATGAAAGCTCCGCTCTCTTCTGAACATTGACAAATGTTCTGCAAATCAGTACAGTGTAGAGACATTTCATTAATCTTACACTTTATCCAAGCTTTATGAAGTTGTGCCTAATAAAGCTGCACACATACACAATGGTCTCTGCTCTAACTGGTAATGATTAGAGGATATTAATGTCTTCTGAAACTAATGAATCTGCAGCACACACATGACCTCTTTTGGCTCTGAGTTGCATTACAGAGGTAACTCGCCACAAAATGGTCTTCCTCTGTGTTTTTGCACATCTTTTAATCACCTACTCTTAATCTTACCATGCACCCCCGCTATCTCCCCCCTCCATCCTGTCTGCCTTCCTCACAAAGCTGCATGCACACTTCCTCCACCATTACCCCCCCCCCNCCCATACCGCCTGTGACATCAAGTGCAATTGGAGACTTGAGGGATCCGGTAAGAAAGGCTTCGACGGTGCTGTCAGAGGGGCCTCAGTCACAGTTTCTACCCCTGTCTGATGCGGAGGTATACACACATGGCAAATTAATCCCTGTGCCCTGTCTGCCACACATAGCGCTCATGTCAAAAGTAGTGCGCTGCGTAGACTGCGGGGTGACATTTTCGAAAGACAGACACACTGTGGGGAAGTTGTTACTTTCAGAAACAACACAGGAGGCGATAGAGAGCGGGGGGAAACCTAATGAATGGAGAGATTTAAAAAACAGGAGAAAGAGAGGATAAAACAGGCAGGCTAATGAAGGGTAAACGAAGGGACACAAATAAAGCAGCTAATGAGACAGATGCATCAACCTGCTGTGACCTTTTCCTCTTTATCTAATCATGCATGGCTTATTATGGTCTTTTTATTCACTGTTTACCATTAATAATAGCTGTTGCTGTCTCTTCGGCCCCCATGCAGCACTCATACAGATTACACCCCAAATCAAAGACATTTGTTTTACTAACTCTCATTTGTTTCAGTTAGTCTCTCATCCATTGATTGCTCAAACATCCTCACAGGCCAACGTCAAAACTAAGTTTTGATGAAGTTGAGGAAATACACAGAAACATTTTGTTTTTAAGCTCATGAAATGCATTTGAGGAGAAATGTGCAGAATGAGAGGTTGGTAATTTAGTCTAGTCAAGCAAACCTAAAAATCCACGAGTGCACGTGATCTGAGGATCGTCTCAGGTCCTTCATCAAATCTCACAACAGCTCAGCAGTCAATCTTGGCCCGGCAGCAAGCCTCTGTGCCAGCATTTCTTGCTGCTGTCATGCTGGTGAGATCAGAGGAAGCAAATGCCCTTTTCATTTGCCAGGTGTCAAAAAAGACTTTCATACAGCTGATGCTTGTGCATGTGTGCCACAGCTATCAGCATCAAGCTCCAAATGTGTCTTGAAATGTAAGTTTAGCATTGCATCTCAAGCACAGCACGCAAATATGATAAATCATTAAGTGTCTGCACTTTTCCATGCGGATCAGCTAAGAATGCATTGAATCCACAGCTTTTCGCCTTACTTAAATGTGGAGCCTTATCCAGATGTTGCATCGCAGCTGGGCCTGTGCCATCAGGTGCTTCAAATTGACCATACTCGATTTAATTGCTTGGTTACTTTGTTATCTTTATCCAAATGCAGTTTCTGAAATCATTTTACAAGCTAACTAAATCAAGCCGCCATATGCCTTGGTACGTTTTCACCAGCCTTGAATGATCGGAGCTCTTAAACAACAACTGGTGCTCTTCTTCCCCCTTGAGAACGCAGGAAGGTTGGAAACACACTGCAGCATAATGCTTTCCCATCAAAGATAGAGAAGACCAGCTAAATGACTAATGGCAACTCCGCTCAGATGCACACTTATGTCAGAGAACAAAAAATTGCTTAGTGTGATTGATTGACAAACACATTCATGTCTCTTTGCATTCAGGTTTTTTTTTTTTTTTATCTCAAGAGTCTATTCAGAAAACTGAAAATACAGGCAGACTACTTGATCTTGAAAGTGTGTCACTTAAGAATCAAAAGTCTCTCATGAATTAGTAATGCATTTGTACTAATCTTAATTTGTACAAGTGAAAAATTTTAAAAATCACAAAAAATAAATATTAGGAATGATTCGAGTCAATGTTAAGCATGTGATCAGGGTTCTGATCAGGGCTAACCTCTGTTTGTTGTCAGCTGCACCATGATGTGGCTGACGTAAAATATGACGGAGGGTGCCAACATGTCTGTGACATATTTAAAATAGTAAATGAGAGCAGTTCAGTAGCTACTTGCAGTGTTTGCAGTTTGGCTATTTCTTGTGGTGGCAGCAACAGCGCTACATTCAATACCAGCAAATTTATTTGGCATTTAAAATCAAAACACTCAACAGAATATACAGTGTTCACCCAGCTAACTCTCAAAGCTAACGTAGCTAAGAAGCACACTTGAGAGGTCTGGATGACAAACCCATCACTGGGATGAAGAAAATAGGTTTTGAGCTCTTTTTGTTCCCTTGCTGGAGCCATGGTACATACTACCTTCCCGATACTACATAACCAACACAACATAATCCAATCATTGGATTACCTAATCTTTTCACTGTTATCATTATCAGAACTCAACAACTCAAGATAAATCTGTCAATTACAAAGAAGTATTATCATAATGTTTACCCCCCAATAAAAAGGAAACTGAAATTTGTCTTTCAATATTTTGTTACAAAAATAAACTAAATCAGAAAAAAAAAAACAATAATGCTCTGGCCAGGGGTCATTTCATCCATCTGGGTGTTGTTGCTGGCTGATCAGACCAGGAATGACATGAAAGAGAAGGACAATGCTTGGGCAGGACTTAGTGAGGTCTCAGTCAGCGTTCGCTCAAGGTAACCAGGGATCAAGGTGAAGTCTTCAGGGGAAACCACTACCACCAGCTTTATCTCTCAAAGCCATAAAGGTTAGTCTTCAAGTTGCTGAATCTCTCTTCCTGCTTCTTTTAACTGTATTTCATTCTGCTTGGGTTTTTGACAAAATGTTTTCTTTTACTGAGGTTAACAAATGGAGACGGAAGACGAGGGGAACTTATACACATGACAAACATACCAGACAAACTCAAGTGAAGACTAAAAACACAAGCTGAACACCACTCAGGAGCAAGGACATTCTGAGTGGTTATCAGTGGTTTATAAGACATTCTTTGAGACTGCCTGGCGTCTACAGTTGATTAAAACTTTTAGTTAGTTCAAAGTTGAGCTACAGCAATCTCTGTGAGACAAAAAGTAATAAAAGTGTTAAAACAATTAAATAATTTCTCACTGAATAACTGTACACAAATAATGATCAATAATAATTTCTCATACTCCAAAAGGTCTCATAATCACATAAGCACATAACTGATTAGGTGTTCACAAATGGAACACATGTCCAACGATATAGAATCATTTAGAGGGCAGTTGGTGAAAGATGATGGTAGGTCAGAGGTCACGAAGAAGGAGGCCCCTTTTTTGCTACAAATGGGTTGGGATAATATTAAGGAGTGAAATTCAGCCTTAGGGGTACTTTTTCAAACTGAGCTGAATGATTCAGTAGTGATCTGTTTAAGCCTTAGTGGTTGAACTTCTTGCAAAGGTCTTTCTTGTTTTGACTGGAGTGAAAAATGTTGTCACTAAGACAGAGGCAGAGTAAAGAGTGGAGTGAGTGACTACTCACCGGCCCACCACCACCGCCGCCCTTTAACTACACCACCTAAAATGATCTGCTGTCCGTAATGCCTTTCGTAAAAGATTAAAACTGCTGCAGGGTATAAACTTAGAGATGTGTTGACCAAAGTAAGTTACAGATAAATTTAAGACCACTAAAACTTTAGCAAACTTTGCCTTCTTATTGAAAATCCAAAGAATGCAATGTGTTTGGGTTTAAACAGAATCAAACCAGGCTATTTCAAATATGGCTTGACCTAGACAGTGGAATTGTCTCACTTAAAAGTAAGTCACATAATAGAATTAGGCCATTTGTGGACTAAAAAAACAAGATTATTTGGCTTTTCCATGCCCAGTGATACTATCTCTGCTAGACAGTATCACTCAAGAAAGAAAATCTTTTCAAACAGAATGCTTTGCAATATTACTTCTCCAGAATTGCTTCAAGCCTTTTTCTTTTATGGATTGGCTTGACTTTAGTGTCAGTATAGGTGGGCCCTGAAAACACAGAAGAAAAGACAGTGACTTGTAAGTAGACCTTTTAGTTTGAAGTTACACCTAGAGGCATTTGAGTTTGAAAGTCTCAGTGTTGGTAACATTGATATAAATATGTATAAGCAAGTTATACTTCAAATTGAAATGTCTCACTTTTAATATAAGCTAAAAACTGTTGATGTTTCCTTTAAATAGGTGACATTTGCACAGGGCTGGAGATAATTGTGACGCAAGGGTAACAAAGCCTATTTATGTTACAGAAGGTGCTTTGTTTGGTCTTATGCGAAACACGGGAACCCATGTAGGTTGAGAAAACAACAGCGTGAAGTTTAGCGGATGGGAGGAAAAGTGGCAAGACTACAGGGATCACAGATCAAACCAATTGCCTGCAGTGAAAGAATAAGGTAGAAAAGGAGGGAATGGAGGATGAGAAGAGTTTGACAGAGAGATTTAAAGAGAAGTGCCTTTCTATAGAGCCTTTGGGACTCTCAGGTGCCAGGGAGAAAAGGACGACTGTCTATTTCCCAATCTCATTTCCGTTGAGACCCGTCTCTCCATCCTCGCTATTTAGGCTGTGTGTGTGCATGTGTGTGTGTTCGAGAGAGAAAGAGAGAGAGGGGGGGAGGGTTAGGGGGAGATGGGCGGGTGCGTGTGGGTGCCTGCGAGACGGGAAACAGCGGGGCTCAGTNGGGGGGGGGAGGAAGAGAGAGGGATATGGTATCTTCCAGCTTGCCTGGAGACATGGCACTGTGTTTCACAGATAGATCAGCAGTAACAACCACTTCCACTAGCGAAGCTGTCACATGCTGCTGCTAACAAAGCTACAGCTCCCACTGCTAACACAGGTCAAATTTAACAAGTAGAACAGCATGACTTTTACCCATACTGTGCTTAATGCTTTTTTCGCATCAAAACTCTCTAATTTTTCAATGACTGAGTACACTAAATTCTCTCACTCTCTTACTTTTATAGTCAATACACGATCATGCGCATGCTGTACATTTGTTTTCCAATTAAAGTTACAGTGATGGGGGTAAACGTGTCACCCTCTTTGTTTTTCTTTTGGCGACTCTCCTCTGCAGGGGTTGTCACAGTAAGTGAAGTTGCATGAGAGATTTGGCAATTGTTGATGCCCTTTCTCACACATCCTAGGCTCAAACCCGCAGCCTCGGACCACTAGACAACAGCACTGACCACTGAGCCACTGCGGCCCCTAATTCCAGGGTTTTAGGTATCAAAATATTGAAAAAGTCTGATCTTTACTTGGTCCTAAAGGTATTCAAATCTAATGTGGAAAAAGACAACATATTCTTGGACATTATTTACTAAACAAAATCAATATGGAAAAACTGCAAAAAAAAACCCAACTTTGTACACCTCATGATTCAGAAGCTTCTGGAGTCATCTTTAGCAGTAGTATCTTGAAGTAGTTGCTTTCCGTATGACTTTATCAGTCTCTCACATGGTTGCAGAATAATTGTGTGTCTCTCTTATTTACAATGTTGCATCAGTTCATTGAGGTTTGTAGAAATTCATTTATATACAGCACTCTTAAGGTCCCAGCACATCATTTCAGTCAGGTTGAGGTCTGGACCATTGCAACACCTATTTATTTTACTTTTTTTAAGGAGACATATGTAGGTCCGTGGTTAGATCAGTCATCCTGCAATGAGCTAGTCGGAGGTCCAATTCCACCAGTATGCCACATGTTGAAGTGTCCCTGGGCAAGACACTGAATCCTTCATTGCCTCTGATGTGCTCCATTGGTGTATAAATGTGGTCTAAAGCACTGATTAGACTCTGTAGAATGATTTGTTCCAATTAGCTTAGTAGAGTGCTGTATGAATGTGTGTGTGTGTGGATGGTTAAATGAGAGCACAGATTATGTTGTAAAGTGCTTTGAGTGTCCTTGTTGGCTAGAAAGACACTATATAAGTACAGTCCCTTTACATTTTTAGCCATTTTGTTGTAGATTTGCTGCTATGTATTGGAATCAATGTCCTATTGTATAATGCAGTTTGTTCCAAGCTCAGCTGTTATACAGATGGCCTCACATATGATTCCAGAGTCCTTTGGTTGACAGAGGAGTTTAAGGTTGACCTAATAACTTCAAGAAGCCAAAGTCCTGTGGCTGCAACACAAGCCCAAATTATTATCAACCACCACCGTGCTTGCCAGCTGGCATGAGGTGTTTGTGCTGATATACAGTGTTTGGTTGGTGTTTGCTGATGTCTTTCCTCTTTGCCAGTGTGCTAACACACACCTGTGTGCTTCAAGCAATCAAAATGCCAAAACTCTGCTTTTATAGATGTGGTCACACAGATGACTGGCTGCTACTTTCCCATGTGCATCCTTTGGAGGCAACAAGGGTGGTCTTTGGTTTTTTAACACACTGTTTCTCAATTCTGGTTTTGTTTTTGTTTAATTAATGATGTCTTGGTGAAATTGGTTGTGTGTTTTTGTTCACTTAGTTAGATTTAAACAATTTTAGAACCTGGTAAACAACAGATAATTTTTAGTAAATTCCAATATGTATATCCAAAAAATAAAAGAGGATGGACTTTATGTTTCCTATGACTGTACTTTGTACTGTCATTTTCTAAAGCATTGTCACATTATTATAACTGTACAGAACAGAGCAGTTGAACCTATACATATGGGATGAATTAACACTTTGCACTAATTCTTCTACTTTGGATTAATCCTGAACTGGATAAAAATTAAATAAGGACTTGACATCCAGCATGTGGATTAAAAAAAGCCTCTGCAACTCAAGGTTTAAGGAAAATGTGTAAAAACAAATACTAAACATGTGCTTTTATTTTGAATAGTGAAATATTAGTAGCTAGCTCCTAATACCCCAGTAAATTTCAAACACATATACTGTTGCCCACTTAATAGACCCACCATCTCCCTTCTGGTTATATATCCCAACTCAATTCCTCCCCCCTGTTATTTGCGATGCACACAGCAGAGTGGATGAAATATTTTCCTCACCGCCACTAGCAGAGACACAATATAATGAAATGGAAGATAAAAACAAGGAGAAGAGATAGAGAGGACACAGGTAGATAGTGTATATATGGGGAGATATACAGAGAGATAGAGAAAGACAAGGACGTGTAGGCTCGTCCCGAGGGAGGTGCTGGCCTTAATTATGCTAGTGTGGCTCATCAGTCTCCAGGCTGCCCTCTGGCCCACGTGTCCTTTCTCCTTGTGGACTGGGAATTGAACATTGTCGTACTGTTTGTCCATGGAATTAGTCTGACAGATTAACAGCTAAACACCCACAGATAACACCAGGAGCCCCACAGGGACCTTGCTGCTTGGGGAGAAGTAACCAAGACAAAAGAGATGTAAAAAGGAGAAGAAAAAAAGAGGAGATAGAAACACTTTTGCTTTAAAGCGAAGAGATAACTTTAGCACTTGGTCTTTTTTATCTGAAAATCTCGGTGCAGTAAAGGAGCTAAAGTTTGATTATAAGGTGAGAAAAGAAGAAAAGAAAAAGGCACCAGAGATGAAGAAAGCCTGCGTTATGGGGCTAGGTGAAGTAATGTACAGGGTGAGGAGAAGGGAGGAGAGAATCAAGGAAGTCATGCAGGGACTTGCTAATTGGAACAGCAGCAGCACGCTTCTCCTGAGTGACTAATTCTAGTCCAGGATGTAATGTCAGTGACATCTTCCTTTGTGTGATGCTACTTTAACAACTTGCGTTCAACCGAGATTGGAAATGCATATGTAAGAATTGTAGAAAATCAAATAAAAGAAATTTGAAAAACAGAAATCTAAAATTACTCATTCATATTGATAAAACTAAATTTAAATCTCAATTTTGCATTACGTGATTATTCGGAGAGATCAGTATTATTTGCAGATTTAAAATAGCAGCAGCAGCTGGCTGTAGCACTTACAGTGCAGCCTTGGGAATTTCTAGCAAAAATAAACACTATTTTTCTAAACTGAGGTTATTCAAAGGACTATTTACAACTGTTAGATATTTATTGTTCATAATAATTCCAAAGAATGGCACTTTAAATAATTGGAATTATCCTTGCTTTAATTTTAGCTCAATCCATTGTATAGTGCATATATATATATATATATATATATATATTTAAAAAAAAATTCCCTTCTCACCCTCCGCGGGTGGTCTTTGTTTCATCCTCTGAGCTCGGGTCCTCTACCACAGGCCTGGGAGCTTGAGAGTTCTGCGCAGTATCTTGGCTGTGCCTAGAACTGCACATTTCTGGACTGGGATGTCTGATGTTGTTCCTGGGATCTGTTGTAGCCACTGCTCCAGTTTGGGGGTGACTGCCCCTAGGGCCCCGATGACCACAGGCACCACTGTGGTCTTTACCTTCCAGGCCTTTTCCAGTTCCTCTCTGAGGCCCTGGTATTTCTCCAGTTT
>NC_051438.1:10610382-10665462 GCF_001649575.2 Kryptolebias marmoratus
CATGAGACTTTCCGATGGTACTTCATTCAGCCGTTGTAATTGGCGTCGGGGTTGTCTACTGCCCATCCGGGCTACGATTCTATCTCTCAGGTCAGTGGCTGTTTTGTTCAGCTTAGATGGTTCGTTCATTGGGGCTGCATACCCAATCTCTGGGTGGGGAGTTGGATTTAATTCCCCTCTAACCTGGCATCCTGGCTCCTCCCCCTTGCCATAGCATTTGTGTTGCACCTCGTCAATCTATATATATATATATGACTTTTGTTTACAAAGAACAGTAGAGCAGCATTGCATTATCATTTTTATACAATAAATATACACAAAATAAACATGATCTTTGCTACGGAAAAATGAAAGAACCTTAAAGAAAATGTTTTTATACAAATAAACAATGAGATGACTCACCCCTTTCAAAGTGTAATGCTGGTGTTTTTAAATTCAACATATGGCAAAGTGAGATTCAACTTAAAACATGTACAAAGAAGTGTGTGAAAATAAAAAAAAATGTAATAAACAGAAAAAAAATGTCACAACAAATAACTTTCCAATTCCACAAAGACATAAGAACTAAAATTCCCTGCCACTTGATCAAAAAGCCCTTCCTCTGGTGTCGACTTTTATATTGCTTGCAGGAAAACACAGCCTTAAAAAAGAACGGTTAAAAGCATCGAGCAGCTCTTTACCTTGAAATGTGTTGTTCGGCAGTGGCAAAGCGCCCATCGAGTAAATTAAAAGCTGTTTATGTTTATTATCTTTCGAACATATAGTGACTCCGGGCTGCGCTTCACTCATTGCATGCCTGTTTTGATTATAACGGTATGGCAGACAAATGCAAAGCGACTACAGCGAGTTGTGATTAAGTCTGAGGAGGTGAAAATGGATATTATAGGGTTTTATCTGTGTGTACAGTTTACAGAGGGGCCTACTTTAACTGTTGGCTTTTCAGGAGGAAACAATGGTGTCAGCCTAAAAGACTGCTGTAATTGTGTATTAATGAGGATGTCGGGGAGGAGAACGCCTGATGTCTGACCTGTTCTAGCAATTGCAGGACCTCCTTGGTGCAGGCAGCTTGAGTCTCTGTGTTTTAGAAGGTTTAGTTATCAATTATGTATGAAGGATTAGTCTCCTTCAGCTCCTTGCGCCGGTGGGATATCAGCTCCTTGATAGCCCTGACTGTCAGGCTCCACGCTCGTTTGCAGGTTAAGAGCCCCCACCACCACACACCCCGACTCCCAGAGTCCTGTTTGACCTTGAAGACAAAGTGACACAAGTCTTGCTAACAATCAAACCCTGGTGGGAACAAAACAAAATCAAAACACCAATCCTGGTCTCTGATATGGAGCTCGCAGGCTCTGGTGGTCTGGGACAGAGCGGGGTTAAGCAGCTGGTGCCAAAGTGAAACAAAGACACACAAACGCAGGTACTGTACAGCAAACACACACATACTGTACACACACATTCACACAACTGCCGCACATGCTGATTCCTGCATATATATATACACAATGGGGCTGCAGGGTTCAGCTGCTCACAGACAGCTTAGAATTGGCTTGTTTCATATGCATATAAATATTAATAAAAGATCCTCGACGGGCCACAGTCCAGCTATGCTCCTGTAATCTCTTACAATTGAAAGCCAAGGCTCATGAGATGAGAAGGGGAGGAGGCAGTGGAAGACAGAGAGAGAGAGAGGGGGGAAAGGGAGAGAGACAGGAAAATGGAAAGAAAGAGAGGGTATAAAAGGCCTTTGTGATTCATCATTCTGAAAATGTCTCAGATGTGGAGAAGGTCTGTAATCCATCAAAATCTCTTTTCTTATTAAATTCTTCAGGATACACTTTCCACTCCCTAAATGTGGTTCACTGTCCCTTTTGATTTGATGCACAAATAGGTAAAAGAGCAAGAACTAAGTGAAACACTCGTACATACCTTTGAAAACCAAGATTTATGAAATTACATTAAGCTTCATGCACACTAAAAGCACCAACACTCTGCTGGAGTGCAAATTAA
Organism: Kryptolebias marmoratus; assembly: GCF_001649575.2. Lineage (NCBI taxonomy): Eukaryota > Metazoa > Chordata > Actinopteri > Cyprinodontiformes > Rivulidae > Kryptolebias > Kryptolebias marmoratus. The sequence continues at coordinate 10,612,390 of NC_051438.1, forward strand.
TGCAAAGTCATACTTTTGTCTTTTTTTGTTTTGTTTTCTTTTGTTTTTTTTTCCCAGAAACTCTCTCATGTCAATGAAAATTGAGATGCCATCGTGAAGAAAACAACAACAACCCCCCAACCCACACACACACACACACTTATTTTAAATTTGTATGTCAATTCAACCATGTGAATTTAAAGCTAGGCCATACTCTGTTTAAAATAGTTTCGGCATATGTATCCTAAACAAACCAAAAACAAAAACAAAAAACAAACAAAGAACAACCACAGTATCAGCTGTTACAAAGGACTCAAAAATGTGAGCCACAATTTTTGAGTAGAAAAAAAAAAAGGTTTTGCAGATTTGTTGAGCTCAGGTCTGATAGATGTTTATTCCACCATAAAATCTCCTGGATACCAAATTGATTTAGATGTTCTTAAGGACCAGCTGAATGTAGGACCAACTATTGGCTTAATTTTAAAAGGCATATAATAATAATAATAATAATAATAATAATAATAATAATAATAATAATAATAATAATAATAATAATAATAATAATAATAATAAAATACAGGAAAAGCTTTTGCTGAGTACTAAGGGATAGTTCAGATTTCCTGATGTGGGATTTTGTGGAAAAGTTATAAACAAATACTCTCTTACCTGTTGTAGATTTGAACTGAGAAGCTTACGGCTTTTTTTTTTTAAATAAACAAAAAACAAAGTGGATTGCTGCCATCTTCGGACAACTCCAGTCTAAAAAAAACTTATATTGGGTCACCTAACCATTATTTTTTTCCACATTTACATCACCATCAAAGTGCCCCAGGCTGCACCAAAAGAGCTACAGCCAGCTGCTGCTATTTACACTTTCATTTAACCAAATGGTTTTATGTAAATAACCATATAATGTAAAATTGACAGAAGTGTAAGGTTTACTGAAGTTGTTTTATGGCAGAAAAAGAAAAAGAAAAGTTGCTGTTTGCTCTGCAAGGGCTAGATGTTAACTAGTCAGTCCAGTCAGATTAAACTCTAATTCTCCAATCTGAGGTCATTCATAGAACTGTTTACAGCAAGCATGATAGTAATAGTTCATAAACTTTCCTCAAAACTCCACCTCAAAAGATCTGGACTACCACTTTAGAAGCAATACCTACAAGATGACTCTAAGTAAAACTAAAGGCTCAGCATTCATTCAAGCAATGCACATTCCCTGCATGCAATCTATCAGCTGTCAGAGTATGTGTTAGGGATCAGGCTCAGCTACTGCCAAGGACATGATCCCTTTGTGATTTCTACTCCCAATTTAGTTATAGTTATACAACACAGTCAGTAATGAAATGAAAATAAGGCATCTAAAGCTTATAAGGGGACACATTCTGACCTTTTCTAATACGTGAACATAAGTATTTTTATGATCCCAATCATTTCAAGTCACACATTTTCAGTGTGAAATAATAAAAAAAAAGAGATGAAATGTGCGACATGAGTTTGAAATTATAGAGTGCAGACAATTAGCTTTTGTCTGCTCATTATAGCTTCAGATTCATAATGAAATGATAGGTTTGGTGAGGTGAAATACTCTTTGATTTAAACAAAGGATGAAAGCATGCTCTTTTTCCTTTCTCATTGTCAAATTAACGGTCTCAACAGTTATTATTTATTACAACTCGCAAGAGTTCTTTTTTGGAGAAGAATGAATTTAAACTGCAATTATGGGAAAGGAATATAAAAAAAGTCAAAAGCAGAATAAAAGACACAAAGGAGGTGCATGAGCTCTGGCCACCACCAGTGACTTTCTAATGAGGTAGTTGCCATGGAGACAAGCCTTTATGAGACTCTAATAAAGAAGAGGCCTTGCACTGTACAATAGTGCGTTTCTGTGTCTGTATTTGTACCCTTAGTGCCGCCATATCGAGCTTTTCCTCACTGCATCCACAGGCAGGCTGGGATTTCTCTGAAGCCTGCCCTTTCTCTGAGGATCGAACACGGCCCTGCGGTGTATCCCAACTCTCCTACTGTCATTATCCTGAAGATGACACTCTACTGGGGTTTCACAGGCCTAATTACAGTCCCCAGCCCGACCTTGGCTTCCTGGCTACCTTTTTGTGACCAAGGCAATACAGACCACAAGCTGTATCCTCGGTCTCTGCATGCACTTTCTAATGCTGTCGTATTGAGAGGAAAAAGTCAGGCAGGGAACCTCCGCCTAATGCTTACTGATCACTGTTAATTCAATAAGTGAGGAGCCTTACCTTGATTTACCCTCAGAGGAAATGGACAGAGAAATGGCAGGAATTAAATCTTAAGCAAAGAGAGTAGAGAAAAGGAGATGATTGGAGAAACAATGCTTGTTTTGTCACCAAACACTTCACGTGTACAACTACAGAGACACACAGAGAAGTTTCAAGGCAAGGCACTTAAATGCGCCAAATCTGATTTTTATGACTGTTTACTCCCAATAAAATTTGATTTCTTGCTATATTTGTGTTTGTGAGCATCAATTTTGGAAAGGGGGAACACACAGAGTGAGAACAGTACTAATGAAGCCAGATTTATTGTTATGATCTTTATTATATCCCACAGATACATTAATAAGTAAACAAGGAACTTCTCAGCAGAACTGAGAACCGTCTTCAGCTTCAGGGGCTCACTTGACAAAATAAAGAGATCAAACTTGTCACCGCTTGGGTTTTGGAGATTCTAAAGTGAAAAGAACCCATTGTGATCAGCAAATCTGGTATGTTGAAGCTGATAGTCTGCATCACAAATTCACTATTCCAAGAATTAGAAGGGCAAAAGAGCTGAGAGTTAAAGTTTCATTATAATAAATTAATAGCTAAAATTAAAGGCTCAGCAGGAATGCATATCGCCTGCCACCTTTCATGCCAGACATTTAAATTAGAATCATCTTAAGCTGATAATGAATGGAGTCATAATTGTTTTCATGGGATTTTGTGAAATCTCACAAGATGTATTAGTGCTCAGAGAATGGATGGCTCTCAACTACTACCACATCAAATTTAGCTCAATACCTTTAAAATTGACTGAGTTATAGCCATTTTAGTGTTTCCTATTTTGAGCTGCCTGTGGTGGCCATCTTGAATTGGAGTGAATCTAAGAGTTAATAATTTGTCCATCCAGTGATTATTTTCTGTTTCAAAAAATTGGGTCCAGTGGTTGCTAACAGACAGACACAGTTGACTCCAGTGGTCAATGGTAAAGTTTTAAAAATAGATTTTGCATGAATCAATCTGTTAGCACTCTTAGTGTGTGTTGGGAATGACTCTTAGCTACTACCACACTGTTTTAGCTCAGTATCTTGTAAAACTAGCTGGGTTACAACTATTTTTATGTTTGCTAAAGTTGCTAAGTTGTGGTGGCCATTGGGGTTGACATCAAACTTTAATCAGCTGTAGATGTACATCTAGTGATTACTTTCTGAAAGTTATATTAATTGGGACCTAGTATGCTTCCTTGAACAAGTTAGGATAGGTCGGTGGGCTATACAAAACATGTTCATTACAGTTAATACACAAAATCATTCTCAGATAATGAGATTGTTTTAAGCTCATTTCAGAATGAGCGGTTTTAGGGCTCTGTCACCATTATGCAAATAAACTGCTGCTGGCCACGCCCCCCAACTCAGTGTCCCTTCTCAAAACATAAAAACTCTCTGAAGGATTAAACGCTGCAGATCTGACGCACATTTACATCGCTATTAATTCACAACCCCCCCCCCAAAAAAAAACCTACAAATAAAATAAGGCCAGGCCAAGATCAGCCCAGCCAGCAGCAGCAGGCTCAGCTCCTCGTCCTCCTCCAAACCTGAAAAGTGTCCGGACGGCCGCCTGGTAAAGATCAGTTTTATTTATTTTTTTCCAACTTTTCTTCTCTTTTATTAACATAGTTCTAATGTTAGTTTAGACAAACCTGCCGTGATTTTAACAGAGACATGTTTCTGGGACAGCTGAGCTGTTCAAACTACAACTTTCTTTGGCAATATTGCTGGGAAACATTGCCATGGAAAATAAAATGAAGCCACGCAGCTCTGTTCTGCGTGACTGGGAGAACATGCATGGACACATGTTCTATATTGCAGCCGACAACAGAACATTTTCCTTTTCCAGCAGACATTGTTCAGCAGTAAAACCAGCAGAACTAACATGACGATCTTCTTGTAATGAAGTGGGTGGAGCTCCCCTTGGGTTGCCAGGTGAGGGTCTGGGCTCGGCTTGGGGTTGCTAGGTAATGGCGATTGTGACGCAACAATCCTGAGGTTTTGGAAACAGGTTGTTTTGCAAACACCATAAAACATTTACTTATTGCCAAAAAACGGCTGGGTGTTTTTTTTTTGTTGTTGTTGTTGTTGTTTTTTGCACTTGGACTCTTTCTAGAAGAAGTGGATACCCAAATGGAAGTACAAAAACATGCAAAAAGGGAATTTTACATAATAGGTCCTCTTTAAACTCTATCCAGTGGTTCATGAGATATATGGCTAAAAAACAGACAAACAAACACACACGTATACAGACAGTCAAAGACATTATTGCCTTCAGTCACAAAATAAACTGTAAAAAAAAATAAATAAATAAATAATTGAAATTTTGGATACAGTTAAAAAAATTGAAAGCATATCAATCAATCATTTAAATTGAATAAAAAATATAATTAAATTAAAAAAGAAAGTGACGTCTGGTTTGTGGATACAAAACAATTTTGTTAATGTGTCAAAAGCATCTGCAAAATCATTGTGCATTTAAATGAATTTTGAAATCTAATATTTATTTGTTAAACAATTTATTTGCTTACAAAGCCTCAAATCTTTAACTGTATATAAAATAATTAGAAAGAAATACGTGTTGTGTGGGTGGTTTCATCTAAACCTCCCACTTCCGCTCTGGGATTTTCTTGAATTGTTGCATCATGTCATTATTTATCTGGCAATCTACAGAATCCAATGTCTGCTACAATGTCTGCAACAAGGGCAATATCTAGTAAGTCTCTAGTGGAGTGTGTTTTTCCATTCATCCATTATCTATAAAGCTCAGGGTTGCAAGGTGCAAGACACTGTCCCAGCTGACAATCAGCAAAAGACAGAGAGTGCCCCTTGGAAAATGTGTGTAGCCAAGGCAACCATAAAGAAGAGAAGGACAACGTTTAATATTTACTCCTACTGACAGTTTGCTTTAGAAATACCTCTTAACCAGAACTGATTATCAGAGAGAACAAAAATACCCAAAGATGATTTACAACTGCACTGAGTCAGCCGGCAAATTTCACTTTAAAGAAGGACGAAATCAACAAGTCTAAACTTAAGCACTTATTGTCAGTAGGCGGCAGAGCTAACTACTACAACATGTTGCTATAACAAGTGTGTGATTTAAGAAGTAAAATTAGAAAAATACAAAGGGGGCTGCAATCCAAACTAGCTTGTTATGTTTGAAAACACAGTGCAGGAAAGAGACCATTATTAATGTCATGAACTGGGGTGAAGGAGGCGAACCCTGAGCGCAGACTCATATTGAAAATAAACTAATTTACTTAGAAATAAAAGGCAAACCAAAACAAAGGCTGACGTGGCAGCAATACCTAAACTAAATACAAAAAACATTAACTAACTAAACAAAACCTGAACAGATCTGAGACAAGAGATGAACCAATGGGAGACGACGAGACACGAGTAACTGGAAGGACGGCACATCAGGGAGGCAAAGTGTGACAATGAACCAGCAGGGAAATGTGGAAAGTGACTGGGTTTTAAAGGCAGAGGGTGATTAGTGGAAGTGGGCACAGGTGAGATGATTATCGAGCTAGAGGCAGGTGTAAATGGGTGAGAATGGGAAGAGAGAGAGTAACTGAGGAGAAGTGAATGGTGGCAGAGGCACAGGCAAGAGACAACTAAATAACACAAACAATAAACTCAAAATGAAACATGAAGACAAAACAAAATACAAAAACCCAGATCCTAACAATTAAAGGTTTTTTTCCTTATTGTTTGGCTAGTTTTGAAGTGATGTTCTATTAGATTGTTATCAATAATTAGTCGACTATGACAGCAGCCATAGAGCACAGCATATGGAGAAAAAAGGTAAAAGTCTTCATCTGAGCTAAACTAATGGCTAGCATGAACTTGTTGTTTATTATTTTTCTGGCTTATAAAACAACTCTTTCACAAAAATGACTGATGTGAAATAAGCGATCATTAGCTAGTATTAATCCTCTGAACATTTGCAGGACATCATTTGTTTAGTTTGTTGCTGTTTTCTCATTTGAACGGCATCCGTGTTACTATGCAAATATATGTATGCGTATAGTCCCACTAAAAAAAGGACTATGTCTATGTTGATGGTGCTGAGAATGTGAATGTATCAGTCCACCAAGTGTTGAGTAAACATTTAGACTGACTAGACACACTAATATGCAGACTGACACAGTCTCAACACCATCTGCATATACATATATGGTCTATTTCAGTTGATCTTGTCATATTAAGGGCTATGAAGCGTTACAGGGTTTGTAAATATTTTGACTAAGAACTTCCAACCAAATATAGGTAAAATTTGAAACTGGTTTTATTTTGATCTATGAATGGGGAACAAGAGCAGAGGTTAGAAGCTTGCAGATAAGATAAGTTAGGCTTGCTCTGTGACGGATGTCTCTGCTCATAAGGTACTAACAGTTGATAACTATTTGACAAATCACTTCAGCAATGACCATACTATTCCTTCAAAGAGACACTTCAGATATTTTGTTATGGAGTTCTGTGGTTCTAGTTAATGAAAAAAATGATTTTCTTCTTGTAGAGAGCTCTTTGAACAACCTTAGTTTGAAGAAATATGGAAAGAAATATACCAATAGAGTTTAATTCTGACATGCTAACGGCAAACTGCAATCTAAAAATACTTTAGCAGTTCATGTGTACGCTATTGTATCAATCTTTACATGACTGTCAGTTTCACACAGTGTTTTAAGAATATAATTTTATGGTTATGTGCAAGTACAAGTAGCATCTTTTCATGAACAGCCTCCCAGTTCTATAGACTTGGGTTGTTTTAGGGTCAAGAGTTTAATCTTGACCTCACTCAGACCAGCCCTTAGTTTTTCCATCCATTCAGATTTAATGTTTCTACAAACTGAGGTCGTTCAAAAAAAGCTATTTACAACAGGTTAGGTTTTATCTGTTCACAAACCTTTCACAGAACCCCTCTTCAAAAAATCGGAAATATTCTTTTAAAGTGGCTTTGCTGTTCTTCACAAATTGTATAGAAGTCACACACGCGCCTCAGCTTTTCCTAGTCTGGCTGTTTCTTTTTATCCTGACGGGGGCTTCTGGTTCTGCTTTAATTCAAGAAGGTCTACATGTCTCACAGGGGGTTCACAAACAAGTCACCTTTGAAATCCTGCACACCAGCATTCATTAGTTAGCCTGGTCTTTGGAGATAACATGGTTGTTCCCAGAAAGGCCTCTGTCACATAGTGTGGTTAATTTGTCACATTATATACTCGGGTTTAGTTTACATCATTTGATATATGTGAAAAAAATCACTATGTCAAAGGGTAATAAAGCTTAGAATATTCCTATTTTAAATATCAGGCATAACTTAGATGTAAACTATAAAGACAAATGCTTTATCACATGTATGCACATTAAACATTTCCTGTTCTTTCAAGACTCTGTCATGACATGACAGCTTGAAAAAGAATAAGGTTACACACCTCGCAGCTGTGGAGGAGGTTCTGACAGTTAGCCCAACTCTTATATTGCCTTGTATGAGACTTCAGGCTCTGTGATCAATTTTTTTTTCAAGCAGTGTAAGCTTGTAAAGGGTATACTTAGAAGGGCTCTTAGGCATCCCTTTCTCCCCAACAATGGACTGTGGGATGTTCCCTTTTCTCCACACAAACAGATCCATCTGACATGACAGAGCTTAACGCCTGAGGGCCCACTTAACTCGCAGCCACATTAATTGAATCTATAGCTCTTGTGAAAACACAAGTGAAAAACCCCAATACCATGAAACCTACCAGAGTATGGGGAATGGATGATTTGGAGCAAAAGAGATTGCATGTCAGGAGTAAGAATCTGACGTGTTTTGAAGCCACTGAAATGGAAAGGCTGTGATGTGTGTTAATCTGATCGTTAGTCTGAATCAGCTGAGGCTCGTCTGAAAACACGGCTTTACAGAACGGTTCTCACAGCGATCTAGTTACACCTCATTATCTATTTCTGCTGTCTATCTCCTCTGTCTTGCCACTGCAGGTAATGGAGAGGTATTCTCAATGTATCTCTTGTATCAGGGCTCCTTCCAGGCATCTCCATGGAGATAAAGTTGACCTCCCGGTATGTAATCATCCTCCTCCACGTAGCAGGTGAGGGAGGTAAGGCCAAGGATCTCAGAGAAACATGGTGAGAGCATGTAAGCCAGTGCATGCGTGCACATGGAGAGGAGGAAATACACACAAAGCAAATACGACTCTCTGCAAACACACTCCTTTTCTTCACCTCAATATAACCCCCATGTTTACTCCCAAGAACAAAAATTTCACTCTGTCTCCCTCTGTCTGAGGATTAATTCACTGGATAGAGGCTGATAATACAGACCTACAGAAATCTGGGGCTCCTCCTTTTACAAATGTCAGATAAAGTCATCATCATCATTTTATTACACAAAGCCGATTACTCCTCCAGCCAGGCGCGTGTGGGGGATAAAAGTGGGGATCTGGTGGAGAGCCTTGACATAAATTGGATTTCCTCTTGCCTATATCCTTAAATATAGATTTATTATACATTAACACACCAGTTCCCCTTACTTGTTGCAATGTGGGGATTTACTTTAATAAAAAGGAAGAATGCTGTTTATAAAAAAAATGTATTACTTACTTTCTGCAAAATTGATTGCATTTCAGCAGAAAATCATGTGATAAAGAAAGGAACAGCAATGATTTTTGAATTTTTTTTAAACTGAGGATATTTACAGTGGAAGAACATTTAGGTTTTTATGTGTGCATGTTTAACACTTTGAGCATATTCCCATGTTTCAGGAAGAACTTGCGTGCTTTCAGGGTCAGAGTCGGTCTTTCCTCCCTGCCTGGTTGCTGTTGGCAGGATTACCGTCAGGACAAGATGTTCAGTAAAAGCCCTTAGTTAGCGACGCCAAAGCATTGTATAATGCTCCATTTAGCACAGCACAAATTTGAGGATTTACTCTCAGACCTCTAACCTATCTGTAGGCATTTTCTGGATGGATCAACCTTCAGTGCATTCTAGCAGATGGATAATGTTTGTGGTGATTTCCCTTGGCTTAGTGGCTAAAATATGTTTTTTGCCCTGACTGTGAGTGCCTGCCTGCAATACAGATGACTGACAAACCAGTGGCTGCTTGTTATACCTGAAAAACATCAACCCCTGCTGCGGTAAGTGGGGTGAACACATGTAGCATTACAGCTTCATCCGCTCTCCACAGGCCGCTCAGAGCCACTTTATAACAATGTCATGTGGGGACTACTGCATGTTTACTATGTTTGAGTCATCCCTCCAACAAAATGTAATGCTGTCATTCATTATTAAATATTAACCATGGTGTGTGAGAGGAGTGTCTTAAGACTTTTAAGTCTCATTTACCTGACATATTTCACTCTCAGCTGTCAAATGACTGACTTCTCCATATCAAACTTTAGTTTGGTGAGATATATACTGTAGAGGAAATATGTGATGTCATCACAAACATCTGGGGATACATCCCACTAAGTGGCTCCCCCATTGTTTGACTCACAGCAAAAACATGTTATCACTCTCAGAAAAAAGACAAAAACAAAACCATGTCATTTTTATTTATTCTAATTTTACTTTATCGTTACTGATTTTAAATTTTTACTCAGTATTCCCAGGACAGGAACAAAACAAGGAGGAGCAGCATTTTATTCCTATGCTCCTAAACTCTAGAACCAACTCCCTGAATACCTGAGATGTGCTGAAACTGTTGGTTCCTGAAAACAATGTTTTATTTTTTTTCTACAAAAGCTTTCCCATAAAAGTTAAAGTTAACGTTATTAGATTATCAGTTTATTCTATTCGTTCTTAGTTACTTACTAATTGTATATTATTGATTTATTGTTCCTTTTTATGTAACACCTACATTTTAATGTTATTCTACTTTTTAATGTAATTCCTTCTCTTAATGTATTTTTCCTGTATCTCACTATCTGTAATACACTTTGAATTGCCCTGTGTACAAATGGTGCTGTACAAATGAACTTGCCTTGCCTTTTGTAGTTACAAACTAAAACAAAAATATATTAAAAAGTAATTGCTAAACTCTGCACTCTCTACTCTACTCTCTTTGAGTAGCTCCAGGTCCCCCAATAAACAGCACTTAAGTTATTTTATTCTGCTTTCTTGTATTGATGTATATCCTGAGCTCCTGCAGGTATGTCAGAGCTAATCTGAATGTTTTTTGGGTTGAAGAGATTTCTAGACTAAACTTGGATTAAATTGGACCTAAAAGTGAAAGAAGTAAAAGTGTTTACACCTGGCTTTAAATTTGCATTTAGCCATGTTTTTCATGTATTATTTTTTAAGAAGGGGGTTTGAACTCAGTTCTCATATTTGATCCTATGGATATGCACTCTGTATGTATGTATGAGCTTGTATGAGTCTTACTTTCAGTCTAAAACACAAAAACACACACACACAGACACCCCAGACTAAGTAGACTACAGTACAAGGGGAAGAATAACATCGAGATTTAACATTTTTCACACCTCTACAATGCTTCAGAGACACAGTTGAAGGAATGTAGAGTAATTACATGCTTGTGCATGGAAGGCCACAGTAGAGCTGACCCAAAATATGTTATGAACAAAGTGTGTCAGCAAGGTCCCGATCGGTTTCCAGACACAGAATTTAGCATCGTAGCCAGGATTTCACTAGTTCTTCCCCAGGTAGTAGGCTTTTTCAGTGCCACTGCTGTGTTTGTCTACACATCCCTCTATTGCCCTCCCTGAGATGACTCTAAGTCTTCCTCACATGGAATTACTCTCATCTCCTCTCCCTCCATTCCAGCCATCTCTTTATTGACTTCTACTTGTCCTCCCATCCATCCTTTCCATTTCTCCAGGCTTTTAGAGTGAATGATGCGGATAGATGCTCTCTGCACCCTTTCTCAAAGCTCTCACACACAATCAACAACTCCTGCATTCAGCAGTCTATCTCTCATCCCCTCCCTCTGTGTTTCTGGGACAGAAACACACACACACACATCATGCAGTTCTCTTTACACCTGGTCCATCTCAGATCTGAGAAGTGCTGGTTGATTCAATGGGGGCAGAAAAACACTTCACTTGTTTTCACGAGTGCCGACAGTAGAAAAAATACGAGCTTTACTTTCATTCTTTTGATAAAATTCATCAAAAAGTGGAGAATTTTTTTTAAAGTATTAACTTAAAAGCCAGATGTCTTATTTAGGCTGGAGTCAAGAGTAACAGACAAATACAGGGCAGCCCTCAATTCAGAGTGAATGATAAGAAAAGGAAATAATGCTTACCCATCAAAATGTTGTCACAGAAGATAAGATAAATGATGAGGTTTATTAAAAAACTATACAAAAATTATGTATTTCTTATTTTGGTTTACTGGAAATGAGCATTTGTAAATGTCACACATTGTTGCATTTAGCATCATTCATTATGAACCACAATCGGTTGGTGCATACTGGCATAAATAATTTTTTTCACATTGAAAGTTGTTGTAAGCACAAAATAAGTTTATACAATTATTACATTCAGAAGAGATTTTCACTTTTTGACATGGGGCAAAAAAGCCAATAGGTGGAGTTCACCCATAAAAGGTCACCGGGGCCATCACAGAGAGACACAAACACTCGCTCCAAAGGTTAACTTAGAATCATATGTAAACTGTGGGAGGAAAGCTTCATTGATAGAAGGTTGTAATTACAGTCAACTCCCTGTGAGGTTCTTGTTTTCACAGAATCACTCCTTAGGCCAATTCACAAATCACCTTCAAGCTGAACCTGACGTCCTTGTTTTCTTGTCCTGGTGTGTAATAAAAACTGAGGCAGCATGGGGGGTTGAGTTGCCCATCCCCCCTGTTCTGCCTTTGAGCTGGTAAGGGAGGTAGTCACTGAGCTGAGTTGCTAGGTATGTGTGAAATGCATTTGTGAATGAGCAGATGCTCCTTCATACAGGAGCTGTCTTTGTGGCAGTATCATGGAACTTTATTATGAAAAGACCTTTAGTCATGAGGACCATTGACTGGTTGGTTATCTGCCTGACCAAGCAACTCAATCAAACCTAGCATGGTTTGGTTGACTTTCAGACAAAACAAGTCTGGTTGTGGTTTTGAAATTCTTCTAATTTTAAAAAATAGAGTGCATGTACTTTGATCTTGGGGATTTTAAATGTTTTAAATTTCCCTGTCTCCTTCTCTAGATATAAATCTTAACGCAGCTGTTTTCCAGGTTCAAGTTACTTCACTTGATTGCATAATCTAAATACTCTGAATCTTCATAATGGCATGGCATTTTTACAAGTTTTTGATTTTATATTATTCTTTGTTTAATTTTTATCATTCCATCCATCCATCCATTTTCCTTTACCCGATTCTGCTTTCTGTGTTGTGGTGAGCTGGTGCCTATCTCCAGCTGTTGCTGTGTAAGAGTTTGGTTTATCCAGATGAGTCATGTTCTGTTCTTCTAATGTTGGTCATAACTTCTTGATGTCCTCAGTTGCCCTTTGTAAAAGTTCCTTTTCTTACCACCTGCTTTCGATCCCTAATCAGCATACCAGTTGTTACTCACTAATCACCTCTCTCAATGTACAACTGTTCTTTTGTTTTACTTTGTCAGATCATCTGTTAACCTCTCTGTTTTTGGCCAGTTGCCTGATTTCCTTTGTTTGCTGCTTTTGGATTTCTGCCTTGGTTTTGTTGCTAAAGTTTCTCTTAAATCCTTAACCTGCCTCTTACATGTCTGTTTTTGGGTCCTCCCACAACTCATCACATACTCAATGTGGCACATTGAGAAAAAAAGTTATACCTTCGTTTCTCCAGGTATTTACACAAAAATGAGAACAGTTTTAAACAGAAATTCAATAAAATTTGAACACATGTAATCAGTATTACAATACCACATTTGAAAACCAAAGAAAAACAAGATCACAAAACTACAAAAAAGGAATAGATTACTCAGATAAGCTTTTTTCATTGTTCTTAAAACAAATTTGAAATCTCATTAAGAAACAGAGATGAACCACTTCAGATCCTGTTGTTGTTTCAGGTCAAAGAGGCAAGGTAGGACAATTTCTTTTTACTAATGGCTGTATGCTAAAAACAATGAAGACTAAAAGCACAAGTTAAAACTGCTTCCAGTACATGACATGTCATTTCTGCAGTTTATACATATAATATGCTGTTTGCTTTAAATATAAGGATGACTCAGTTTTGCTATTTGTTTTTTCTTCTTTATGGTTTTTGTCTATGTAATTGTATCTTATTGAACAGAGTTAGCATACAAAGCTAGTTTGCATGAATAAAATGAACAAAAATTCTGTTTCACGTTTTGCTAATTTCTCCGTAGAAATAATGTGTGGTACTAACTAGGTACATTATCTTTCAACTGAAGTGGCTAGTTTGCATTGAGTGTGATATTTGATAGTCACTGTGCCATGTTCATTGTTGATTTTTGAACCATTTTCACCTTGAAATTTGTTTGTTAATGGCATTATACCAAATGATTGCAGTGTGATTGTTTTTGCATTGATTGCCACTGGTATTCTGAGGAAAGAGGTAAAATGACATTATCCTGATTAAGAGAGGTCTGCCTTGGATCTCTGTTTCCCAGACAGCGGAGCCTGTAGGAGGTTAAATTAACATGTCACTCTGCTAAAACACCAGATTAGAACATGCACTGCAGAAAAGCCTTTCTTCTTTTTCTCTCTATCTCATCCTCTTGCAAATGCATATCCACATACACACACACACAACACTTCCTGCTTTACAGCATAAGTTCCTGTGGTACATATCACATTGTAATGATGAATGAGCCCTGTCTTTTACAGTGTGATAAAGCCCCCTGTCTGAGCTTAGATAGGAAAGTTATTGTTGGAGCTCTATAGCCTTTTATTTCATCTGCTATAAAAAAGAAATCAATTAGGAGCCAGGTGGGATTGTGCTTTGCTTTGAGCGCAACTAATCACATTTATCTCACCTACACTTGAGTTTGTGTTTTTTTCTGGCATGTTTTCTTTCTTTTTTTTTTTTTTTTATCTTGCTACACTTTTTCCAATTTCATTTTTTCAAGTCTTTGCAATTCTTACATGTTCTTTCTGTCCTTTTCTGTTTAAAATGTGACAGCAGGAGCAGTCAGCGCTCCCATTTAACCCTGCGCCTGCAGCTTTAATAGCTTTAATCACTGTCTTCACCATGGCAACCCATCCGAACAACCAGTCAAGGGGTATTTTCTCTGTACCAATGCAAACCTTCATTTGCTACTATTGCAAATGAAAAACCCACTTAAAGTGGATTTCAGTAAGAGGAGGGATGCAACGACCGATATAAACAATGATTTAATGAGTTGTGCAAGAATGTTAAAGTAACATAACATCTCCCTTTTTACCTTCATCTCACCCTTCACCGTGCTTGCACTATCTTATAATAGTTTTTCATAAATAACCACTAGAATCTACTTCCTTCACCATTTCTGCCTCAACAATCCTCATCCCATGCCTCCCTGAGGGTAAAAGGAAAGAGAGGTTTTAATTAGGTGAACATGTCTTAGCTCTTGGGAACCAGAGATGACATGTTGACACACGGCCGCCACTTAGGCAGCCTGACCATGCCTAGAAATGTAGTGATGAGGGAAAGAACCTCACCCCAGCTATTCCCTGAAGGCCATGGCATTGCTTGGTTCTTGGATCTCTTCATCTCGTCTGCATCAGTGTTTCAATACCCATCCATAGCACTAATGGTTGTATGTTTGAGCATGACAGTCCCTTTCCCATCTTTCCCTCAGAAACAGTGCTGGACTAATCTAATCAGTCACTCCAAAGATTGTGTTACATAAACAGAGTAGAAAACCTCATGAGTTTGTCCTTGGGGTAAGTTTGTTTGCTCTACCTCAGATAACCAATAGTGATGACTGAGAGGGGGATAAGTACATTCTAACCTGCTGCGCTGTTGAAGGATACTTATATATTTACTCTTTCATAGTTTTATTTTCATGGCTTTGTTTTCATCTATCTTCATTAGCATCCCTATAAAGCTGTATTTATTGCTATTGGAGAGGATCAGTGGCCTGCCTAGAGGCTGGTGAGATGAAGTTAGGAGCTCACAGACATACTCACATGCACTCACTCATCTACAGATCCTGACAGGTCTTGTACATGACACGGCTCTATATATTTACACAAAGACCCTAAGGGTATTGAATCTAATGAGGACACTGGTCTAGAGCAGGGTTACCATAACAAGCTTGGTTCAGTGTGTGGGTTAAGCTGCACACAGACACACAATGTTCCATACTGTCATTATCAAGCGAGAAGAGTCTTTGAAGCCGTAAAGACACCATTAGTTGGCCTGCAATCTAAAAGATGGCAAGTATCAAAGAACAAGGTTGAAGAGAGTAGGACGATGAGGATGAAGGGCGAAAGATCAAGAGATGTAAAGCATCAGCAATATTTAGCTTAGCGTTTCTAGGTGTTTTCAACTTTCTGTTCACACTAGGGTGGATAAAAGCTTTCAACCAGTAAATGAATGAATAAATAAAGCCCAAACATTACACGGCCTACTAAAATGAAACAAAAGATCTTGGGCTCCCAATTAGAGAAGTACTGCTTTTTATTTGCATTAGGGAAAAAAGAGAGCTTGTGATGGACTGGTGACCTGTTAATGGTGTACACCGCCTCTCACCCGTGGCCTCCCCCACCATCATTTTCAGTAAGTTCCCACACTATTTAATTTCTCTTTAGACATACTAACCAGCATTAATAAATTCCAATAGCTAATTTACTTTTTCTACAGACACTGACATTTGAAAAGCCTAAACTAAAGCCTTTGGTCGTTTCACACTTTGTGAACTCCGCTCTGCTTCATCTTTTTTTAATTGGGGTTGTTAATTGATTCTTTAATGACTTTGTCTGGACCTAGAAGTGGCGTTGTGGGGGACAGAGGCCAAGGATGGCTCATGTCAACCCACTTGGAAGACACAGAGCAGGACAGGATAAATGAACCCAACTGACCTGGCATCTGGAGGCTGAACAACATCATCACACTTAAGGGTCAGCTCACTCTGGCAGGAAGCAGAATGTATGCATTAAGTACAGCAAAATATAATTTCCTTCATAGTCTGCTTGGTACTTAACAGCCATTAGTCCAGCGATGAACTTAAGCATCCTCCTTGAATGTGATTATTGTGACTAGTATTTTTTTCACCTCTCTGTAATGATTAAAATGCAGTGAATGAAGTTTGACCAGAAATATCAAAGTGTCCTTTGTGTTCTCACAGTGTCATATCTGACCTTTTCCCTCCATCACTGTCACCAGCAGTCATGTCTAGATTTCAGCTAAGCATTGTACACCTGGAAAACTGACTGATGGACCAAACAGAAAGACAGCATGTTGACAAACCAAGGGAATCAACCTTTTGAGTGAGATTGGCATTTTCTGTTTCTGGTGCTGATTGATCAAGACCCTTTAGTGGAAACCGACAAGTGCAAGACATGCAATTACCTGCAAAGTGTTGGGGTTGATTTAGGACACAAACAAAGAGAGTCTCTAAAAGAAAACTGTTATGAAATTATTTTTATGATCCTTTACATATTTAAACAGTGATATTGTAAGTAAAGAGTAAAGCTTTAAAACAGAGTACATTTTATTGACCACTAAATGAAGATGAGTAGAACAGAAACAGAAAGTACAACTCAGCTGAATAAATTCACATGAGAAAAGTGTGCAGAGGATGATACAAATGATGCAATTGCCATTATTTTTTCTTGTTAAATGAAACTGAATTTAACTATCTGCTTTCTCTATCACTTAATTTATGGCAAGGGTGCTGGGATGGGGGAAAGGTGGCCATCTTTTTTGATCACTGTAGGAAGTTGCATCGTAAGGCCCCCTTCAAAATGGATCACAATCCCACTACAACAACATTAAAAATCAGCCAGTGTGAGAAGTCTTTCCAAAGACTAGGCAAAGTCTGCAGCTGTGAATGCAATGGACTCCTTATTATGTATGATAGGGTGTAATAATAGTTTTGAGCATGCACAAAATTTTGACAGCAAGGTTCTGGTGGTTTATTATTGTGGTAGTAACAAATTAGGGTCATGGCTGGGGTTGAGCATAGGGTGCATAGTGGCAGAAGTGGCAGTGTATCCATGACGTGAGTCCCATGCTTACTTTGAGTCGCCTTGTGCTGAAAAGTGCTATATAAATAAATGTACCTACCTACCTACCTGCATGGCTGAGTCAGTAAGAATGTAAAGCAGGATCGGTCCCGATGTCCTCATGCCTAAGCTATGAATCCATTATTCCATTAGCATTGTGCTAGTTTGGCATGATGTTTAGTCGTGTAGCTGGATCCTGATGTAGTCCAAGAGAGTCATGCCAGAACAAGGTTTGGGACATGGTTTAAGCAGGTACTTAGGGATCTACAGATATTAAAAGCATTTTCTCAACCAACACTGAAGAAGCTACATGGGAGTTTAAGATGTTGTTTTTGCATGTATAGATTACTTTTATCTGTTAGAATAATAAAGATCTGTAAGATCTATAAAACTAAGGCAGAAGAGAATCTGAATTGGAAGTGACTGAAAAGAAACCCCTGATTTAAATTGATTAGAGGAGAGGAAAATATAATTAATGTGTCGCACTCTGAGTGCTGCATGAATCATTATTGACTTCATTTGATCATAAAAAGCAATCAGTCGCTTTTCACAATATTCCCCCTATTAATCTCAGATTTAAAATCAATTCACTTTGTATTCCTATACAAACTCAGGTAACATGATTGTCCACACAAAAGCAAGCGCACACTAAATTACACACTCTGCACCGGGCACTCACTCACAAATATAAACGAGCTGTCAGAAACCCACAAGATTTCTAATTGAATTGAGGAAAAAATGAACAAGCATTTTGTCGTCTGGTCAATACTAATAGCATGGATTTGGAGTTTTACATAAAATCTACTTAGACTTTGACAATGGCCAATTGATGTGGCCTCTGGGGGTAAATGCAATGTTTGTTGGTTTGCCCTCTCTTGTGGCTCAGTTTTCAGTAAACATATTTTCAAAAGTAAGCATTAACGTGACTCTATCAACATGACTCTATTCCCAGAAGGCTACTTGATTGAAATGGGTAGACGGCAGATGCAATTGGTAAAATCTGAAGCCATGCATTACACATGTGCATGGCCACTCAACATTTTTAAGGACCAATGGGGACCAATAAGTTGCTCTCAAAGCTGTCAGAATATTCTAAATTTAAAAATGGTCAAATCTGAGATGAGGTGAAAAAATAAAAAATAAAAGTGAAAACCTGAAAACCATCTCAAATCTTTAGGTTACCTCTCTTTTATTGTAACTAAGATTTGTTATTTTCTTTTGCTGTCAAACCTTGTTGATCAAACAGCTGCAAGTTTTACCCCAAACTCTTATTCAAGACATGCACAATTGTGAAAAGCTATCAAGTTTTATGTGTGTGTGTGTGTGTGTGTGTGTACAAGGATGATTTTAAATTTACTTATTTAAATATTTTTTGGTGGTTTGTTGATACTATTACTTTTACAATATAATCAACATTTCATTAAATAACTGTCAGGCGTTTTTTGAATTTTTTTTAATGTCATGGATAAATCAACTCAGTTGTCAAAAAAAGATTTTTTTTATATCCAGTTTTTGGTGGTGCTTAAATCATCTATAGTTTCCAGAATTTAAAAAGAAAACAAACAAACAAACAAAAAAAACTCTTAAATTTCCACACAGATTATTGGATAATGTTGCTTAGCATTGCCCTCTTTTCACATTTTAACAAGAGGGAATAACAACAATCACCTTTTTTTCAATGATAGATTAGCATCAGAGCAGAAAACTCAATCTCAGAAAACTAAGGACTTTCTTAGCTTATGCTTTTACATCTTTTAAATATATTATTGTTTTTTCCAAATATTCATAGGTTACTAATTTATATGGTATTAGTTTTTTTCATGAATTCTTACAGTTTATATTGATCAATACATTGATTTTCTTTTGACTTTTGGTCAGATCTCATCCTCTGTTGGTAGAGAAACACATTAAAGTTATATCTCATATTAAGATATTGGATATGCAGTCACCAAGAAAGTACATTACCACTAATGTTCCATGTAAGGCTGACCCCAACATATAAATGCTTCCAAGAAGTGTTTAAAGTTGTAGTCAATAAAATTTAACACAAGTTCTACATATGTCATTAGTTGAACTTACTCAATCATATGTTTGTTAAACAGGCTTCAGATATCACTCTTGTTTCCTGATTTAATATCATCAGTTTTGTTCTGATAAGACCAAGCAAGGACCAAAAGCCACACTTCTTCTGGCTTACGAACTAGGATTTACATACAAAATTGACAGTTTCCAAATTTTTTATGATTTACAATCCTTGCTTTGGTTGAAAATAGTCCAAAATGCCAGGTATCAATCAAAGACTTTTAGTAATTTAGAACCCTTTTTGTTCATTAGAAATTGCATATATTTGGAAAAAGTCTAAATTGACCCATTGGGACGTAAATGTTAAATTTGCACTGAAATTCTTTCAAACACTTCCATCAGTTTCAAAAGAGATTGAGTATACATACATAAGAGTTGAGGATTCAACACTGGCTAATGTCTAAACATCTACATACTGTATTTTTTTTTTTTTTTTTAGTCAAAAGGTAAGGTTCAGTTTGAGACAAAACCTCAAACTGAAACAAATCAGGTCCACTATGATCCTCCACCACACGTAATGCCCGCTTCAGGGGAGCTGAAGGGGAAACACCTTCATTTCAAAAGAGTACCCTTTAGCAGCTTCCTTGTGATTTATTCTGTCCCCGTTGTTCTCTGCCGTATTGAACAGCGCACATCATTCTAACTCAAAAGTATGAAGATGATGGGAAAAAGGCTCAAAGTCATAAGCTGAAAATAATCTTGACTGAGGTTGTGCACGTGTAAGTCTTTATTACAAATTTGTGGAGATTAGTCTGGGGCTCGTTGATTTGACAATTGTGACTAGAGGAAAATTGAACCTGCACACCAGTCTTATTTCGGTTATGTTAACATACCTGGCATTGGCAATATCTCAAAGCTGAAGCTAATCTTAGACTTAAAAAGCCAGGGGCCTCAAAATGTTCTTCATACAGGTGGGTTATACCATTTGATTCATCCATCTAATTCATGTAATGTCAAACTCTTTTAGGTGACAGACAGGAGGTTTTGTTACAAATCAGAACCCATTTCACTCCTGCAGGGAAATTGTCTGTGTCTAAGCAATATTTCAAAACCTCTCAGGTGTCATATTCAAACATAGCTCTGCAGTCGGAGGTTTTGCTGGTCTCAAACCCACTCACTGAATATTCAAAAAAACTCCAAGTGGCATGGGTCTGCTTTGGCTGGAAGCATAACTATCATACTCAGTGTTTATAATCCACATATGAGATGCATTTAACTTGGTTGTAATTTAACACACACACACACACACGAATGTGAACACGCACACCTACACGCGCAGATAGTAGCAGGTGCTCTCTGTTGGATGTGGATGAAGACAGATGAGCGGTGATCATTCTCATTAGAGCAGTGATGAGCTCCTGTGAAGACATACACCTGGACCAGTGCACACCTGGGGAGACAAAAAGAAAGTTTGTGTGTGAGTGTGTGAACATATTATCACAATCAGTATGCACCCACTTCATAGACATTCACAGCAGGAGATAAAGACATGTTTTAAAGAGCAATTATTTTACAAACTGAGATACTTTTGGGCTAGTTGGTCCATTTAACTGATACATTTCAGTTTTCAGCATCACAAGATATTTCAGTATCATGACATACAGAAATTCTAAGAAAGAAAATACACACTCTTGCTTTAAGACTAATTAAAGGACAAGCACTCTTTGAAGAAATACATTTCATACCCTAGGCTGAGAAGTGATGGAAGTTATTTTATTTTGGATCAGACCTTGTAAACGTCGTTGTGCACAATCTCGTGTGATATTGTGAGATTTTGCAAAATGTGTTCGCAGACTGTGTTGAAGATGACTCTCAGCTACTACCACACCAAATTTTGCTTGATATCTGTAAAAGTGACCGAGTTGTAGTCATTTCTGTGTTTGCTAAGTATGGGGCGCCATTTGTAAAGGAGCTTGTGCTCAAAATTCATGCCTAAATTTTGTCACATTTAGCTTCAAATACTGTTTTAAAATGTAGTGTTGATTTTCTGATGTCACTTTTTACAACATTTAGCTAGTTACATGTAATTGTTACAGCTACATGCTAAATATAAATCTAAATGCTAAATGTTAAATCTAAATGTTAAATGTTAAATCTAAATGCTAAATGTTGAAACTAAATATTTAGCTAATATGCAAATTTTTTACGCCTGAAACAGGAAGTACCAAAATAAAAGCTTGACACTAGGCTGAAGTATGCTTCTGGTTTGAGGATACGAAATGGACATGAAGTAATATTGTTTCAGCTTTGTCACGTCTGGCAGACCTAAAACACAAAATGCATAAAGAACAATAGCTAAATGATTGTAACTGAATGAATCGCCCTTTAGCCGATCCTCAAACCAGAAGCATACTTCAGCCTAGTGTCAAGCTTTTATTTTGGTACTTCCTGTTTCAGGTGTAAAAAATTTGCATATTAGCTAAACATTTAGTTTCAACATTTAGCATTTAGATTTAACATATAACATTTAGATTTAACATTTAGCATTTAGATTTATATTTAGCATGTAGCTGTAACAATTACATGTAACTAGCTAAATGTTGTAAAAAGTGACATCAGGAAATCAAGGCTACATTTTTAAACAGTGTTTGAAGCTAAATGTGACAACATTTAGGCATGAATTTTGAGCACAAGCTCCTTTACAAACGGCGCCCCATAGCTAAGGTTTAACTGTGGCGGCTACTTTAATTGGGTTGACTCCAAACGTTAATGAGTTTTAGATGTACTGCCAATGATTACTCTCTCAGAGTTTCATTAAAGTCAGTCCAGTGATTACTGAGATATTTTGTTAACAGACAGACAGGGTTGACACCAAACATTAGTGCCAAAGTTTTAAAGAAAGATGCTGCAAAATATGTAGATCTCAGAATATGTGTTGTGAATGACTTTCAGCCACTACCACACTATATTTGAGCTCAATATTTGTAAAGTTGGCATTTTTTTAGTCATTTTTGTGTTTCCTAATGTCATGTGGATGTGCTGACCATTTTAGATGCTGTTGACTCCAAAAGTGAATCAGTGAAGTTTTGCATTCAATAATTACTTTCTGAGAGTTGAAATCCATACAGTAGTTTATGAAGTATTTTGCTAACAGAGTTGACTCCAATAGTTAATATCAAAGTTTTAAAAACAGATCTTGCATGATCAGTTAGTGCTTGGACAGTGCATTGGAAATGACTTTCAACTAACAACACCTTAAATATTAGCTCAGATTTGTAAAATAAGTTGAGTTATAAACATTTTTGTGTTTATTCAGTTTGCTTAGCTGTGGTGGCCATTGTAAATGGAGTTGTTTCTCAAAGTTAAGCAGTTAGAGATGTACATCCAATGATTATTTTCTGAGAGTTTCATTAAAATCTGTCCACTGGTTCGTGACATAATTTACTAACGCTAAAGACAAATGAATCTATGCACAAAAACAGGGAAAACATTATCACATTTGGCAGCAAGCGATAATGAACCTGAATGTGAATCAGATTGACCATTTACATTCTTTGTAAAGCCTGCTTAGTATGCCTCACTTAAGCTGGTGTCTGTGATGTCATTGTCACAGTTTGTGAATGTTTCAGACATTTGCTCGAGGAAGGAAAATGCATTTACGAACAACATCTAAGCAAACCTTGAGCTTTACTTTGAGACATTGCGCCACAAGTTGGCGGGAGCATTAAATGAATCATTTACACCACAAAAATCCAATTATACAGCTTCAGCTGTCTACCTGCTCTTTACCATTCAAATACTCTCTGTTGGAAGAAACATCTACCTCACACATTGTTAGTAGGATGCAGCAAGCTGGGGGCAGATTTAACATCCTGTGACCACTCATAAACTGCATCATATTTCTGTGTGTGTTCCAGATTGATAAGAGTGGGCAGAACAAGGTCGGAGAGGGAATGACTGAAATCGTTTCTTGATTGACGGATGCTGTCATCCAATTCCATTAGCTTTGTTCCTACACACCTTGGCGGCTGCTAATTTAATCTCAGCCCCGATAGAATGTAATTTGGTTAAAAAGAGCCCCTTATTAATATTTCCAGTATCATTTTCTGCCACTGATGGGCAGAGGAACTTTCATTACAGAGAGAAATTACGGCGGCATGATGGGACGTAAATGGGAGACAGGCTGAGCAAGACGGGACAGAGATTTATGAAAGCAAGCATGCAGTAACTGACACTGTTAAATTCAACAAGCAGACTAAACATAGAAATGTTCAAGCAGGGTTCTGCATATGTGCAGAAGAAAAATTCAGAATGCAAGGACACAGCAATACAAATGACACAATGGTGCTTTTATGTCAACATGCTATCTAATGGCAAACACTTTAGGGTAAATTTAACTTCTGATTCTATACTGGATTTAGGAGTTAGTGTGCATAGGTTATTTGTCTTGGGTGTCTCTGTTTTGGCCTTGTGATGGGCTGCTAATCTGCACAGGGTGTACACCATGGTTGGATTGCAGAGGCAACATGTCCAGGAGGGAAACCCAGATATCCTTCTCCTTAGTGACACTCTCTAGCTTCTCTTAGGGGATCTCAAGGTGTACCGAGTCCAGACAGGAGAGATAATCCCTCCAGCGAGTTCTGGGTCTGCCCCAGTGTCTCCTCTCAGTAGGATAGGCGCGGAAAACCTCCAGAGCGAGGCACCCAAGAGGCATCCTAATCAGATGCCCAAACCACCAGCTGACACCTTTTAATGTGAAGTTGCAGTGGCTCAACTCCAAGCTCCCCCAGGTGACAGAACTCCTCACCCAATCTCTAAGTCTGACCCTGACTAATATACAGAGGAAGCTCATTTCAGCCACCTAAATCCAGGACCACATTCCTTTGGACATGAGCCATACTGCAGCACTATAAGTAAGAGTTGGAACATAGATGAACAAATTGAGAGCTTTGCCCTTTGGCTTAGTTCTTCAACACAAAAAACCAGAAAAAAGTCCTCAATACTAAGGAGGAGGCCCAAAACCCCTGATTCATCTCCTACTCTATCCTGACATCACTCACAAAACTCCCAGAAAGGTAAAACTCCTACTCTTGAGGCAGCAACTCACCCCCAGCTGAAGAGATTATTTCACCTTGTTTTGGTTGAGAACCATGGCCTGAGACTTAAAGAAACTGCCTCTCATCCCAGCTGATACATTCAAGTGCACATGAAGGTCATGGTGTAAAAAAACAACAGAATTACACTATCTTCAGAAAACAGAGGTGAGATCCTAAGACTCCCGAACAAGACACCCTCTTCTCTACAACTGCCTCTTGAATGCCCCGGGAATATGGTTATAAGTCTTCTCCAAATCCACAAAGCACATGTAGAATGGAGAGTCAAAATCTCACAACCTATTTAGCAACTCTGGAAGGGTAAAGATCTGGTCCACTGTTTCACGGCCTGCATGAAAGCCACACTGCTCCTCTTGAATCTAGGGTTTGACAACTGACAAACTTCATTAGTTCCTTGGAAGTTAATATAAAAAGTTAAATCATGGTGGTGATTGTTGGGCAGGACACCTCTATGTTTTTTTTTTTTTTTTTTACTATAGGCAAAATCCAACAGTCTGCAGTCCATTTGTCTTTTCTCTATATCTGCTTGATCCTGGGTCACAGGAGCTAGTGGTTATCTTCCCCAGGCCATCATGCGAGGGGCAGGGTACACCTTGGACAGGTTGCCAGGCATCCCAGAGCCACATTAAAAAAGACAGCACACGCTGCCTTATACTCTTGCACACACTCACATGTAGGGCTAATTTACAGTACGCAATTAACCTAACATGCATGTTTTTGGACTGGGAAGCTGGAGCACTCAGAGAAAACTCATGCATGCACAAGGACAAGGAACAAGTAAACTGCACACATTAAGGTTACAGTCAATTTTCTAACCCAGGATCTTCTTGCTACAACAGTGTTAAACTTCTATACCGCAATACAGTCCCCTTAGCAGACAACTGGGGTCTTAAATTTGTTTTTCTTTTTAAAAGTGATTTCATAGACTTTTTAAAATCCAAACCTGAACTAGACCTTTTTAATTGCCTTTAGCTACCTATAAGCATACTTTGACTTTGGTACTAGAGAAAATAATTGATTTATTGCCTAGTCACCAAAATGTAGGAATATAAATTTATGGAGAAATGATACCATGTTTTTGCTTTAGTTTTTAGCTCCCTGCTTCCCTCTAAACCTCAGGCTATATGGCAGATGTGCCTTTCTCCTCAGCTCCCTGTCGCTTTCCCTGTTGGTTTTCTGCTTCATTCTGGACCATCTTCAATGCCCTAATCATACCCCTGCTCCCAACTTATTTATTTTTTCATCACTCTCTCTGCTCACCTCTCTCCCTTCCTGCCCCAGGCCACCCCCTTTTCTCCAGTCTCATCCAGCCCTTTGGGATAAAGAGAATACAGAGGATCAGTTCTGCTCAGTGACCTTTGGAGGTGGCCTTCAATCTAAAGGTATGGTAGGGGAGCCAGAGCTTAGAGAGATTTACTTGGGCTGTCCAGGGGAGAAGGAGGATATTTCTACTCCCCCTTTGCACATTCTCTGGAGGCAAAGAGAGAAGTGAAGAGGAGAGAAATTATGTGCCTCTTTGAAATACAGACAGATTAAATATTGGACCAGATGAAAGTAGATAAAAGGAAAAAGAAAGCAATGAAGAAGAGAGGAGGAGGAGGTCCTGCTGGTCACAGCAGGACAGCAGTCATTTGTGGCTCAAACTGCAAAGATTCTGGTCACCGAGAGAAGATGCAGAGATGCAAGGCAGGATTAGAAAAAATTGGTAGCAAAAGCATACCATGAAAAGAGTAGAAAAATAAGAATAAACTTTGAAGTATTTGTTAAAAGGACCACCCCCAAAAAACTGAAACAAACTAGTTCTGTAATTACAACAGTCTTACCTTATCCTATCATCATTTATTGTCCATTAATAAAAGGGGAAAGTGCTCACAACATATATTCTGAGTGTGGCATCTTGCAATATAAGAATAAGAATGTGCATAATGATTTTTTTTTTTATTTGTATTTTTTTTTAGATTTGACTAAAACAGCCGCAATTTCAACCTTTCTCAACATAAGATGGTCTTAGTCTAAAACTCTGTCATGAAAAGTGCCCTGCAATATGCATTCATTTGAAGAATGTTATGCCTTCAGTACAGAAAGTCTTTGTTTGAGAAGAAAGAAAAGAGATACGTATGTTTACCTGTGACCAGGGTAGTTGAAGGTTAAATCTGAAGAAATACACAATATGTATGTGAGTGTGTGTGTTCAAAACTGTCCCACGAGGGGTTGCCTTGCAGGCGGCATTTAATTTTGGTCCAATTTGCATATATCCAATCAGTTAGAGTAATTGGGCGCGTGTCAGGTAGCATGGGATGGCAACATTTACATGTACACGCACACACAGGCACATTCTCACCCAGGGTGTTGGTCCGTCCCGGGATGCAAGAAGAATCTGTTGCAGACGAGCTGATGACACTGATAATTGTGACACTGAGTGATGGCTCTAATCAGTAAGAGCATCTTCCTAATCAATGGACTTTCCTCCCTGATTCCCCTGCCTCTGTCTGCCAGGCTTCAAAATAACATCTTGTCCCCACACGAGATGTGTCCATGTCAAAGATATGCATGAATCGTCAGAATTACTGACCTTGACAAGCAGCTTTAAACAAAGCACAGCAATAGGTAACATCTGTTCACTGCTTTTTTTTTTCTTTCTAAAAACGCAGCATTGCACCTGGGTGACCCCTGGTTTTAAGTCTATAAATTTACACTAACGTGGAGTATTACCATTTTAATGCAAATTTGGTTCACCAATAACATAAAGGTTTTTTTCTTCCTTTTAGATAGGACTGAAGAAAAATTACAATTCTTGACTGCTGCCACAGGCAAAAGCGCATTAATGTTTTTCCCAGTGTCCGTGTGCTTGTGTGAGCATCAATTTGTTTGTACACAAAAATAACTAAAATTCAGACAATCTTACAGATATCAAGCTAAAATTTAGTGTAATAGTAGCCAAGACTGATCCACAAATTATACTCTGTGTGTTAACTGATCATGTGGGATCTGTGTTTAAACCTTTCCCATTAACTATTTGAACTTTGTCTTTATGTAGGCAAAATATCTCCCGATTCATTTTCTTGAAACGTCTAGAAAGTAATCAGTGAGTGTACATTTACAAATATGGGAATCAACCCAATTCAGGATGGCTGCCACAGGCAACTGACCTTAGAAAACACAAGAGAGGTTTGACCTCAGCCAGTTTTAGAGATGTTGAGCTTAAATTTGGTGTGCTACTAGCTAGTCAGTTGGTCTGTTAGCAAAACATATCAAACCCACTGGATGGATTTCAATAAAACTCTCAGAAAGTAACTATTGGCCTCACATGTACACTGATTAATATATATATAAACTTCAGGGGAATTCTATAGATTTTGAACTAAAATTGGATGTGGAAGCTTTTGATAGTCATTCATAACACCTCCAAGTGCTAACAAGTCATGGAAAATTATGCAAGATCTCACAATAATTTATGTGATTGTGGATAATGTTATTTTCAGGTTTTAACCAAAACAGACACGGCCCTGTCATTTCTCAACATAAGATAGTTTAAAACTCTGGCAAGAAAAGTTATCCTTGAAGGTACTCTAGGCTGTTCATTACTATAAAAACATTTTGACTATAAAAATAATTAAAAATGTTACATCCTTATCCACATAATTTGATAAGAGTTTAAAACCCACAACCAACAGTTAATTTTTTTTATGTTCTGAAGTTTTTATAGTATTTGTATTGTTTATGTGGTTTTGTTCTGAATTTTTCCCCTGCAAGCGTGGTAGTAAATGGACTGGGTTCAGATGACAGCTAATTTCTGAAAGGGAGTGGCAGAGTTTGTAGACTCTAATACTCAGGAGAGGGCTAATCAAAAAGAGGAGGGCCAGCTTTAGAGGGGAAAAATACAGAGAAAACCAATAATTACAAACAGGGAAGAAAATGGCCCATCTTGGCAGACAACCACTTAATTGGTAGTTTAGGTTTTTTTTATGCAAATACACAAAAAGAACCAGAAATAATTTGTTAATGTGTGCTCATTAGGTCTGAAAATCTGGCATTTATGTACAGTTCATGAGCGGGCAAACAGAAATACAGGAATCTCGGCACACAAAACTCACCCTGATAGATATGCATACACACACACAAAGCATCCCAAGACATAATTTGGTCTGTCCACTAAGAGACAATCAAACTAATCAGTCATCAGAGCAGAGCAAGATTACTGCTTTGAACATTTTTACCCCTCTAAATCACTTTTAGTCAGATAATTTCTGGGTAATTCAATATTATAACCTGGATGTAAAGCTTTGCTCAAAAACATATCCCTAACAAATTTATTATCCAGCTTGATAAAGTATATAACATAGTATAAATACGAATCATTCTATCACAACATACCCCAGTTATTAAAATTCTACAACTCATGAGATACTCCTAAACCAAACCTTAAACAGACAATTTTCTATTAAGCACCTGTGACAAATTAATTTTCCTTAAGGGGAACATTAGAAAGGGTGGCAGGGTGGAACAGTGGTTAGAGCTGTCACCTTTCAGTGAGAGGATTACAGGATTGCCTCCTGGCCTAGGACCTTTCTGTGTGGAGTTTGCATGTTCTCCATATGTAAGTGTGTGTTTTTTTTCCAGGTACTCTGGCATATTAGGTTCCTTGGTAACTCTAAATTGACCGTAGCTTTGAATGCTTGTTTGTTTCATTTGTCTCTATGTGTCCCTGTGATGGACTTGTGACCTGTCCAGGGTGTCCGCCACCTCTCACGCAGAATCTGCTGGAGATAGGCACCAGCTCCCCATGTCCCAAAAAAAAAGTGGAAGGGAAAATATATTTATTAATAATACATCAGTGCATGAACAACTAAAGCATAAAGCAACTTTTCAAACTATGGGTCAGGCCATATAAAAAGGTAGGTTAGTATGCCTCAGCATTTGTTTACAAAACTGTAGACATTCGTTTTTGAATCTTTTTTGGATTTTATCTTTTATTTATTAAAATGTAAATGTTTCCCTAAATGAGGGCTGCAAATCATTGTAAGTATTACTTAAAACTAGAAAAATCAAAAGGATAATACATTTGAAGGATACAATTGTACCTACTGTCCAAATTTCCACCAAACACCAATTGTTTTTTTAAGACCAATAGTAATCTGGGATTTACCTTTCTCATGATCTAAGATGACAAAACACCTATACTGTAAAAATAAAAGGTATAAATAAACTGTTTAATTAATTTAAAGAGAATTACATCAAAATAAATGCTCAAGTTTCAGCCAATGACTGATTGGAGTAACCATGATAACCATAAACCAGTCCCTCAGCCCCTGATAACACTCCTAATAAGACAGGTAGACAGAAACACAGACTGGAGACTAAGCTTCAAACAAACATTCACTGTACAAAAACTTGATGTTTAAAAAAAAAAACTACCAAACTGTTTGCAACAGTCTCTGATAAACAGTTTTTTTTAATGTGTTTACAGTGTTTTTATTTAGGCAATATGACAAGTTAAAAAGACCCCTTCACCTAAAGAGAAAAATCTGATCTCAGTTACAGTGAAAGTCAATGAGAGTTTTGATGTCAGCACTCTGCACTCTGAGGATATTTAGGAGAAACCATAAGTCCTATAACAATGTCAGGCACACTGGGTGATAAAATTGCCAAAGTTTTGATGTGTGAACTTTATAAAAAGTCTAAAGTCTTTGAAAACTGAAAAAAAAGCTTGTTGGCAAAAAGTTTGAAAAGTTTAAACAGCTCAAAAGTAAGTGTGTGACATCATCACACTCTAAGGTAAAGATTCCATGATAACATCTTCCCAAACATTTAAATTCATATATGCAAATTTAATATATATATATCAAAATGCTAGTTCAGTTAAGTAAAGTTCAAATGTCTTTGATATGTTTAATATATGATGTTTCTCCTGTAAAACATGCCTAAAATATAGAGCTGCAAAAAATGTCTTTTTTAAAATACATTTCATCAGTCCTATTGTTGTATATGTGGCAGTTTGTTGAGCTTTTAAATTTTTGTTCAGTTCGTCTACGCAAAAATACATATATTTAGCTAAAAACTGTAACAAAAAATTAAACTAGTACTGAAGAACAGAAAGCTACTATTATATGTATCAGAATGTGTCTCTGATCAGGCATAAGGGCTGCTGCAGTTTCTCCTTGTTTGCTTCTGCTGAAAGGCAATAAAAGGGAGGGAGAAACACACACACACACCCACACACACATGCTCGTGTCCAGCTCTGCAGCTGCTCCTGGTCCGTACAGCAGGGTAAAATTACACTTGAGGACATAATCTTGACACTGCACTGTGTTATCTCACGCCACCATGATGTTGATTCAGCAGCAGGAGCAGCAGGCTACAAGACTGAATCTGGGAGGAAATTAAGTGTGATGGGCCTCTGTTATACTTCAGTGTAAGTTAGAGAGTCTCACAACACAGGCAGAAAAAAAAAACACATCATTTTCTTGCATCTACTTGTTTCTGTTTTCATTTAGTTTGGCTCAAAAAAGTGGAAATTCTAAACTAAAAGAAAACATAAACCACTTTTAGTTTGGATTTGAAAACAACAAACTGTACAGCAGGATAAAAAATGATCAATTCTACGACATGTTTGTGACTCTGAGTTCATTTCTCCTTGTTTATGCTGTAATCCATAAGCAGTGTTTCAATTGTGACAAACTTTTGCACATGAGGATGTCTGATCTCACTCACAGATGATGAGCTCTGTAAGTCAGTTCAAAGCTAAAGCTATCTTAGACTAATCTCTTGGGAAAACATTTATCTTTGAAAAATCTTGCTTAATCATCTCCGTGGTGTTGTGCAGCTCAGCATCTGAGGAGTTAGGTAGTTTGGATTAGGCCCTCCTTCTGTGTGTGAATCTTATCACAGCCTCCACACTATATCTTGCTCTGAGTTGATGTTCTTAGCCCAAGAATCCTCACTCAGAGCAAGCCCACAGTTCAATTCGTTGCTTTTTTTTTCTTTTGTCAAGTGACAGTATCTGTCTGCGGCTTTGAGGAACAAGATGCATCAATCTTAAATGGTCTTAACCTCTGCAACCTTTTTTTCTATCTTTGAAGCAGTTTTATTCATAGATTATTGATACCAGAGCCGTCTAGGAGATTTGGGCGGTTTAGGCACTGAGTGTGTGCACAGAATATATTTTCAGCCTGGTACGCTTATGTTGACTTGAACGACAGCAAATTTTTAAATGTTTTTTTTTTTTATGCATTTCCAAAACAATGTTATATTGAAGCCAGTTTTCAAAGCTGGTACTGCAGACTGGGTTGCAAACGTGCATCTAGGTCAGTTCTTTTCTCTTCAGAACCTCAAGCTCTAATCTGACATATATAATTTGTTTTATTTCCTATATCCCCTCCACACAGAATAAAGACCTTAGACTGTTTCAGAAATTAGTTCTGCAAAATGGGCACATAGAGCAGTCTGTCTTTTAGGGCAACTCTGGTCGTTCATAAAACACAGATGGCTCTGCCCACATCCTGCACAGACGAGAGCATTCAGAAATGAAGCGAGCAGGGCGGAACCAGAAGAGGCGTGGATCAAAAATCTTCTGCTTTTAAATGTTACTTGATGTTTTAATTGTGTGATAGGCGTCTCCTGGACAATGTTTCTCACAACAGTGCGGATAAGGTCAGTGTAGCGATTCTGTTTGCATTTTACAAAGTATTTCAAATAAATGCACAACAGCTGCGATCTGTCTTCCATATGCTTTAAAATGCAGCTGAAAGTCACTGGCTTTTTGAAGAAGAAAAATGCCTAGGATCCCCAGTTTGCCATAGTTTAGAACATTCCAGAGTTAACCTCTGGTCGTAATGAATCTGTACTTTGTTGTTTTGGCATTTAAATCCCATGTCTGGGTGGTCGCCAAAAGTGTACGTCATAACTTCTTCTTATTATTAAACCTCAAAGCCAGCCTAGGTTTTCACATGTCAACTGTTTTGGCTCTGTTACTACCTTGCTTCGCCGCACAAAGGAGCAGCAGGGGTGGGTTGGCTTCGATCCCCCTTCCATTCAGAAATCACACCAAGGCAGCCAGAAAGTGTCTAAGTCCCTGCCTGAGGTGTCTCATGAAAGAGCCTCTTGCTTCACTCTCCATGGCCTGCATGACCTATTAGGACATGGCTGGATTGCAGCATGTTTGGAAAACCTCCTTCAGTGTGAAGGCAATCACGATGCTGCTAAGCCCTTTGCAAGGGCTGTGCAAAATACTGCAAGTTTGTAATCATTGCATTGTCAGAAAGAAAGATATTAGTATTGCAAAGGACTACTTGAACTGCCATAAGCCTTTTTAATTCAAGTACCATGCATTTATGTCGAGAATAATATATTTGGTCAATCCAAAGAACTCAAACTGCCCTTGATGCCCACACCTGGTTTAGAAGACAGTGATGACAGAAGAGATGGTGAGGATTGAGAAAAATGTAGATTCATCAGAACTGATATAGTCGTTGCAGTATTAAATCGTAATATCACACATCATAGGTTTTTTTCTAATACTGTGCAATACTTATCAAAAAGCTTTTCCATTATTTTCCTTGTCCCCAAGATGCTGTCCTCTGCCCTTACCATGCTTTATATATCAGCACTGCATTCTCAAGACAATGCCACCATGTACACACAAATGCACCAAACACTGGGCATCAGGATGCAACTATGTGCTAGAACATATTCTCTCCCAGAGTAGCCAAATACTACTACCATGGATATTACATCTGTGTTTGGTTGTTAATGTGACTATGTCGTAATTTGCGAGCTCTTCCTGCACACCACTGTGCCTACATCATGAATACGGAGCCACCGTGCTGCCCCGTGCTCCACCCAGGCTGCTGGATCTTATGCCACCGTGATAACAAACCAGCTTAACTATGCTACAGGAGTTTTGTACACATATAGGTGATGTGTTTAATATGCCCCTGAAGACCTTGTCCAAATCCCACAGAAACAACCCCTCGGTCTGGCTGAATTATTTTGTTTTCATTAGGTCTTCATTTAGTGTAAAGGAAGTATTCACTAAAACACTTTGTACACAGGTGGACATTTATTCAGTCATTCACAGATCTACATTATCAAATATTCAAATCAAATGACTGTTCAGTTTACTTAATAGTAATGATGACTACATATTTAATAAAAAGTAGGGACGTTTGTTACATGTTGTGATTCCAATAACCTTATCACGAATGAAATGAAAAAGAACATTAAAAGAAAAAAAAAAACATCAAATTGTGTTTGAACCAAAGAAAATCTGTGAGAGTAGGTAACTGATTATGCTGAAAAGCCAGTCACTCAATTTCAGTCATATAAGTATCTGATGTGACATGGATAGCTCTGTATTTTGAAACATTTATGTTAACTGGATTTGTTTTTGACTCACTCAGAGGACACCCTTCCTGAAAAGATTACTGCTGTTTGAAGATGAGCAAAAAAATAATGATTCTGTTCTGTTTCTCAGACCGCTTTTGAAAGTCTAATCAGATCTGGGATTCTCTTTGCGTGGCTCGAAAACCTTTCAGTTTCCTTAACGTGAAAGTTAACCCACCTGGTCCAAGTAGGATTGCAAATTGTTGGCCAGGAGGATCATTTTTGCAAGTCTGATCTCGAGTTTCTTTTTGACCAGTGTGTTCTTAAACATGCAAAAAGAATCCTAGTTGATCCATCCCATATTCTGTATGCTGAGTATGAGTTGGTGCCATCAGTCAAGTGGTTTAGAGTGCAGTGCTGTCGGCCTAATCAGTCCAGGACTTCCTTAATTCCTGGCTCAGTTGGTGTTTTAAACAACAGTCTGAACTTGGTGGTACTCCTAGGGTTTATCCAGCAGGATGATCTGAAAACTTGTTCGATGCTTCAAGTTGTACATTTGATTATTTATTTAAAATTGTTGGTATTGCTCACTGCCAAAAGCGAAAAGCTCATAATGTTTTTGCTTGTGTCTGTGTGCATGCATTTGTGTGTTTGTTTGTTTGTCATGTAAGCAAAATATCTCATAAAACACAGAACGGGGTTCAACAAAACTCTCAAAAATTAATCATTTAATGAACATCTACAGGTGATGGAATTTTGCAGTCAACTGTATTCAAAATTTCTGCCACGGCTAAGCAACCTTAATAAAGACAAAACGGCTATAATTCAATCAACTTCATAGATATTACGTTACGATTTGATGTGATAGGTGAACATCGTGCACAAAACACACTTTCTGTGCAACTCATTGTATGCCATCTTTACTTAAAATTTTGGCATTAACTGTTGGAGTAAGTGGTGTTTGTCTGTCAGCAAAATATCTAATGAATAATAATAATGAAACTTTCAGAAAGTAAATATTAGCTATGTAACTATATAAGTAAAGTGAAATAAAATGATTGATTTTTGGACAGAAAAACAATGTTTGACTGAGTTACATTAAAATTAAATTTAATTTAATTTAAATGTGTGGTATTAGACTTGTTTTAGGTTGTATACTGCTCTATTTAAATGGTCCTGAGATATCTTTTATATTGAAGAGTGGCTAGTTATCTAAATGCAGTGAAGTAATAATGCTACGATACTCTCATCTTCTTAATAAGAAAAAGGCCACAGACTTGTAATTAAGCAAAGCAGTTCTGCACTAATGTAAACAAAAAGAGAGTACTATAGACAACAGTTTATTTAACACGTCATGTTATTTTTAATGAGTTTTTGTTTTGTTTAATTTTTTTTTTCAAGAACACTGGAGATGGAACACAAGGTAATACATTACAAAGGTGTATAAACATTTGATAGCGACTGTAAGCATAAAGAAAGTGAATACAATCAGAGCAGTCCCACTTGGTAATAATGTCATTCCACATCAAATCAGTTTTTGTATTTGTGAAAGATTTTTTTTAAAAATATGTGTAATTTCATAAATAATTCTCTCAGGGTTGAATATTTACAGTGCCTATAAAAGCTATTCTCCTCTTTTAATGTTTTATGCTTTTATTGGTGTCATAAATCAGTCATGGTCATTGATCTTCTTTGCAAAAAACAAATAAAATTAAAAAAAAACTTTTGTCATTGCCAAAGTGAAATTAAATTTCTACAGACTAAAACCAATTAAATAAAATAATGTAATGTAAATGAGTGATTGCATACATATTCACCCTCTATAAAATGACTGTCCTAATCCATCTATCCTCCAAATTGTATTTAAAAGCTGGAAGTAAAGGGTCTTTTTACTTGTCATATTGCAATTATAAAATACTGTGGATTCAAAAAAAAAAAAAAAGACCAGCCATTTTTGTCAGGAAGTTTTTTAAAAAAAAATTATGACTTATGGTTTTTGCACATCGCCTGTTGGAGGCTTATCAATAAGTCTGTGTTCTGAATTACTATTGGGTTTGCAGAAGAAACAAGATGTACTTTGGAATTTTGTGGCAGTAATTCAATAGAAACCTTTCAAATTTGTTAAAAAATTGTCCAATTTTTGGCAAAACTTTAAGTATTTTTATATTTAAATAAACCCAAACTTAGAAAGAATAGTGTTCTTTGAACACCTAGTGAGTGAATCTGTTGCTCTGCAAAGGACAACAAACTCCCAAAATATAAAGGAGGGCAATTTATTTTAACATTTTACTGTGCACACAGAAAAAAGTAACATGTAACACTAGTATGTCTTCATCAGTGTCAAGATGACCAGAGAATTGAGACAAGTAGTGGGTCGATTCCTTATCAGTCAGATGGCGTATGACCTGATGACAAGAGGCGAAGGAGGATTTTATCTGTTAAAAGAAGGGCAAAGTGTTTACCAGCAGGAGGAAGTGTCACCTTAAGTCAGGGACGACCTGTCAGAACAATTCAAGTTTTTATGTTATAAACAGTGACAACATAAACGTGCAATAGAGAAATAAAAATACCGTAAGAGAGCCTGGAAAATATTACGTCCAACACATTCCCCAAATCTGTTTAAAAATCTAGAGTTAAATTTGGATCTTAACACTGTAATAACCCTATTATTCTTATATAAGTCATATGGTTTAAATTGGTAACTGCTGTTCTTGTTGCTGCATCTTTGCAGGCCAGCTGATGTGCTGTTGAAATGGAATTACTACCTTTTCACACTTTCTGGCATGAAAAGGATGTGGAGCCTCTTTAGAGAAATGAATATATTAAGTTTTAAACCTATTGGTCATTCAACTGAAAGATGCATGTTACGACAATGTTCACCCAAGTTTGGTCTATTCACATAGCGAGGAGCAAACATTCCTCAGTGCCATAAAAAGTTAAAAACACTAAACCTGAAAGCATTTTAAACATGTCTTGTCAGTAGAGGAAGCAATGCAATAGTTTCTTTGAATATTTGCACTTGTTGTGTTTTTCACTTTCTGATTTTTGGAAATGGTCGTTCCTTAGTAAGTGAAGGTATTCGGGATGTGGTAGTTAAACACCACAACAAAAAAAAAATGTTTTTAGCTTACTTAAAAAGGTTCTACACCATTTACCAGCTGACTGACAAAGCGGCTAGCCAAGTAGGCAAAGTTTGCTCTCCATTTCAAGCAGAGTATCAGCCAGAGCAATAGTCGGATGCCTCGCTCAAATCCAGTGGCCAAATTGTCCACATTAACCAAAACCATATGGCTGATGTAAACATTACAGGGTTTTGTTTTTTTATGTCAAAATCTAAATGTAATGAATAACATTGGGTAAACTGCTGAATGTGATGAAATTCAGGCTCTGTGTTAGCCAGTTTCTAATATTTCTCATTTCCATCCATCTATCTATTTTCTGTTATTTAACTGTGGTTGGGTCTCAGAGGCAACAGGTTTAGGAGGGAAACCCAGACATCCTTTTCCCTAGCAATACTCTCTATATACACTTGGGATACTTCAAAATGTTGCCAGTCCAGAGAGGATGCATAATCACTTTAGCAAGTTTTGGGTCTGTCTCAGGTTCTCCTCCCAGGGATGTGCCTGGAAAACCTCCAAAGGAAGGCATGTAGAGGACATCTTAATCAGATGCCCAAATCACCTTAAATGGCTCATTTCAATGCAAATGATCATTGGCTTTACTCCAAGGTCCCTCCAGTTGATAGCATTTCTTACTTTATCTCTAAGGCTGTGCCCAGGCACCTAACAAAAGAAGGCACATTTCGGCCACTTGTACCCAGGATCTCATTATTTTGGTCATAAGCCACACCTATTGTCTATAAGTGAAGGTTGGAATGTAGAAAGTCCAGTAAACTGAGAGCTTTACCTTCTGGCTCAGCTCCTTCTTCACCATGAGAGATCAGCGCAACGTCCACAGTATTGAGGATGAGGCCCTAATTTGTCGATTCATCCCCAGTTCTATCCTACCATCACTTGTCTTATTAATGTCATATGTTGTTAAAGACACAATAAACTGTCAGGTCATCCATGATTGAGATGGGCACCTTTTCCTGCTGACAAACACTTTTCCCTCCATTTAGGGTTGAAGCTCCTCCCTTTGTGCTTGCCATCACTTCTAGCTAGGTTACAACCTGCCTGACTGAGAAGGAATGTTCCTGTGAGTTGTCGCAGTTCTATGTCCACTTTAACTCTAATAAAGACATATTGATGTTGAAACCCAAATTTATTTGGTGATCCTTAACTGAGCCTTGTGGATTGGTTGACTGACTGCTACAGGAATAACATTCATTAAAAATAAGTATTTTGGGGAATTTGTAGAATTTACTGACTTGTCCTTTGTCTTTCTGCATCATTTGTCTACTTCAGGTCGATAAACACCATGGCTAATGGGTAAAGAGAGAAAATGGCCACCTCAGGAAGCAGACATGTCATGGAGTCTTATGGTGAGGTTAATGATGGGCTGGCTGTCATTCCAGGAGGCAGTGATGGAGATGGGTTTTACACACACGTTCTTGTTGACCACCCACGCCCTTGTTCTCACACACACGCAAAGACAGATGTCAGGGAAGTGAGTGATGCATGTTGCAGTGAGTGTTTCTGACAAGCCTAAGCAGTCAGGGAAAACAAGGTCATGCTGTGTGATTACTAACTGACACGTGAATATGTGCAGACTGGTCTGTTAGCTGCCTCTCGTCTGCTGATGAGTGCTCATGTGTTTCTGTTAGTGTGTGACAAAGTACCACCACCTGGCTCGGTCTACTCCCAGCATTCCCCAAAGGCACTCAACACTGTGCTTCAAGCTTCTACAGCGCACATCCCAATAATTGCCCTTTCATCACTCTTCAAAGTGCCTATCACAGGGGATGCGTGTTTCAGTATGCACATGTGTTTTCCTATGGGCCCACTGATGCACGTGTCAATGGGATAATTATCTTTTCATTGGTCTGCAGCATACTGGTTATCAACTTTCTCCTTTCTCCATTCTCCCCAAATTCTTTTTTATTTTGTGTTTACTTGCCCACTGTGTGTCCAAACGTATCATTCCATCTCTCTCCGATCAGTATCTCCTCATCAATCAATAAAATACCTGCTTGTCTCTCCCTCACCACTCCCCCCTACTGCCTTTCCCTGATTCTCACCCCTTCATCTCCTTGCTGTTGTTAAGCAGCTGTGCATGTGTGTGTATGGCTGTGCATGCGGTTGTCCATGCTTCTGCAAAGTAGATGGAGCCCAGCTGTCAGACCTGTCAATCACTTTGCCAAGAGATGAAATCAGGATGTTCAGAGGACATGCAGCATCTATCTGGCACTCTGCTGATAAGAGTGCTGCATGCACGTGTGTGAATGTGTGTGTGTGGTTGTGTGTATGGAGATTGAGTAAGAAGACCACATTATGTGTGTGCAAATGTATGTTGTTGTTTTTGTTCTCTTTTTTCCAACTGTTTTTGGTATTATTACAGACCTTGTTGAGACCATTAGTCTTTTTAGGTACCACAGCCTGATCTTATGCTGAAACAGAACATCATTTCAGAGATTAAGATTAGGTTTAAGTTGTTGATTGCCAATATTTCTTGATTAGGTATAAATTAAATGGTTAGAATGGTAAAGTTTTGGGTCAGGCTTCCACAGAGTGACTGGACATAAATAAAAATGCGTTAATGAAAGGCCATCCATTCCTTGAAGGAATGCATTTTGCCCATCCATGTGATATTGTGAGATCTTGCCCAATGTATTAGTGCTCAGCTTGTGTTGAGAATGGCTTTCAACTACTACCACACCAAATTATATCTCAATATTAGTAAAATTATCTGAGTTGTAGCCATTTTTGTGTTGGCAAAGGTCACTTTGCTTGGGTTGATTCCAAAAGTTATGCAAAAAAAGTTTATATTTTTATCTGTATGTATGAATTACAAACTTGTATGTATTGTGAGAATATTTCCCTGAGGCTATAGGAAAAAGTTGCTGGATTTTAATGATTAAATTGCCTGTTTTAGATCACTATTATAGACAACTTGACAACTGGTTCATTTGTTGTTGTTTTTTTTTTTTATCAAAGAATTAACCAAAATTAAATTAAACAACAATTTAATATGAGTCTTGAATAGCAGAAAGGCTATGACCAAGTTTACTGTTAGGCTATAAAAAAGGAATTTAGCCAACAACTATGCATCTGCGAAAAAAATCAGAAAGTTTTTCTGACAACTATTTGGATCAGGGCCCACTCTGAAAATAAGCTAATAAGAATTGTTACATTTCTTGAACTTAGTTTTACTCACACATATTTGTCTATTTCCGCTTACAGTAAAAAATAATTGTTCTGTCTCACCACCTGACGTCTTGGTGCCCTCGTTGGTTTTGTGGCCTGAAACTTGGTTCTCAATTGCACCTACAGTAGGGAAAATAATTATTTGATCCACTGCTGATTTTATAAGTTTGCTCATTTCCAATAAATAAATAAATAAATAAATAAATAAATCATATTAAAAAAAGACTAGTGTTCATTTTTTTGTTGTAGTTTCAGTCTGATGAAAAGAAATGGGATATCAAGTAAAAGTCCAGAAACATACATTACATAAAAGTTAAAAATTGATTTGCAAATCATTAGAGGAAATAAGTATTTGATCTCCTATAACCCAGACAGAATTCTGGCTCCTTATAGATTGGTTTCTGTCCATTTGGCACATAGATGACTATTGATTGATTAATCAATCAATTTCAGACACTTCTGATCTTAACTTGTTATGTGTAAAAAATCCACCTGTTCACAAAATCAATTTCCACTATTACAGCCTCTCCACCACCATTGGCAAGACCAAAGAGCTGTCAAAGGATGTCAGGGACCATAAGTAAGAAACTTGGACCTGTTGGTGCAATTATTCAGAAATGTAAAATGATCAATTGCATTCTGTCTGAAGCTCCATTTGAGCTCTTGCCTCATGAGGTGACCATGGACATGAGAAAGGTGAGAAATCAGTCCACAACTGCAATGAGAGGAGCTTGTTACTGATCAGAAGACAGTTGGGACTCTAGTCACCAAGAAAAGCAGCACAGTACTTTGTAATGGACTGAAATATTGTAGCACCCAAAAGGTCTTCCTGCTCAAGATGGCACATGTACAGTCAGGTTTTATATTTGCCAGTACATACAGTAAATGTCAAAAGATATTCAGTCTCTCATGGTTTTATACAAACACAATTGGCAATATTGCATTTGGTGAAATATGTGTATTTCCTAAACAGCTCATACAAGTTTTTTGTCTGGACAGATTTAAGTGAAACTCCCAGAAAGCAATAATTAAATGTACATCTACAACTAATTAACTTTTGGAATCAAGTCAATTAAAGATCAGCATTAACCTACACAGAAATGACTAACCCTGTCAGTTTTACAGATATTTTACTAAAACTTGGTGTGCTTGTAGCTGAGAGTTGTTTCCAACATGTACTCCAAGTGCTACACATTATGCAACATTGTTGTTTAAATCTTTGGCATTAACATTTGGCATCAACCCTTTTTGTCTGTCAGCAAAATATTTTATGAATCAGTGGATGAATTTGAGTGAAACTCTCAGAAAGTAATCATTGGATGTACATTTACAACTCATTACCTTATGAAATCAGCTCAGTATAAGATGGCCACAATAAGAAATCAATTTTAACCAACAGAAAAATGGCTATAGTTCAGTCAATTTTACCGACTCTTAGCTTTTTGGTAGTAGATGAGGTATTCAGACAATATTTAAAATCTGTTCTTCTACAACAAAAAATAAAAAGTATTTGATAAATCCATAATCACTTTGCTTCTAACAGACACAGAGGCAAACAGATGGAATCTAAAATAAAATAAAAAACTGTCTGATTAACACTAATACAATTTGAGTTCACACTGTGAGAAACAAATAATTTCTCAGCGTTCTTTAAATGCAACCTTTATTTTGAGACATCCTCATGCATAATTTACTCAAAATTCGCACCTGAATTAGAGACAGAATTTATTACAACACTTCTTGTCCCATCTGTCAGCTTTATATTGAAAGCAACACTGCCTCACTGAGTCACTCCACAAAGGAAGGAGTTAAAAAGGCATCTCCAACTTCAGATAAACACTTTCTGTGCCAAGTAAGTCAGCAGTCACAATGTAAAAACTTAAAATAAAATAAATATTGGTTTTACTTTAGTGAGAGATTAACTCAAATCCCATCTGACCTCAGTTCTCACTTCAAATCCAAGTGTGTGTGTGTAGATACTTGCATTCATTCAACATGACTGTGTAATGTCAATCCGCTCCAGTCATCCTGGACTTATCCTTCATCCTCTCTGCACCCCGATTTAAGCGTTGAACAACCCCTGTAGCAAACTACCCCCGCCACTTCCCTCCTCCTCCTGCACACGCATATGCGTTTACGAATGCACACACAGTCATATACTTTCTGAAGCTCCACATTTAGCCACAGACAATATTCTAGCCTTTCAAAATGCCCACAACTGCTTAACATTGCCGATTTCAGTTAAATTGAGCAAACTTAAAAGAACAAGTGAGCCCCTTTGAACAGAAGCATGACAAAAACATAGCTGAGGATGAGAGAGTGAAGCGAGCAGTGTACTTGCGACCTCTCCCCTCCTCCCTTTCACTGGTCCAATCCTCCTATATGGATAACTCTGCCTCGGCAGAAGAACCGTTTTCTTAGATGTTGTGATTTGCATGGGATTTGAAGAGGAGATGGGGTGGATTTCCAGGACACTCATGAGTGACTGTGACCACAGAGGCATGCTGGATTAAAGGGCTGGGTCTTTGATAAGTAGATAAAGAGGAGCAAGAAGAAGAAGAAGAAGAAAAGTAAAATGATAAGAAGCTGAGGTTTGACACTGACTGGAGAAATGGAACATTTCCTATGGTTTCGATGTTGTGCAAGTTCACATTTTAGAGGAAGGACATACAGTAGCTCAAAGTTGAGTTAACAGATTCAGACTCAATTATTTCATGGTCATAGTCCATCATTCAAAAGCTCTGAACTAAAGTCATAGCCCACAAAGGAACTAGTTGTCATTCATTTATTGCTTTATTTTTTTGTAAAATAAATAAGATGAAAAACATATTTTGGTAGATGACATCATGCTATAATTTGCATATATATTAATTTATCACAATGCATGTGAGGGTTGCACAGCAGAGCAGTGGTTAGAGCTGCTGCCTTACAGTGAGATGGTCACAGGATTGCCTCCAGGCCCGGGGCCTTTCTGTGGGGAGATTTTAAGTTTTTCCTGCATCATGCCTGGGTTTCCTATGGGTACTTTGGTCTCCTCCCACAGATAAAAAAATATGTGTGTAAGGTCTTGTTTGTCCCTGTGATGGACTTGAAACCTTCCCAGGGTGTACCCTGCCTCTCCCACAGTGACTGCTGGAGAAAAGACACCAGGTCTCCATGTCATCTAGAAAGGAAAGTCAGGTAAAGCACATAGGTCGAAGCACTTGAATTCTCATTTCCACTGACTTTATAACAATAATAATAATGTCATTTATGAGCTTTTGTTTGTGACATTGTTTGTGATCTCATGACATAATCTGAGATCTTACAAGATGTATTAGTGTTCAAGGTAGGTGTTGTTAATGAGTGTCACATAAAACTGTATCTCAGTATCTGTAAAGGTGACTGAATTAGGGCCATTTTTGCAATTTCTAATGTCAATAGGCTAGGAAAGCCATCTTGAAATAGGTTGACACCAATAACAAAGTAACTAAGAGTTGTACATGTACATCCAACAGTTACATTTTTAGTTTCACTAAAATCCATCCTGTGGTTCATGAAATATTTAGCTAAAAGACAGATAAATTTGACTCCAATAGTTAACTGCAATGTTTCAGGCAAAGATATTGCGCAATATGTTGCACTCAAAGTACATGTTAGGAAAGACTCTTCACTTCTAAAACACCTATTTTAAGTTCAATATCTGTAAAATTGACTGAGGTATAGCCGATTTTGTGTTTGTTAGGGTTACTAAGCTGTGGCGGCCAACTTGAATGGGGCTGACTCCCACAGTTATTTAGTTGTAGATGTATATCAAATAATTGCTTTTAGAGAGTTTCACTAAAATCTATGAAATGATTCATCCGATATTTAGCTAAAACAGACGGAGAAACACTCACACACACACACAGGTAAAAACATCATCGCCCTTTCCCCTTTTTGTAGCAGGTGATAAAGCTGTTTTGAAACATGGATAGTTTTGTCAGTGCCCCTCCACAATCACCCACTGAGCAGATTATTGAAAACATGCTATTGTGAAGAAATTTACTGACTGGCCAGATGGTTTGTTGCACAGAACTATGCAAAAAGTCGTCCTTGAAAACTGACTGTGGCAAGCATTTTCAAATGATACTTGTCAGGTGATTAGATGAGCCATATGTCTGTCTGCCATCAACGTAACAGGGCAAGTAAGTAAAATCAATCTCTCCCTTGAAGTCTATCAGGAGATTAATGAATTTGTCTCTTCAAACAAGAAAAATCCTCAGTGTTCTTTGCTCTTAATATAATGAAAGGATAGCTCAAGTTTGAGACATTTTTAGTATTTACAATAAAAAAAAAAAACATTTATAAACTTGCACAGAAACACACAAAAAATAGTTCTGTAAAAGTACAGAAGAAGCAGCTAGAAACAAAAGTTCAGTTCAGTTAAACTGCATTCTTGATGCTTTAACATCTGATGTTTTCAAACGGCCAAATGCTTCTCCAAAAAAGACAAGGGTCATGTCTTTAAACTGATGAAGAATCTCCTGACCAATGCTGAACTGAGTCTTACCCACTTTATCAGGTTGAGGACATATATCAAGGGTACATTCTTCTTTGAAATCAATCCACTGTTTTATACATCCTGAACAAATGCCCACATTCCCTTCTGAATCATAGTTTTTTTTTTTCTTTTTTCA
Organism: Kryptolebias marmoratus; assembly: GCF_001649575.2. NCBI lineage: Eukaryota > Metazoa > Chordata > Actinopteri > Cyprinodontiformes > Rivulidae > Kryptolebias > Kryptolebias marmoratus. Next base: position 10,657,192 of record NC_051438.1, read on the forward strand.
CAGAGCTAAGAATGTGACCTTCAACAGATGTGAATATGTTTAAACCTTGTAGGGATTGACAAAAATACAAGTAACAAATTCATTGTTATTCCCACTTTTTGACTCACCTAATTGTTTTTCTTGTTCACGAACAGTATCGTTTTTGTATATCCACACTTATTGTTTTATCCTTCATCTCTAAAACTCATTTTTTTTCCCTGCTTCCCTCCACTGCGCTGCTCCTGTACCCTGTTTTCAGTTTCACTCCTGGTGGCATCCCCAGAGTTTGGTGTGTCTAACCAAGCTGTCCATAGCTGTCTGTCAGTCACACATCAACTCTCAGCCTTGAGGGAGAAACAGTACAGCGTAAAAGGGAGGACTGCATTTATTCAGAGAACTATGGTCAGATATAAAAATTTAAAACAAAGACTTTTTAAAATTACGATATCAGGACAAATCCAACTGAATATCTTTAAATAAGTGAGCATTCATTTATAAAACAACCAGGTCCACAAAATTAGAAGACAGACTTTGAAATGCCTGAAGCGTATAAATAGGGAAAACATTTTTTTTTTACCTTCTCAGGTGGTGATGTGTAGAACCTGTCTTTAAACACCTGGCATTTATCTACAAGTGTGTGAAGTCACTGCAACGAAATCTAAAAAAACTCTCCAAGGTCAACATTAAAAAAAGAAGTGAAACTAGTAAGTCAAAGTTTTCTGCCCTTTCTTTTACCACACATCAATTCTCTTAAAAATCAAGACAGGTAGCATAACTTCCAAACATGTCTAAGAGTAGTGTTATGAATCATGCAGTCAGCCATTATAGGCTAATTAGTTCTTGCTTAGATTAAATTTTATTTGCCCAATTTTACAGACTGTTAAAAAATATACTTTGAAACAAAAAATACACGCTCACATATGACGGTAGTTATCACCCTCCATTTTGAAAGGTGGATGATCTTGTAGTTTCTTGTGTCCATAAGTTTGTGTGTGTCCTTGTATTTGTCTATCTGTCTGTTAGCAAAATATCTCATGAACCACTGATTAGATTTTAATGAATCCCAAAAAGCCATTATTGGATAATAATCTTGATTTGGAGTTTCTTTGCTTCTGTAGTGAAGCATGGAAAAGGCTCAGGTCTGTTCTGGGGCTTTTTTTCTGACTTCTCTCACTAGGTGTTTTGAATCTGTGCAGGGTACAATGAAATCTCAAGACTCAACAAAATGTGCTCCCCAGTGTCAGAGAGCTTGGTCTCTGTTGCAGGTCACAGGTCATGGGTCCTCTGACAGAATAATAATCCAAAATACATGAAAGGGTAACAAATTTGTTCTTGTATTTATGTAGAAGACAAAAAAAATACTTTCAATTAATTAACATTTGAAGATCAATTAAATGTAATTTAATTTAACACAACTACCAGTTTTTCTTTAGAATAATGTGCCTTGAACCTGCAAATAGAAGGTAGAATTGCTTGGACACAATAAGAAAATCTTACCCAAAATGTACTGTATCGCAGCTTCCTAGCTTTTGTGCAAACCTTGTGTGCTATTTGGACTTCCAAATGAAAAGTGTTTCTTTCATAAATCTGTTTGTTAAGCCACCCAACCTTCTCTCACTTTCTGCTGTTTATTCACCACTGGTTAGTCAGGACTCCTGAGCTCTCCCAGCATGAAACTAACATAGATCAGCTCCATGTACAATGAAAATTTATGCTAAAGTGGTACCCAGTGCATAAAATGTGACGCCAAGGACTTCTGACCAAGTGTCGCCTTGTGACAAGATGGGAGTGAGAATGTGTGAAATCCTCATGTTGCCTCTCACACCTTTATATAATTTTATTTCATCCCTTTGGCTCTCTCTCTTTTCCAGTATTTTTGAGTCCTTGCTCCTTTTTTCATTTTTTTTCCCAGGCTTTTCTGTTGAAATGATTGGCTCCAGTTTTACTCACTGTCAGTGTGTTCTCTGCTGGATGTAAATGTCTCAGAATACTTTCCTTTTACCCGATAAAGTTTGTAGACAAGCTCTGTTACGCTAATATCGTTTTTATAACATAAATACGCTCATAGAGATACCCCCATTTTTGGGGATCTGAACTCCAAATGACAAGAAGGAAAGATAAGAGAACAGGATGAATTGTGATTTACTGGTTTACTTTAAAAAATGACCAGGAGGGTAACTTCGCTGTCCCTTCATCCACCTTTATGATCTCGTAACTCATCAATTCAAAAAAGGGATGGAAGAAAAACCAGGTGTGTCTGTCATTACTCAACCTCCTGCAGTACAATCTCTTTTAGAAGGACCGCCCACAGTGACACACTCAAATTATTCATGGGAATTGCAGACCACCTTGCACCTAGCAGGAGTATCACTCATCCCTCCTCAGACACATGGACACTTTAATTTGATAGTGTGAAATTGGAGTGTCTCTGAAGAACCTCCCCAAAATCTTATTTCCTCTTTCTTCCCTGTCACAGATATATCTCTGAAATTTAAAAGAAAAAAAACATAATTTACTTTTTTTTATCGTATCAAAGTCTTAATATTCAAGACTCTGATCTCTCCTTCATTCATCACCATATTTTCCTTTCCAAAACATATTACAATTTTACTTTACCTTTGATAATTATACTTCTTGTGCTCTCTTACTAGTATCTGATCCAGGATTCCCCCCTCATCCCCCACCCATTTTCCAATTGAGCAATACCCACAGAGACATAGTGTCTGATATGAGTATCAAAAATGCTTATATTCTCAGAACAAAGACACATTTGTTGTAAAGTGAAATGGACCTGGATAAATTAGGCCTTTAAAATAATAAGCTTGCAGAAGTTTATGTCATGTTGTGTACATAACATCAAAAAATGACTGAAAGCAACAGGAATTTGGTGGTGGTTTGTGGTTGTGGCTGTTACAGACTGAGGTGCCTTGGGCGATGATTCTGGCTGAGTTTTTTTTTTTGATAGATGTGCCTCTTTTCTTCACTTCAGCTTTAGTGTGAACGCTTCAGAGAAGGAAAACCATAAGAACACATTTTACTCCCAGTTGCACACACTGCCCTACTTTAGTGCAACACCACAGCCCTTTATTTCCTTCTGATGTTTGCAGAGACTTTCTGAAAAGGATGTATATATTCGGACAGGAAATAGGCTACAATATTTCAAAACCATTTCTGAGCTTTTATGTCTTTTCACATCTAGTGTAAAAGCAACAAATCCACTCAAGTTGAAGAGGGTCAAAGTTTTTATAAAAGAGAGTTCTTGTGGGTAATTCTGAACTTCCTTGCACCATCTTCTATTATCTCTTTTGTACTTTATATGTTTACACCTCTTTTGTTGATTTTGTTCTCAGTTATGTTTAAGCTGGGTGGCATTTCAACAGCAAAGACCAGTTTAACTTGACTTCCTTTATTAACTTAAGTACAATTTAGCTGCTTCACAAACACCAACTTCAAAAGGTACCAAGGGAAGATAAGGCAAGACAAAAAAATGTGAAACATATGATCTTAAGTGTTGTGAATCAAAATCTTTGTCGTTTGTTGAAACATTTTGGGGGCAAAAAAGACTAATGAAGCCTGGGCGTAAATTTGAACTGGAAGACCTGCTTCAGCCTCACCTGCACCATCTAATCGCTGCTTCGTGCACCTCCTCTTCAGCCTATCAGCATCAGACCGTGCCTCCATTTCAGCCCATCAGCATCTGACTGTGCCTCCATTTTATCCAACCAGCGAGCAAGCCTTCGTTTAAAAGGACCTCCATCATGGCCTCATCTGTTCACCTGTCGAACTTCAGCCCACCTCCACCTCTAATTTCCTAGCTCCCTCGCGCTTCCTTCCTTCCTCTCTCCGACCTCCACCACCAGTGTCCAGCCCGGGGAAGACGCCTCTAATGCTCAACCTGAGCTTCTCGTTGAAGCGCATTGCTATTGTCGGCACTCACATCATCTGCCAGGGTCTGAGCGCCAAAAATCTCATGTCATTCATGTCAAATAAAACCATTTAATTGCAGCTTTTCTTTGTCGTGAGTCTCTCCAGGTTGAAATGAGGATTCAACTGATTTATTTATATTTTTAAAAGCTGCGAGACTGACAAAGAACATACATTCTCCACAGTTTGTTTGAAGGATGCAATAGATGAGTCTTTAGTCAAATCCAGCCAAACTTTTAGTAGAAAGTGCATTTCAGCATCCCGATGTGCTTTTCAATAAGAAAGACATTCACACCATTGCACAGATGCAAATATGCTTGTTGGTTCATAGCTCATTGAAACAATACTTCATTACCTGTGAGAAGTGATTCAGTTAAAAGCAATCATCTAACGAAAATGTGCATGCCTTTAGTTTATGATAGAGTAAATAAAAATATGGTGAAATGAATGATTTATTTACTTTACAAAGATAAGCTAAAATAGAACATACAAATTTATTGGTAACCTTAAGGAGGCTATTAATCTTTGTATTACAGTCATGTTTTAAACAAAGTGTTTGACCTTAATTAGTATCACAGGTGCCTTCAAGCTTTTTATCAGCCATTCAGCTTATTTAAAAAGAATAAACATGCCACTGGGTAATTTGGTATCATTGTGTTCACCACACTGAACATGGAGCAGAAAAAGCACAGTTGAGAGCTGTCTGAAGAGCTTTGAAACAAAACTATAGATATTCATGTTAAAGGTAAAAGTTACAAGACTATCTACAAGCAGCTTCATATTCCTGTGACCACAGTTGTCAATATTATTAAAAAATATGAGGTTTTTGGGACTGTAACCAACCTCCCAAGAGGAAATGCAATCCCAAGTTTATCAGACGGATAGTGAGGATAGTAGGAAAGGGTCAAGGACAACATCCAAAACAATTAATTCTGAACTCCAAGGTCAAGGTACATCATTTTCTGATCACACCATCCATCACACTAAATCACTCAATCATAATGGGCTCTATGTAAGAAGACCCAGAATGGCTCCACTATTGACAGGCAACACAAAAAATTCCAGATAGGAATTTTCCCAAATGCACTTTGACAAGCCCCAAAGTGTCTGAGAAAAGTTTCTGGGACTGATGAGACAAAATTTGACATTTTTGGTCACTCGCATCAGTTGTTTTGTTTTGACTATTGTGGAGGGGTACCACCTATATCTGCATTTGTATATAGTCAAACAAACATTTATACACTCCCATGAAAGCAGACTTATAAAAGTGCTAATATAAAATAAACAAATCAATAAAAACTTAATCACATACTTTTGCAAAGAAAAGCTTTTACTTTTTTTTTAACTGTTTACTTTGGAGGCTTCTCTCAGATCTTGAAGCAGTGCCTTTCATTTAATTGGAGCACAAATACAAAAGGCAGCTTCCTCTGACTTTGAAAAAATATGTGCTATGACTAAGCTACCACAGTTTGTGGACTTGAGTGGTCTGACTGGTGTGGGACTGATCAACATGTCACTTAAATACTGTGGAGTAAGGCCACTTAAAGCTTTATATACAAATACTATGACTGATCTTAGAACAGGTGTAATGTGTTCAAATGTCCTAGTACCTGTGAGAATATGCACAACTGCACTTTGAATCAGCTGTAGTGTCTGTGCAGCAGATTTAAAGAGGCCTGGAAAAAAGGTCATTAGAACTGTTCAACCTATTTGTAATAAATGCATGAATTGATTAAAAAAAATGGACTTTGATGCAAACTTCCTAACTTACGAAATGACACTCAAATGATAAAAAGCCAATTTGGTAATATGAATAAAATGACTTAAAAAATTTACATTACTGTCTATTATTGCAACAAAGTTTTGTGCGTGCTTAATTTTTGCTCTCCAGAGTCTGAGAACTGAACTGCATTTGGGTTTTTTTGTTTGTTTCTGAGTATTTGCACCAAATACAAGTCATATTTCTATTTCATCTTTGTTTAGTTGTAGAAAGTGTGTGACATCCATAAATTATCAGCTTCAGTGACATTTCAAAGTAAAAGGCTTTCATTATCATTGATGCTGTTGTTTGTTTACATTTATTTCCAGGAGCTGCTTCCTGATATTCCATTATAAATGACTTTAAACATCATGAAAACCTATGATTGAAGTGACAACATGAAATATGCCATCTGGTTTCACCAAATCACAGAAACATTTTTTTAAGTCAGTAACTATATAATCTGACACAGAGGATGTTACACTGCAGCAAATTAAGATGTAATGTGGCAAATCTGCAATATTTTGATAATCAATTGCATATTTTTAGCATTTTTAGCTTAAAATCCAAGTCAGGTGTTCCTGTGGAGTATCAGAAGAAGCTTACAGTTCATACTTTTAACAAGATAACTACACATTGGAGGATTGTTTTGTTACCAGCACAGGTTCACTGGAAATAATAAATACTTAATGTGTGAAACCAAAATTAGTTTTATTTGTGCTGAGGAGAAGAAACCATGATTGTTGCTTTGCCAGACTTCTTTCTTTTTTTTTAGTTTTTTGAATTTTCATTGTATGTTATGTTGAACATCACCAGGTACAAGTGAATGCTGGTATTGGTGTCTGTGTTTGAAAATGAGATAACAAAAGAATAATGTCAGGCTCATCATAACAGTGTGAAACTGAAAGAGCTCTGCAGGAGCTGTTACATTTGACTGGTTCATGAGTATTCTCATTTCTGTTTGACCTTTTGGTGACAATGGCAGGCACTATCAGCTCATTTTTACAAAGGCTCAGAAAGTTTCAGGGCATCGTCTGAACTTACATATTTACAGAGCAAACAGTTGCCTACACCAAGTGATTTCAAATGTTATAGTTAACCTGCAAAGTTGGGGTCCCTGAACTCTGGATGATGATCCAGCTACAATGTAAAAAAACACTGGCAGATCATAAACATAAATAAACATAAATAAGGATCTTGGCAAAATTTTCAGGGGCATTTAGGAATGCAATAGCTTCAGTTACTTGTAATTGCATGTAATCGGCCCACAATGGCTTTGAGCATGCATACAAGTTTTTTTTCTAGCAAAGTTATGACGGGTTATCATCTTGACAGTAGCTTTTTGTCATCTTGGGTGGAGTGTGGGGGAGCATGGTGGTGATTTATCTATTTTGTGTTTTGCCTGTTGGTGTGGCTTGGTTATGGAGGATTCGTCACTTTGACCTTGTACCTAATTTGCTACAGTGATTGTAATAAGATCGTAAATAAACTAGAGCAGACATGATACATGTGGCAGTAGCATTATAACAGCATGGTGCGATCTTCCAGCACATAGCTGCATTCTGACTGTCTGAGTCATACCAGTGCTGGGTCTGAGGTGTGGTGCGAGCACGGACATATGTGGTAATATCATCATGGGATCCCAGTGCTGACATAAAAGGCATATTGAGGGCAAAGAAGTGCACTTTCAAACCATGAAAAATAGCACAGAAAAACCTATTTGCAAATACTACGAGTCTATCTAGATTGCCTCTGGCTCTGGCTTTAGATTAATGGTTCTTCAAAGTTTTCTCAATTCAGCCAAATTTTTTATGTCTTGTAGGTCAGAGTGTATTGGAGGCATCAGTGTGAAGATAGCCTTAGTAACGATTACAGTATACAGACATTTCAGCTAAATTTTATGAAGTTTAAAGTGGAAGTTTATTTGGCACAAGTGATCTGTGGCAAATGGTTGCATTTCTTCAGCTGATACCAGTTGGCATCACAGTAGTCAGAATATAGTTAAAAATGTCAAACTTAAAAACACCACACAGTTAGAAGACTTGATAACAATGTCAGGGAGGAATCCAAAATAATTATCATAAAAAAGACAACCTTTTGCTTACAACATTTCAGTCACTATTACAGCAGGCTCTGTGTCAATGTTCTTCCATTTTTTCTTTGTTTTTTTTTGTTGTGTTTTTTAATCATGTGTTTTTTTTTTTTAATATGTCATGGTTTCAGCCTTGTGAAGATCTGCTCACCTGTTGGTTAGATCTGTGTCTTCTACCTTTTTCTGCTGCAGTTGTTGGTAGAAGCAGTCAGCCATTAAACGAGAAACCTCAGCCTGTTGTTGCACTTTAAAAAAAAAATCAGGCTTCTCCAAAGAGCTGTTTCTTTCCACATATCTTTGTTACATCAAACAACAAATGCAACACTACTTTGTTCACTCATCCATACATGAACATCAGCACCTCTAATTACAGGTGCTGGTCATAAAATTAGAATATCATGAAAAAGTAGATTGATTTCAGTAATTCCATTTAAAAAGTGAAACTTGTATATTATATTCATACATTACATACAAACTCATATATTTCAAATGTTTATTTCGTTTAATTTTGATGATT